>NC_140181.1:492500-819000 GCF_963971535.1 Notolepis coatsorum | reverse complement strand
TCGTCCTTGTGCCTCAAATAGATTGCTATCAGCTCTATCTTTAATATTTCAAAATGTTCAGTTGCTATCGCTATTAGCTCTATCTTTAATTTTTCAAAATGTACAGTTGCTATTGCATGCACTCATCTGTGTTCCACTACACACATGAGTGCATGCTTACCAACTGTCCGTCTGCAACAGTCTACAGTGCACTTCATGGTTTATATCCTAATCTGATTCAAGACCTCCACTAAACCTAACCCTAACCTCACCCTACCCTTTCACATCCGCATCCGCGGAGCTAATGATGCTAATGATGGAGCATCGCCGTCGGTTGTGTGATAGTAAAGGGCTAACCTTCTGTATTGTCACAGTGAAAGGGTTAACCGGCTGTCGTGTGGCAGTGAAAGGGTTAAAACAGCGATGGCTTGCTATAATGCGTCTGAAGTGTATCCTCATCTGTTCCAGTTATTCACCCAAACTAAACGTGCACTTATCATGCCATGAACGCAGCCAGCCATTCAAGCACTGTGCTCTGTGGCGCGCTCTCCTCCCCTCGTACCCACCCGCATTGGTGGAAAGTAGGGCTGTCCCCGACTAAGGATAAGGATAGTCGACTATGACTATTAGTCGACAAAAAAAATGTTTTGTATCATTCCATTTGGGCTGTGGGGGTGCTTAACACATTGGATGCCAAAAACGAGTATACTCGTTATTGCCCGCCATGCGTTGTGCGCCAGAAACGAGTTAACTCGTTTTTGGGATCAATATAAAAAAAATTCGCCATGGCATTCATACCGGTAATTCATCCAGCCTCCCTCCGGGACTGCAGTTGGACCCTGTCTGATATTGCAACGCCTCAATACCGCCGCCTGGTGGATGTCGGGCGAGTTACACTCCAAGCCAAACCGGAAGTGGCGCTCGGTGCATCGAGGAAATTCCTCCGGCGGTAATATCTTGTAACGTGGGTCTAGATACACACTCGAGTGCATGGGATCGCTTTCGAAACGCAATAATCAATATGATTTCGGCGTTTATTGCGTCATGGATCTAGCAGATCGACGTCAAATATTTGGAATATTTTTCCTCCAGTCTCATCGGCGAACGGTAAGAGGAATATAACGTTATTTTCAGCCCGATTGTTTATTCATTTCATGGCAATCCATTTGATCAACATATCAACCCATAGTAAATAAAGCCGTTACTGAAGATCAAGGAATTATAAATGACCCCCCCCTTTTCCTTCACGCATAATGTATACCGATCATATACATTTAAAAAAAATTATATAGCGTGTATAGGAAAGAAACGCTAATCGATAATCTATCATATGCGTCTGGGCCTATAACTCGCGTTTTAGGAATTACTGCAGAAAACCTTAAAAACATACTTATATTCTCGACGGTACTAACACGACAATGTATGAATGAAAAAATATAACGTTCCCACATCCGGAACGATAGATACCCGATGTTGAATGGGCCATAGTAATGTCGATATAGCTATAATATTTAAAAAGTTATAGCCCTGCAAAGAAGGTAAACATCTCCATAGGGTTACAGTACTGGCAGACTGGGCATAAGGATGGGCATACTGTGTGGCAGTTAATGTCTGAAGGAGTCGACTAAAGGCTTCTTGTCCTCTGCAAAAGCATGCAATTGGTCCACTGATGGATACATCTTGATATTTGTCTAGTCTAGTGTGTTCATTAGATGGGTGAAATCCTCTTTCAGTGCCTCTGTGCCTGTTTTCTTAGGCAGTTAGCCTCTGGTATGCGTGCCATTAGTGTTAGCCACGCTTCTGTCGAAGCGTGGCGCCTGCTCTGTCGAAGCCTTTAAATCCCTGCTTAAGACTCATCTTTTCTCTCTCTCCTTCAACCTACCCTGATCTCACCTGGTCGGGGACTGACCTTTAGATTAATCTGTGTAGTTTAGTTATGGTACAGGGCAGGGGAGGAAATTAGGCCACTTTACTCGCCAAATGCGAGTATTTTTTACGTTTGGCGAGTGATTCATGAAGACCACTCGCCAGTCTGGCGAGTATACAAAAAAAAAAAAAAACATTCTGCAATCACTGCACTGGCAAACGGTGCGCGTCTTCTGAGTGCTCGCTTTAGTTGACAGTGCCACGAGAGCACTGCACAAGACCACCCGCGGACATATAATGTTTAATAAAAGTTCGCGCAGTACTGGCCAACCCGCGGACATATAATGATAAAAGTCCTGCGTTACTAGGCTAGCCATCAGGAGCACTCGCAAACGGATAACGTTAAACACAGCAGAAGATGGAAACCAGACAGACTGACCAACGGGGAACTGCATCCAACCCTAGCACAACCCTCGAGTATAAGTTACTAAGGACACATTTAAATCACAGAGGTGTAATGTTTACAGTGGTTAGCTTCTAGTTAGCGTTTTAACGTTAGCCCCGTGTGCTCAAAGCAGCCAGCTAGGTGTATCTGTTATGACTATAAGGTTTCCAAAAAAGCACCGGACTACGACGTAAGGTTAGACATTTTATTTCATGCTCAAAAGCCCCTGGCTTGCACATCTCAGTCACGAAAGGGGCTAGCTCAACCATAGATATCTATGAGCTCAACCAGTGCACAACAGCACACCAACCCAACTGACGTTACCACAACACTTGGACGGTATTTCACAGCACTGTCGTAAGACCACCGTGCTGTCTTAAAGGCACAGTGTGCCTACCCAGATGCATACACAACATTGACGAGGCTTGACAACCGAGGTTCAAAGTTAACTTGATTGATTGATTGAAAACTTTATTAACAGATTGCAGAATGGGTACAATACAGTACGGCTCAATACACACAAGAGTTAAGGGGATGCAGCCCAGAGAAAGACTTTCGTCTTGTTTACATCAGGGTCCCCCATTTTCAATTCATCATAACATATGACATACAGATAGACTACTGCTACATCTATACATTTCACATCTATCTATACACTTCACAACATACTTCGGTTTTTTTCTTTCACTGCCCAACCCAGTCCAACCCAGCATCTTTCACTGCCCAGTTCAGCCCAACCCAGTCCAGAATAGATACCTCTTTCATGTTAATATGTTTTATGCTAATATTGTGAAGAGTAGAGATGAATGTTTTATGCTAATAAATATTTTAAAGAGTAGAGACACAGTGTGATTATTTTACTATGATTGAAAATCTATTTAGACAAAGACATACAAAGAAGTAATTATCACAATTAGCGATTTTTTTTGCCTGGTAAAAAATCTGTTTGGCTGGTAAAAAAAATCAGATACTCGCCAGTTGGCTGGTAAGCCAAAAAGTTAGTTTCCTCCCCTGGTACAGGGTACTACATGGTACCACTGGGTAGTTTACTACAGGGTAGTTTAGTTAGGGTACAGGGTACTACATGGTTCTACATGGTACTACATGGTACTACATGGCACTACAGGGTTCTACATGGCTCTACATGGCTCTACGTGGCACTACAGGGCACTACAGGGTACTACATGACACTACAGGGTACTACATGACACTACAGGGTACTACAGGGTACTACAGGGTACTACATGGCACTACAGGGTACTATAGGGTACTACATGGCACTACGGGGTACTACATGGTACTACATGGCACTACAGGGTACTACATGTCTGCTCCTTTGCAGCACCACAAACATGGGAACTCTCTAACTCTTCCCCCCCCCCTCTTCCCCCCCCCCCCCCCCCTTCTCTCTGAGTGCCCGTCTCCTGGCGCTGACTAAGGTGATGGATGCCTCGGGGTCTTGGCCAAGATTGTAGTGACTGCTCTACATGCACCTCCGAGGCCTTGGATCAGTTATTCACCGCCGTCTGTCCGTGGTCCTGTCAACTGATTAATAGTATTAACAGACTGTTAACAGATTAACAGTCAATGCGGTTTCATTGCTGGGTTAAGTACTTCCATTTCTATTCACATAATACGCCTACTTCATATATCTACTCCATTCACATATATGCCTACCACTTGTATCTATTGCTATGTCCGCCTACTACAATCTCATGAGCTGTCTAACGCCTGTCCCGTCTCCCTGTCTCCCTATGACTTGCTGTCCTGGAGTGTTGACCGGAGTGTTGGACGTCCCGTGACGAAGGCCGGGAGGTTGCGACCCCCTCTGCGTGCCCCCCTGTCTCCGGAGGTCTCGTAGTGGTGACCGGAGTGCCGGATGTCCCGCGATGATGTCGGGGAGTTTGTGACCCTCTCTGCGCCGCCCCCTATCTCCCTGTCTCCGGCTGTCCCTGAGCAACGACCGGAGTGTTAAATGTCCCTTGACTAAGACGGGGAGGACGTGACCCTCTTTGCGCCGCCCTTGTGCCTCAAATAGATTGCTATCAGCTCTATCTTTAATATTTCAAAATGTTCAGTTGCTATCGCTATTAGCTCTATCTTTAATTTTTCAAAATGTACAGTTGCTATTGCATGCACTCATCTGTGTTCCACTACACACATGAGTGCATGCTTACCAACTGTCCGTCTGCAACACTACTATCACCAACATCTAAGAAGGGAGATCCCCCCTTGAATGGCCCTTCTAAGGTTTCTCTCCTCCACACTGCCTGTGGAGCTTTTTTCCCTATTGTTAGGTTTTAGTGAGTTTTTCCTTACCTTCGCGTGGGGTATGTCTGGGAGTGCTTGCATTCTTTCATTTATTTGCATCCATCTAAAAATGTTTGCACCTTATGGTGTTCTTGTTCTGTTCTTGACTTATTGTTATGTTTTCTTCTTGACTTGTTTAAAGAAGATCTGTACGGCCCATGGGGACATTAACGTGTTGTCGGGCCCTATAAATAGATTTGATTCTAGGCCTCTTTTCTTTTGGAAATAATGATATTTTTTTTTTTTTATACTGTTTTTTTTTATATTCGACTAAGAGGTTGGCAGTCGACTACGGCTCCTTTCGATCGATTAGTCGACTATTCGACTAATAGGGGTCAGCCCTAGTATACGTATATGTGTTTGTATGTATGTGTGTATGTAGATATATGTACTCTATGTATGTGTATGTATATTGTTTTTGCTTTTATCAAATTTGTTGTGATAGTTATGTGTGTTGGTTCGAGATCAATAAAAATCAATCAATCAATCATTATAGGAGGTCACTCAATTAGAGACAGAGCTAAAGGGCATGGGCTCGAGCCCCATGTGGGTCCTCTCTGTGTGCCTGTCCAGAAGAGAAATGCAACACTTCACTATGAATTTAGGCCTTGTCCACACGTATATAAACAGGTATTTTTTTTTTATATCTCTTTTTCTATGTGTGTGTGTTGGCCTTTCGTCCACACGCAAAGCACTCTTCGGGGTCCCCGGGTTTTTTAAAACACATGTTGTGTTCCCATGAATGACGGGTGAAACCGGAGCTTATGGAAAACACTGACATCATGACTAATGGCCCCGTCCACACTTATAAACACGGATATTTTCAAGACTTCATATTCTTGGCCTCCCGTCAAACACGAAAACGGCGGAAAACTGAGTTTCAGGTCATGCCACCAGGTCATCTCGTGTGAGCTTATTGCGTTGTTGTGTTGGACGGAGAGAGAATTTCTAATACATACATTTTTTTAAATGAAGGAGGGAAAGCTGTATGTGTGTGTGTGTGCATACAGTAACTTGATTGAAACAGGGGGGATATTAAAATGTGTGAGGTGTAAGCACAGTCTCACAGTAACTTGATTGAAACGGGGGGATATTAAAATGTGTGAGGTGTAAGCACTAAACACAGTCTCAGAATAGGCTGTTTGAATGTCAGAGGAGCACCGCAATGGTGGCAATTACTATTGACATCATGTAGCTGAATAATTAATACTTCCTCCTCTGGAGTGGAAGGACCTGAAAAGGTGAATTGAACGTGGCAGGGCTGAACTTTGCCACATTAGAATGCTGCCTCTGTCACTAATTTGGAATTAGGATCATTTTGTTTATTGGACAATTATACTATTACCCCGTTCCGGTTCAGGTCAAGTTCACGGCTAAAGAGACGGCAGTCATAATTAGAATCAGGAGACCGCGGCATACTGATTGGCAACAATGACAGCATGCATTAAAGTACGCTCGTGATCCAGTGTACTTATAATGTTACCTGTGCACTTGGAAGCGAACGTGTAAACACAGTCAGTGGCCTTGGAAAGCTCGTTTAGATCCTGGAAACAGTGTGTGCCGTGTGTCTGCGCAGGTGGATAAACAGTGGGAGTCTCTGAGCGCTGAGGATGGTGTAGGACTTGCCTGCCCTCTGCAGGGCTGTGAGGGATGGATGATCTGCTCTGCTGTGACAAGTAGAACAGATCATAATAATAATAATGATAATAGTAGTAATAATAATAGATAGAATAGAAGTACTTTATTAATCCCGAAGGAAATTCAGCACCACAGATCGCTCACAATGAACATTTAGGTAGTCAAACATTTTAAATAAATAAGAATACACAGTCAAAGATATACATTCTAAAAATATGTATATACATTCTAATATACAGAGATATAATATAAGATATATAGAGAGAGAGAGGTAGAGATAATACAATTTGTATTAATAATAATAATAAACTTAGTTTATATAGCACCTTTCATAGAATAATGTGCTTCACAGCAGGACAAAAGACATAGGCATAGAATTAGCAAAAAATTGGCAGATCAAGAGCAATGCATAAAGTGCAGACATAAAATTAGGCATAAAATAAGCATAGAATGAGTATAAAATAGACAAAGTCAAAATAAGGCATAGAACAGTTAAATCACATAATCTTTCACATTAGGATCTAAGGTCTTAACCCTTTCACTGCCGCACTACCAAAACGGTTAACCCTTTCACTGCGACAATACACAGAGGCTTAACCCTTTCACTGCCACACGACAGCAGGTTAACCCCCTTTCACTACCATACTACAGAAGGTTAGTTAAAAATATCGATATTTATTGATAATTCTGTCCCGATTTATCGATTCTTCCAAATGGCATATCGTCTCAGCCTTTTAGATGAACAAAGCGTCAAGGAAGGCAGCAGGCGTATCGCTACTTCACGGCGACCGTCGGTTGTGTGATAGCAAAGGGTTAGCCTTCTGTCGTGTGGCAGTGAAAGGGTTAATAGGCCTCTTTGTTTACGGTTTGATAGTCACTGATACACATAAATTAGACATAATATAAAATCATGAATACTGTATGTGTGGCCATCAGAGAGGAGCAGACACATCCACTACTGTACATGATGTCACGGCTTTATCCAACGTTCAGGAGAGGAGTGGGAGAGGACTGGGAGAGGACTGGGAGTACAGGGGGAGTACATGGAGTAAATTATTTTGTGATTCACAGTGCTTGAATGACTGGCTGCGTTCATGGCATGATAAGTGCACGTTTAGTTTGGGTGAATAACTGGAACAGATGAGGATACACTTCAGACGCATTATAGCAAGCCATCGCTGTTTTAACCCTTTCACTGCCACACGACAGCCGGTTAACCCTTTCACTGTGACAATACAGAAGGTTAGCCCTTTACTATCACACAACCGACGGCGATGCTCCATCATTAGCATCATTAGCTCCGCATTGATGGAGCATCGCCGTCGGTTGTGTGATAGTAAAGGGCTAACCTTCTGTCGTGTGGCAGTGAAAGGGTTAATGATCCTCCATTATCTTTTTTATTGTGTCTTATTAATGTGATGAAGAGGAATGTTGATCTATCATTGTGTTATCCTACACTATTCATAATGGCTGGAATAACCCTAGGGGGAAATGCTGTTAGCAAGTTATCTTTCTCTTTCCAATAATAAAATAGGGTTTGGGGAATATAAAAAAAGAAAAAAAAATTACTTTTTACTCCTTACATTTAAAATGCGGACTTACAAAGTACAAACCATTTTAATTAGTATATTTGTTTCTCTGGCCGAGCTAACGTTAACGTTATTAATCCTGCGGCCGTACTTTATTTAAAAACAGCCAATCAAATCCCCATCAATGGAAAATGAACCCGCACATACCCGTGCTGATTGGTCCTTGTGCAAGACCAGAAAGCGGGGATCTTTGATTAAACACCTGCTATCAGAAGAATAGACAGTCAGAAAAAAAGTTTTTACTTTTACTTTTTAGTACATTTAAAAGTAGAAACTTTTTTACTTTTACTCAAGTGTGTTTTTAGCCAGATACTCTGACTTTTACTCAAGTACGATTTTGAGACGGTACCCATACTTTCACTTAAGTATAATTTCTGAGTTTCTGAGGCTAGTGATGGCTGTCAATGCTCTCAGGATACAGCCCTCCTTCAAGATGATCCAATGAGAATTATCTCTGGTTAAACTAAAACGGCAACAACAACAAAAAAGACCCAAGAATAGTCTTCCCCTTCCCCGCTGCTCAAGACAATCCACCACAGACCTCGTTGTGAGCAGTTTCATGTAGGGACTACTTTCTACTGAAACATCATAATAATGTATGGTGGGTGTACTTCAGTTGGGAGAATTGTTTCAACATGAAACTACTCACAACAAGGTCTGTGGATTATCCTGAGTAACCATGATTTCTGAAAAGAGAACATTGCTTTTGAGTTTTTCAGATGTACTGTATTATCTTTGCCATTTTGAGCTCTACAAACGGAGTGCCATTCGCGTTATATTGGAGTGACAGCAGATATCTCTAAAACTCTGAAAAAATCACACAGAAACTATCAGGGTGGATAGATAACACTCTGGGTGAGTGGGGGGATATGTTTTTTTTTTTTTTTGCGGTAAACTCCCCTTTTAAAGAAGAATTCACCAACCACAGAGTCAAATTCATAGTTGTATCTATAGACCTGTTCGCTGTATACAAACATACCGCGTTCGAGCCAATCAGCAATACCAACTGAGTCACGTGACTAAGTTGCCCCCTACCTGTGCGAGCTGCTGCGCTAAAACAGTACGACGGGGCTCTATGGAGAAACCATGGCACAACCATGGCACACAAATTAAAAGTAATTTCAAATGAAAATGGCTGGATGTCATTTAGCCAAATCAGCATGGCTGTGACTGTGAGTCTTTCACCTTTTACATATCTAGCTTTGGCATGGCTTGATTGTTTAGATCGCTAGAATGTCTAACAAATGCAAATAATATTGTAGTATGCCCTGTTGTTTGCCCCCTTGATGCGCGCGCACACTGAGTCTGATGTAAACAAGAAACACATCTATACGTGACCAGTAGCCTGTCAGTCTCTTCTGATAAATTGCATACAAAGTAGTGGCATAAATATAAATGCAAGGTTTGTCAGAAATGTCTTCATTCAAAGACCCAGGGTTGTACCACAAACTGTTAATGGAATCTTTCATTTTAGGTGGCTATTCTTCTTTACCTGTATACTTTGCTGCTAAGATGCAAAAGAAAGCCAAGCTATCAAATTGATGACGAATTGATACACGTCACATAATTTTGCGGCCTGCTGGTGCTAACGTTAGCAACTAGCATCTATCACCATCACTAACACATTGAGTGCCACGCCCCTTTGACCATATATGGGCTACTGAAGTCAATGGAAGGTCGGGGAAATTTGCGAAGGCTTAAACTATATCTAAAACACCCCTCACTTATCAATGACTTGCTTGCAGTCAACATGTATGAAACGGATTGTTTTTTCATTGGTACATTTCCGTTTTATACCGTTTTGAATACGAGTATAGTTTTGGAGAGTTCTACTAATTCCAGAGAAATTCCGCGATAATAGTGGAATACACAAAACACGTTGTAATTTTTCGGCTGATTTATGAATCGTTTTCAAATAAACGCTAGATTATCGATAGTATATGTGTACTTATGCACGCTAGAGAAGCGGGCTGAAAAATCTATTATCCATGACCTGGTCAGCGCTAACGTCATACACACACACACAGACACTCAGATGGCTGAGAAAAAAACATCTGATTAACCCAATACTGGTAAAATAGAGTCCTTACCTCACATCAGATGTTCTGCAAAAAGATTAATCCAATTCCTGATCGCCATTCCAAATATTGATCGCGTTTATTGATCCAACGTTATAGTCCAACACACATAATCGAAAGCTGCTCCCAGCCTCCCCAGTGAATGTGGTAACAGATACTGCTTGCCAGAGAAGGGAAAACCCCGGACCGGACTTTTTTTCTGATGCACATGCCCACCCAATCCAATCCAATGATGTGCATTACTATCCGGGAGACGATAGGCGGCGGTATTTGCCCTTTTCGAGCTCAGACCCATTCCCAATGATAACGTCAGGCTGGATGGATGAAAAATGAATGGATATTGCTAATAAAAGCAAAAACGAGAAAAAGATGAGAAAACTCATCATTGGCACTCAACACATGGCGAGTTAGCACGACTAATCTCGTTGTTGGCACTCAATGTGTTAAGTTAGGCTAGCCTCTTAACTCACTCAACGCCAGACCCGATGATAGTCAGGTTAACTCGCCGCAATCACGAGTATAGTCGGGTTTTAATCGTTATTTCTTTTATTAGCAATATCCATTCATTTTCATCCATCCAGCCTGATGTTATCATTGGGAATGGGTCTGAGCAAAATAATAATAATAATAATAATAATAAATGTATTTGTATAGCACTTTTCATACAGAGGTTGCAGTTCAAAGTGCTTCACAACAGTAAAAAATACAGGCATGAGCGAGCATTAAAAAGATAGACAGATAGCAAGGTATGGTAAATCACAGTGTTTCACATTAGGATCTAGCATCCCAATAGGCTCTCTATTTACAGTTTCATTCAGTAATACAAATAATAAAAATAGTTTAAAATGATTCAGTTTAAAAATAGTCTAAAAATTATAAAATAGAACAGACATACAACAGGGTATTTAACATACAACAGAACAGTGCATAGTGAGATAAAATTTGCATAGAACCGACACATGAATTTGATAGGCAATGTATAAAAGTAGGCAGGGTAAGAATAGTGCAGGTAATATTTCCCCTTGCCACTAGGTGGTAGCAGATATCTATCTTCAAATATTTGCCTGCATTACTCCACATTGAATGCCTGAGCAAAGAGATAGGTTTTAAGCTGTCTTTTGAAGATGTCTAGTGAGTTGGCTTCTCTGATGTTTTGGGGTAGTTTGTTCCACAGTTTTGGGGCATAGTTGATAAAGGCTGCATTACCGATCCTCTTACCGCCGCCTACGCCTTCCAGCTGGTATTGCACTCCATTAGGAATGGTGTAGTTTCTTTTCTGGGACGATCCGAGCCGTGCGGGCAGGGTTTAAATACTCAAGCGAGGTAGGCATATACAACGATGGCATGGAACAGTAACCCCGGCTGCCCGTTCGTGTGTAACGCTCTGTAATGTGCGACGGACCTCCACGAGCAGTATTTGGAATGGCGATCAGATAATTGGATAATTTCTTTTGCATTACATCAGATACCAGGTGAGAACACTATATATACAGTAAAAGCTTGCGTTGATCTGATATGTCTTTCTACCCCGATCGAAGCTGTCTCTGTGTGTGTGTTCATCCAACCTTATTGCTATACAATAAACACACATTAATTGAAGCATAATGGATGTTGCGTGTATGCAGTCAGGTTAGACGCCGTTTACAGTAAAAGTTTTGCTTGTACACGGTTGCAATTCAATTCCCCCTCCTCGCAGTCCTCGCCAGTCCGTTAAAATACGTCATTGCTAGGGATGCCCCGATCGATCGGCCACAGATCGTTATCGGCCGATACTCAGTATAAATATGCAATCTGTGAATTCCGATAATGAGTCATATTCACCGATAGCGGAAACCGATCAAGCGAAGCTCTCACTCGCTGTCTGTCTCAGACACACACGACCTGCAAACTGCCGCTGCTCCTCCTCCCTAGCCCCGCCCGCCCCCGTGTAGAGTTTGTAAACAAAGGAGAGAGGCGGCTCCTCTGTTCGAGTCTGTAGTGCATTCGACCTGCGCTAACGATAGCTACCTAGCTATCGTTACTGTTTAAACAAAATTACCTAGTCAACTATTCACGTTTAGTAGGCATTGTCTAACGGTATTTAGCCGGCTAGCTACCGATAGCTCCTGATATCAACAAATGATCCAGAAAGTCTAGTAGTCCATGTTCATACCTCCGTTAGCTTGCGTTAGCTGACGTTAGTTTACTGTTCAAAACGAAATGTCCCATTGAACTAAAGTTCTGTCTTAACGTCATCTAGCCGGCTAGCAGTAGCTACAGATAGCTCTTGATATCAATGTCTTATAACATTGATTTAATGCGTATTCGAGCTGAGGGCTTGCTGAATGTGAAATGACCAAAGCACAGTACGTTACCAATAGGGTCCCGCTGCAGCGCCGGAGAATCCTTTTTGGAGCTGGAGGCTACTAGAGTACACACAGACAGTGGAGCTGTTTGCAGACAGTGGAGCTGTTTGCAGATAGCGAGCATTTTGACTTAAACGTGGTGGCGATGTCTCGCAGATAATACAAGTACAAGTCTAATTATATAATATATATGTTTTATATATATAAAAAAAAAAAAAACGTTTTATATAAAATAATTTTTAATTTCTTTTTAATCAAAAACAATCGGTATCGGATCGGTATCGGCCGATATGGCTCACGACGATCGGTGATCGGTATCGGTGGCAAAAAACGTGATCGGGGCATCCCTAGTCATTGCTATAGGCTTTTAAAACAATTTAATAGGCTAAACTTCGTTTTAACTTCTTTAATTCACATTTGTTTATTTCATAAAAAATTTCGCGACATAATGCTACCTGCCTCGACGAAATCCGTGATTCGGTTGCGATACAGATGAATTATGAAGTAAGCGGTTGTTATTGGAATGATTGATTGATTGATTGAACATTTTATTACCAGATTGCAGAATGGGTACAGTATCAAATCAAATCAAATGTATTTATAGGGCCCGACAACACACGTTAATGTCCCCATGGGCCGTACAGATCTTCTTTAAACAAGTCAAGAAGAAAACATAACAATAAGTCAAGAACAGAACAAGAACACCATAAGGTGCAAACATTTTTAGATGAATGCAAATAAATGAAAGAATGCAAGCACTCCCAGACATACCCCACGCGAAGGTAAGGAAAAACTCACTAAAACCTAACAATAGGGAAAAAAGCTCCACAGGCAGTGTGGAGGAGAGAAACCTTAGAAGGGCCATTCAAGGGGGGATCTCCCTTCTTAGATGTTGGTGATAGTAGTGTTGCAGACGGACAGTTGGTAAGCATGCACTCATGTGTGTAGTGGAACACAGATGAGTGCATGCAATAGCAACTGTACATTTTGAAAAATTAAAGATAGAGCTAATAGCGATAGCAACTGAACATTTTGAAAGATTAAAGATAGAGCTGATAGCGAATCTATTTGAGGCACAGGGGCGGCGCAAAGAGGGTCACGTCCTCCCCGTCTTAGTCAAGGGACATTTAACACTCCGGTCGTTGCTCAGGGACAGCCGGAGACAGGGAGATAGGGGGCGGCGCAGAGAGGGTCGCGAACTCCCCGACATCATCGCGGGACATCCGGCACTCCGGTCACCACTACGAGACCTCCGGAGACAGGGGGGCACGCAGAGGGGGTCGCAACCTCCCGGCCTTCGTCACGGGACGTCCAACACTCCGGTCAACACTCCAGGACAGCAAGTCATAGGGAGACAGGGAGACGGGACAGGCGTTAGACAGCTCATGAGATTGTAGTAGGCGGACATAGCAATAGATACAAGTGGTAGGCATATATGTGAATGGAGTAGATATATGAAGTAGGCGTATTATGTGAATAGAAGTACTTAACCCAGCAATGAAACCGCATTGACTGTTAATCTGTTAACAGTCTGTTAATACTGTTAATCAGTTGACAGGACCACGGACAGACGGCGGTGAATAACTGATCCAAGGCCTCGGAGGTGCATGTAGAGCAGTCACTACAATCTTGGCCAAGACCCCGAGGCATCCATCACCTTAGTCAGCGCCAGGAGACGGGCACTCAGAGAGAAGGGGGAGGGGGGGGGGGAACGGGGGGGGGGGGAGGGGACACTCTAGACACACATCCGTGTATATGGATCGCTGCCATAACTCAATAATCTATATGATTTGGGCGTTTATTTCGCCATACAAACCGGAAATGGATCTAGTCGATCGACGTCAAATAAGTGGGATCTTTTTCCTATTCATGTGAACGGCCAGGGGACCTTTTGGAAGATGAGCATGGCAGTTTTTTCTAGGCGAAAACTTTACATAATTTTGAATCATTGCCTATTAAAACCTCCTTCCCAACAGTTGGGCTTAATGAAAATGATACCAATGGAAAGTTTAGCTTCTCTAGTTTACAGGGACCAATACCTTTGTGTTCGCTCAAATATTGAGCGCGCTATGGACCAAGATATTTATTAATGGGCAGAACCTTGATTTTACATGGCGGCCATCTTGAAATCCATCATGATGACGTGGCCCCTACCCCAAAATGAAAGCTATGATGATGAGGAACACGTGGGAAAAATTTGGTGCTTTTGTCCGGCGCGTCCACATCCTTCTCAAATCTGCTGCTAAGCAGACAGGTACATATGTCCAAATTAACCTGGCTACTATGGAGGAATAAGTGACTACGTATTCGAGCCCCTGGCCCCAAATGTACAGTCTCCTCACCACCTGATGTATATTTCTCTCCCACCCACCCACCCCCTCCTAATGTACAGTCTCCTCCCCATCATATGTATATACTCTGTCAGGATCTATGAGTAACAGTACTGTTGGATACCGCATATGTCAGTACTAAATACCTATATGTCCCTATGCCATAAATGTCATGTATGTTGTGTATGTCATAAATGTCAATATGAATTGAAAATGGGGGACCCTGATGTAAACAAGATGAAAGTCTTTCTCTGGTCTGCATCCCCTTAACACTTTGACGACCGCTGGGACCCGTCTAATATGGTGCTAGAGGACCAAGGTTTGTCAACACACCGATGTCTTTTTGTAGAGCTATATCTATACTTTATAGTATTGCTATCTGTCCATTCTCATTGTCACTTGAGTTCATAAACCGTCCCTTCAAAATGGCTTAAAGAAAAAAAAATCCATCAATAGGTTGTCATTTTATAGCGCCGTGAATATAAGCTTTATCGCAGATTTCGTCTCATATTTTCTGGAAAGCTAGTTATAGAGCTAAAGGCTACTAACGTTATATTCAACGGCATTTCCGTTGTATATATGCTAATGAAATAACACAAACTGCTTATGATCCGGACTATCCCAGAGCATCTATGGGTGAAAGGGGGGCGGCGGGGGATGTTGATTATTATTATTGATTACCAATACAGTGTCCGTGTAAGTAGCCACATTCACTGATCGAATGCTTGCGTCTCACTACAATGTCTGATCCGGCTGTAATTTAGGTGAATAAGGTCTTACGGTCAGCCCGTGGGATACCCAACAGCATTTCCCCATTATCGATCAGCATCTGGTAGATCGATATGTCCATTGGTTGATGATAAACCCAGATAGCAAAAGGTGTTAATTCAATGTTGATTTATGGTCACAATGCTTGATTTTTGGTTAAGGTCGACGATTGATGTTGAATCACCCATTAACCGCTAAAGCAATTGACTAATGTTGAAAACATATCATTGAATCAATATTGTTTTGTGGTTGCATTTTAATGATTGAAATGCCAATATCTAATAAATGTTGAATCAACGGATGCTGCTCAACATGCTGTCGTCATTGTCTCATCACCCAGACTGCACTGCACTTGTGCTGCCCCGCCTCCCAGAATGCACCTGTGCGGCAGCTTCCTGGCTGCTACCTCATGTCTCTCTGCATCGGTGAGTACTGCATGGCAATAATGTCGATTATGTTGTATGTTGTATGTTGTATGTTGTATGTATGCTTTCGATTGCAAACGCCAGCGGAGTAGTGCCGTGTTCGTTTTTACATGGTAGAGAATATTATATTAACCGTTATTCATGCCTGCTAGCTGAAGCTAATTTAGCTAGTAGCGTTAGCAGTTAGCTATGATGAATGTTTCTTGATTTTGGTGTTTAGTGATATCCACCTGTTGTATATACTGTTATACATTTTATGTAGGCTAACGCTCTTAAGCGCGGTGAAAATGAGTGCGGCGAAACTATTGAAAGAAGTAATGTAACAAGCGGTAGATACAATGTGCAAGCACTGGAGTCATATTGGGAGTTGGGGCTAACTAGCTTAGCTCTGTGGAAGAGCCGCGGTAAATCTAGGGACGTTAAGGCGGCGAGGAGAGAGATTTGACGAAACACTGTGAAAGATATTGTTGTTAAGAAGCGAGTCGAGTGGTTCGTTGGTGTGATTGTGGCCGTATTAATGGTTATATTTAATGCGGTAATAAGTGTAAGACGATGTTGTTATGGAGAAGCAGTCGCGGGTTGATGACGTCATATTGTGGGACCTAAGAAGGGGAGCATGAGGCTGGCTAGGCTGTTAGCTTGCGTGCGACTGTTTTGTGAGTTTGCGGGCGACATGTGTTATGATTAGAGTTTTGAAAATGATGGTTAGGAAGTATTAGAGGACGCGGTGGATGTCGTGGCATTGTATTAGGACGAAACTGAGTGTTTTGTGATAATAGTTGTACGTTGTCGCGGTGTACATCGGTTGCTGTGCGTTTGCGCTTCTGCGCATGCGCGTTACAACGCGGATCGCTGTTTTTTCTTTTCATTCGCTCTGGGGATGGATAACGGGTGAGGAAATATTTGGCATTGTGTTCAAATGTTTGTATTTGTATATTGATATTGTATGTTTGTGTAACAAGGGGAAGAGATGTGAAATGTATGATGATTAGATTATGGGAGTATGTTGTATGTTGTATGTTGTATGTATGCTTTCGATTGCAAACGCCAGCGGAGTAGTGCCGTGTTCGTTTTTACATGGTAGAGAATATTATATTAACCGTTATTCATGCCTGCTAGCTGAAGCTAATTTAGCTAGTAGCGTTAGCAGTTAGCTATGATGAATGTTTCTTGATTTTGGTGTTTAGTGATATCCACCTGTTGTATATACTGTTATACATTTTATGTAGGCTAACGTCAGTAACGTTT
The DNA here is from genome assembly GCF_963971535.1 of Notolepis coatsorum. NCBI lineage: Eukaryota > Metazoa > Chordata > Actinopteri > Aulopiformes > Paralepididae > Notolepis > Notolepis coatsorum. The sequence continues at coordinate 801,979 of NC_140181.1, read as the reverse complement.
CAAAATGTGGCTTATGATGTATTCTTTAACAGGATACACTGGCACAATCAGTTAGCTTAGCATTGCTGCTACCTTGCTTGCTAAAAAGTCATGGTAAACCGGGCCTGTCTCTCTCCCTCCCTCCCTAATGTGTTTGTGCTTAAAACAGTGAATGATGACCGCATGTTCTCAGAGCATTTTCAGAGCACTGTTAAACTGTTAAATGGTCATTTTAAAACTAATATAAGAAATTAATGTATATAGTGGTATATTTATGAGGGGAAAAAAATATTTGCAACAACTTTTAACATTTATACAGGTAGGTTATTGATAACTAATTCTGCTATGAGTGTCATATTACAGTGACATTCATACAGTATCCTTTGATTTCACATAATTTAATTATTATTTCACAATAAAATACTGTAATCAAAATCCTCTGTAATATCACATCAGATTTTGTAATCTCACAATAACATAGCAATATTTCACATTTAATTATTATTTCACAATAATAGTAATCAAAATCGAAAGGTCCATTTGCATATTATTGGTATCTATGGACATCTATGGACCTCAGGGAATGTATTCACATTGTCAGAAATATTGTGTCTATTACTAAGCTTGCTTAAATTGTGATGAAACAAATGAGAATATGAATTATGATGTTTCTTTGCATCTTTGACAGTGAATAACACCATGCTAATAATGACCAAACATTAAAAACTGCCACTGATCTCGTTCAGTCCCCTCTTGAGGACACGTGTAAAAAAAAAATCGAAGGAAATTAATAAAGGGAAGATGATTAAACCGAAGGTTCTGTAGATGCAGTACTGAATTCTCCCATCCGGACCAATGCAATTTGAAATATTATTATAGAATATGATGCTTATAAATGACCTTATTATAGCCAATTCGCACATTTATATATATATTATCTTTCAAATGCCTGAGTTCAATTTGGATTTAGTATCACCAGGCATGCATAAGAACAGATAATAATCTACTGTAATCTACTGTACTTTTAAATTTTCCCCACAGTGCAACCGTTTTGAAACTAATTTCAGATCTAATTGTTTCTCCCACTTTGGCCTACTGACAGACACCGATGCCCTTCAAAAGATCCAAGATGCCCTGGGTCAGAGAGGACGGACCATCCTGCAGTTCTGCCAGAAACTGGACAACCCGGAGATCAGGGAAGTTCTGGCCAGATATGATCCAGAGGCTTCGAAGAACACTCCTTATGGTGTACTTCAAGGAGCCTACGGAGAAACTGCTGCTCGGAGTTGATGTAAGTTTTATTTATTTAAATATTAAAATATTTGAAATGCTAAACGAGTGATTACAAACCCTACAAACACTGTGATAGACCCTCTAAACACTGTGATAGACCCGACAAACACTGTGATAGACCCTACAAACACTGTGATAGACCCTCTAAACACTGTGATAGACCCGACAAACACTGTAAACACTGTGATAGATCTATCACAGTGTTTAGACGGTCTATCACCGTGTTTAGAGGGTCTATCAGTGTTTAGAGGGTCTATCACAGTGTTTGTAGGGTCTATCACAGTGTGTGTAGGGTCTATTACAGTGTTTAGAGGGTCTATCACACCCTCTAAACACTGATAGACCCTCTAAACACTGGGACAGACCCTCTAAACACTGACAGACCCTCTAAACACTATGATAGACCCTCTAAACACTGTGACAGACCCTCTAAACACTGTATCAGACCGTCTAAACACTGTGACAGACCCTCTAAACACTGTGATAGACCCTCTAAACACTGATAGACCCTCTAAAGACTGTGATAGACCCTCTAAACACTGATAGACCCTCTAAACACTGACAGACCCTCTAAACACTGTGATAGACCCGACAAACACTGTAAACACTGATAGATCTATCAGTGTTTAGAGGGTCTATCACAGTGTTTAGAGGGTCTATCAGTGTTTAGAGGGTCTATCACAGTGTTTGTAGGGTCTATTACAGTGTTTAGAGGGTCTATCACACCCTCTAAACACTGATAGACCCTCTAAACACTGTGATAGACCCTCTAAACACTGATAGACCCTCTAAAGACTGTGATAGACCCTCTAAACACTGATAGACCCTCTAAACACTGACAGACCCTCTAAACACTGTGATAGACCCGACAAACACTGTAAACACTGATAGATCTATCAGTGTTTAGAGGGTCTATCACAGTGTTTAGAGGGTCTATCAGTGTTTAGAGGGTCTATCACAGTGTTTGTAGGGTCTATTACAGTGTTTAGAGGGTCTATCACACCCTCTAAACACTGATAGACCCTCTAAACACTGGGACAGACCCTCTAAACACTGACAGACCCTCTAAACACTGTGATAGACCCGACAAACACTGTGATAGACCCGACAAACACTGTGATAGACCCTCTAAACACTGTGATAGATCTATCACAGTGTTTGTCGGGTCTATCATAGTGTTTTGAGGGTCTATCACAGTGTTTAGAGGGTCTATCACAGTGTTTAGAGGGTCTATCACAGTGTTTAGAGGGTCTATCACAGTGTTTGTCGGGTCTATCACAGTCTTTAGAGGGTCTATCAGTGTTTAGAGGGTCTGTCACAGTGTTTAGAGGGTCTAGCAGTGTTTAGAGGGTCTATCACAGTGTTTAGAGGGTCTAGCAGTGTTTGTCGGGTCTATCACAGTGTTTGTCGGGTCTATCACAGTCTTTAGAGGGTGTGATAGACCCTCTAAACACTGTGATAGATCTAGAAGTGCATGGATACACATTGTATTGCCTAGATGGTGTCAGGCTAGGCGATTGCTTAATTCTCTTTCCTGTCCAGTCTAACTGGATGCTGACTGTAGCTTGTTACTGTAGACCTACAGAGTGAGTAATTGAGTGATTAAAAAAAATCGCACTTGTGTGAAGTGAGGGCCGGGTGCTCTTATCATCGTACATCATCTCACCCACCTCTCTTCCTCCCTTTTTTATTTTTGTGTCTATCAGCTGCTGCTCGACAGTTTGACCCCAAGCTGACCGACCAGGACTACAGCGAAACTGTCAAGAAGTGGCTTCGTTATGCGCCAGACCGGGAGGGAGGCATCTCAAGGAACCGAAGTGACCCAAACTTAAGTCAAGCGAACCAGAGTCAAACTTAGGGTACCCCAGCACAGCACAGCACACCACACACTGTTTCCCTGGTTCATACAGTACAAGGAATTACCCTGGCATCTACTTGAATGACTTATGCTGCTTCAGCCTGTTCTTGGAACCGAAGTGACCCAAACTTAATTGTCAAGTGAACCAGAGTCAAACTTAGGGTACCCCAGCACAGCACAGCTACCACAGCACAGCACACACTGTTTCCCTGGTTCATACAGTACAAGGAATTACCCTGATGGACACTGTTCTTCCATGGACGGCATCTACTTGAATATGCTGCTTCAGCCTGTTCTTGGAACCGAAGTGACCCAAACTTAATTGTCAAGCGAACCAGAGTCAAACTTGGGGTACCCCAGCACACTGTTTCCCTGGTTCATACAGTACAAGGAATTACCCTGGACACTGTTCTTCCATGGACGGCATCTACTTGAATGACTTATGCTTCAGCCTGTTCTTGCAGTGTTTATTTTTTATTTTTTTTATTTTAACCTTTATTTACCCAGGGTAGGTTCGCTGAGCACAGATGCTCTTTTTCAGCTACGCCCTGCTTCACATTCACAGAGTTCCATTCACACCTGGGAGCTGCCCAGGCCTAACAAAATTAATAGTTGGTTTCAGGTTGCCGACCGACCCTGCCGATTTAGGTGCGACCCAATATATTTTATGAGTTTTTAGAAAAAATTATAAAAAAAAAAAAAAAAAAACTTTTTTTTTTTTAATAAAGTTTCATAGAAATCTTAGTCAAACATTTAGTATTATGGATATTAAACATGCTGGCAGAGTACATGCATCCATGTTGTTGTGAACATTTTAATTAAATAAAGAAATTCCCTATCTATAGTCGCCGTGGGAAAGAATAAAATAAAAAAATAAAATAAAATAAATTCCCTACCTACCCATGGCCAAACTGACAACCAACCTGAAACCAACTATTAATTTTGTTAGGCCCCAGTACAACCACAGTCTGACACTATTGGCCACTGAGCAACTCCACTGGAGCAGTTGGGGGTTTAGTGCCTTGCTCAAGGGCACTTCAGCGGTTGGTGTTAAGGGTATGGGAGAGAGTTATATGGGAGAGAGTTATAGAAACATTAGGGGTGTAACGGTACACAAAATCCACGGTTCGGTACGTACCTCGGTTTTGAAGACACGGTTCGGTATTATTTTCGGTACAGTGGGGGGGGGGGGGGGGGGGGGGGTAATCCAAAATAAATTGCTTCATTTATCTATTTATTTAACTGTATTAAACAATATAAAACGAATTGGCCATAATTGACTGAGCAAACTAATGCTTACTGCTGTAACCTACTAATAACACTTAAGTAAATCTGAAGATTATTATATAGCAGATGCCTTGGAGGATAAGTCGTGGACAACTGTAGATCATCTAAGCTCCACTGTGTTTAAATTCAAATCCTATGCCATTGTTTATATTTAACCCTTGTGTCTGAAAACTAAAGTATTATACTCTTATTAGGGGACTAAATTGAAAAACTCCATAAAAAGATTATGTTGAAATAATTTCCCACTTTCTTTTCCATAAATATTTTATTCAACTTCAGCCCTGATCATAACCATTTTTTATATTATTTTTGTAATGAAATACTCCCACTTTTCTGAAAAGAGTTGTTAAATATGACAAAAAAAGAATATGTGGTGGTTATGATTGGGCTGAAGTGGAAAAAACAATTTATGAAGAGTAAAAAAAAAAAAACAAGATAATTAAAAGATTATGACACATATTATGTTGGCTCATCACTGCAAAGTTATCAAACAAATACGAATCTGATCAGACACAAGGGTTAAGTTGTTGTTCCCTTTCTAATTTCCTCAAACATCTAGTCTAGTTAATGTGATCAATATTATTTGACAATTGATGCTTTTTGTTGGACATTTCAGTCAGTAGTGAGCTCATACTTTGAGCTCATAAATTTATAGTTAAAATGATTGCAATCTTGTCTTCGTTGTGCATGAATGCGTGTGCTCACCACACACAATATGTGTGTCACTATTCTGGCAGTGGCTATATTGTTAATGAAAGCCTGTTATAAGGTCTGTTATTTGTTTTTTGTAAAGTTTTAGTCACTGGAAGTTATATTTCGTATTGCATCGCGTCCCGCTCTGAGCCTTACGAGATACTCCTATCTCCTGTGATACCTAATGTATCTCCCACGAACAAAAAACACATGCACCCCACCTGTATGGGGCCCCGCCCCTTATGGTGGCACCGCCCATATAACCATGACCCTGGTCATGAAACACCCTTCCTCTATTTTCGTCCCAGCGTATTGGATGCGTGCACCATACGAGCTAGCGGAATGAAAAGATTAAGGAAGATTAATAATGTTGGAAGCTTACCGGAGGTTGCTGGCCCCTGGCATCTTCGACGCATGTTTTCGGCGACACGACGGGCCTGTGATGTTCCTCGTTTGATGACTGCACATCGAGGTTCAGCTGTACAAGGCTGGCTGTCGGGCCAGCTTGTACTCAGGTAGGCCCTGTGTCTTCAGGCATGGGTATTAGTGTTAGTAATGCTGGTTTGTGTTGTTAACACAACCTTGTTGTGTGTTGGCGCCAGGGGCAAGATGGTTTGGTGAACGTTCTCTGCAGGGAACGGTTTCCAAGCTGTCTTGGGCGTGCTGCTAAAACATCTAAAGCTATGCTAACATGCTATCGCTACTGCCGCATGCTATCACTACTGCTAATTGCTATGCTGTTTTAATGTCTCCGCCGTGAGATGTTGTCACTCTCCCGCCTCTTGCCCGGTTCATCAATGAAGGTCAGTCGGTAGCTGTTGTGGGGTTTTGAGTTCTATTTACCTTTTTCGGGTAAATGGGTTGACAACGGGGTAGGTCGTGGCTAGGTTCTAGCCAGGTATTACCTTGTGTTCCGGCGGGGTTTGTTGAACGGTGTTCCCATCTGGGTTGGCGTCGGGTAGTGGGGCTATGGGTCCAGCCGACATGGTAAACATGTTGCGTGTCTGTGCACAGGCAATTGTTGTCTTGGGTTCCACATTGCCTGGCGTTAGGCTGCAGTAGTGTAAGGGCAGGGCCGCTTGGGAGAAATGTGAGGCCCTGTGCGTTTTTAGACGCGAGGCCCCCCATCTCCTGGGGCGGCCCTGTGTAGGGGGCTATTGTTTCATTTTGTCACTCTGCTATGAGAAGGTCTGTCTTGCTACAAGCTTTCTCTCCTCTCAAACCATTCATACTGACGGTCAATCGGTATACTGGGGGAGTAGTGCGGGGGGGGGGCTTTGTTTACCTTTTTTGGTAAATGGGCTAAACTAGGGCTGGTGTTCTGTTGTGAATATTTTGAATGAAGACGGGTCTGGTCCGTCTCCCCTTAAACTTTGTGTGTATGGGTTTGCTCATTCTACAGTTTTTGTGGTTTAGCTCTTTTATTCATTTAACCTTTTCATGGTCCACACCACAGTGGAGGGTGCTGTTTGCAATCACCACTGGTGCTCCATGTTAACGTCAGTCCTTTGTTTTTGATATATTGAAACAATGCCCCGCCCGGCCGACACCATGGGTCGGCCTGGCGAGTGGCTGGTGGGCTGTTAAGGCTTGTACCGCCACGGTATGGAATTGGCAACGATTAGAACTGTGTTCGAATTGGTGTTTTTTCTATTAAAGAAATGGTGTCTGGTGGAGGGGCCTTGAGGGCCGGCCGACGTCGACACATCGCGCACGGTGTTGGTAAACCACTCCGTCGAGGATGTTGACGTTATTAGCTTTGACCCAGCCGCAAGCTATAACCGCTCAGGGTTCCCCTCTCCGCAGGGGATTTTGGTCTTCTGCTGGAGCGCGGGCGGTATTGTCCTAGGCCCTACACCGCCTCACACCGCGCAGCCAGAAGAAGAGAGAGCACGGCCTCGTCAGCGGCGATGACGGGGCCCTCGACAGGCGGCCATGTTTCCCCCGCCAGTGGTGCCCTGGTTGGAGAATCGACAGGGTATCGCGAGGCCGACAGTCTTGGCGGCCGAGGGATCGGCCATTTTGGGTGATTTCGGTGTTGGTAAACCACTCCGTCGTCATTTTGCCGCGAGCAGCCCGCTCCCCGCTCAGTCCGCTTTCTGTTACCCTCAGAAGCGGGGCTCTGGGTGTGTTCCTTTGGCTGCGGGCCGCGGACCTTCTTGAAGCGTATGCGGCCCCATTCTTCGCTTCTCATGGAGACAGGGGCTGACACCCAGTTGATGGCTGAGCCTGGGTCTGTCCGTGAGAATGTTGTGCTGTCAAGCGGCTCCCACACCTTGAACTGTGTTGGTTGAGCCTGGTGTTACGTCTGTCAACTTAAGTGTTGTCAGCAGGGGGGCTCGAAACCTTTTGAGGCACACAGTGCGGGCTTCCCCGGCCTCGCCTTCGCCAGGCCAGGTATCATGTTGGTGCTCCCACTCCTGGAATATTGGCAAGTGGTCGCAGCTCACATGGTTTGGGGTGGTAGTGATATCACTGCAGGGCTACGGTGTGTAGGAACCCATGGGGGCCTTACACCTTGCATGTCCGGCTGCAGAACAACTCCTTCAGCATGTTCTGGAGGGGTGTTCAGTGGGGGGGCTTTTTTGATCGGAAGCCCCCCGTATCAGACAGGCCCTTTTCTGTCGGGGTTCCCCCTTGGGTGCGATTGCCTCGTGGGTGGTGTCAGGGTCAGGTGTTCCGACACGGAACGCGCTCCTCGCACGATTCCAGGGTTGTCTTCGCACAGCGGGGGGGACCGGGCCAACTATCTACAGTTCCTGGCGGACCTGCGCCACGTGACGGCGGGTGCGTTGGGAGTGTCGTCACATATGACTACGGCAGTACCGTATGTCGAGGTAGATGGAGAGAATGGTGAGGCGGGGACTTGTGTTTACACAACCCCACCCGTTTTCAGGTTTGGTACAGACCCTGTTGTCGGGGTCTCCAGCAGGGACAGCTCTGGTCGACGAGATCCAATCTCTGTGGACGAAGCAAGCCATCGTCGTGGCGTTCTCCTCCCGGTGTTCTCTGCCCGAGAAGTCGGGAGGGAGGGGTGTAAGACCCAGGCTGGACCTGTCCCATGGGAAGGTTCAGCATTTTTTGGATCGTCTCCTACCTGTTGAACACTGTCAGGTGGGGGTCTGGTTCTCCTCCATAGACCTGTAGGATGCGTATGCGCATCCCCGATCTTCCATCCTAGGGCTTACCTACGCTTCCTTTGCAGGGTTAGCGTATGAGTACGAGAGGCTGCCGTTCGGTTTTCTCTGGCTCCCCGCATCTTCACCAAGTGCGTGGAGGCCGCACTGGGGCCTCTGCGTCATCCGGGGTTACGGAGTGTTCTGCCCTGATGACGTTCTGGTCCTTCGCGGTCAAGGTGGATCGTCAGGTCTCGTACCAGGCAGGTCTCTACCAGCCTGGGGTTGCTGTAGACTGGATGTAGAGTATTCCTCTTCCCAGTCAACGGTTGGAGGGCTATGGGCATCCATCTCAGAGCGTGTTGTCAACACGCTCGGGAGGTTCCGTCCTAGGACGGTTACGGCGCTGTCTCACGTCGCGTTTTCACCGACGCCTCCCTCGCTGGTGACGCGTCGGGCCAACGCAGTAGGGGGCAGCTGGCAAACCATGCTGCCCGGTCTGCGCTACGTTCAATGTGTTGGTGTTGAAAGCGGTCCTTCTGGTCCACAAATGGTGTTGATCAGGACGGACGATACGACGTCAGTGTCGTGTATCGACAGACAGGGAGGAGTACGCTCCCCCTGTCTGCACCAGGCGGCGGGCGGCTGGCTATGGGCGTCCTCCATCTGCGCGGCCTAAGGGCTCCCCACATCCCCGGCAGGGAGAATGTGGGTGCAGGTGTACTGTCGCGGGGCGGCCCTCATCCTGACGGGTGAGGATTGCGTCTGGACATGGCCAGGCAGGTCTGGGACCGATGCCGTGCCGCCAGGGATTCTTCCCCATACATCTGTTAGGTCAGTTGTTGGGACGGGTACGTTGAGGGGCGCAGGTCCTTGATCCTGATGGTGTTACCATCTGGAATGCGCATGCTCCCTCCACTGTCGCGCTTACGCGGGCAGATGACGTATGTTCCAAGTGTGGTGTAAGGCGGGGGGCCAGGACTCAGTCTCCTGCCCCCTGGTTGCTGTCCTTAGTTACCTCCAGTCTCTCCTTGATAGACTGTCGGCTTCGACGGTGAGGGTATATGCAGCAGCTATATCCTCCTATCATGAGGGGTTTGAGGGGATGTCTTGTTCAGCCACCCTCTTGTGAAGCGTTTCCTGCTTGGCGCTCGACGCGTTAAGCCGGTGCAACGCTCCTTGGCTCCGACTTGGGATCTTCAATTGGTCCTCGGTCGGTTGTCCTTGGCCCCGTTTGAGCCGCTCGAGCGGGCGCCGTTGGGACAGCTGTCCTTCAGGACCGCGTTCCTTCTGGCTGTCACTTCCGCTAAACGCGTAGGTGAGCTCTGTGCTCTCTCGGTACGTCCAGAGTGCCTGTCTTTTCGGACCGATTGCGGTGTCACTCTGCGACCTAATCCTGCTTTCGTGCCTAAGAATATCCGGAGTTCCTTCCGCTCCCGGGATATTGTGGTTCAGGCGTTTCGTCCTCCTCCTCACACTGGTGAGTTAGATGCGGGCCTTCACCTGTCATGTCCAGTCCGTGCTTGGGGATTTACCTCAGCCGTACTCAGGATTTCAGGGTTACCGACCAGCTTTTTGTCTGTTACGGTGGGGCTCGTGCTGGTAAGGCACTGTCGGAGCAGCGCCTGTCCCATTGGTTGTGCGAGGGTGTTACCCTCTGCTACACGCTGGCTGGGCAGGATCCCCCTGGGGGCGTCAGGGCGCACTCCACTCGTGGGGTGGCTGCCTCTGCCGCTCTCCTGGGTGGGGCCTCGGTGGAGGCCATCTGTGCTGCAGCTTCATGGTCCTCCCCGGGCTCCTTTGTAAGGTTTTTTTCCTCATGGACATGACCGGGGGTTCTGTCTCCCAGGCGGTTCTGGGGTCTGTGGCCTTTCCTGCTTCCCGTCCTTTGGTCGGGTAGCAGGAGTGTATGGGTATGGGCCGCAGTGTGTTGAGTCACACGTGGTTCCGCCTGTACGGTGTGTTCAAGGGGTTCTGGCTCCCTCTTGTTCGCATTCAGGTGGAGTTGACTGCGCCCCCCCTTCGTTAGGAAGGATGGGGTGACAGGGCTCCCCGCACCCCTTGATGTGGGCTTACGGGTCCTCAGGGGGTACATCTGTCGGGTCTCGCGCCCGCTCTTCCCCATTATCTCGTAAGGCTCAGAGCGGGACGCGATGCAATACGAAATATAACGAGGAAGGGTGTTTCATGACCAGGGTCATGGTTATATGGGCGGTGCCACCATAAGGGGCGGGGCCCCATACAGGTGGGGTGCATGTGTTTTTTGTTCGTGGGAGATACATTAGGTATCACAGGAGATAGGAGTATCTCGTAAGGCTCAGAGCGGGACGCTTAGCCAATACTAATATAACTAGGTTATCTACATAACCTATCGTTCTGATACCCTAGAAAAAAATAAATTTTCATTTTAAAAGCCATGTTGTCATTTTTGTTCACACATTTTTGGAAATATGGTCATATAAGAATTTTATTATTATTTATTTAACAATAGTGTGTTTAACAGCAGGAAAAAAACATGTAATGTTATGATGTATACATATCAGCAGCAATATTTTAATGTAAAATGTACATTAATCAGTATTGATTCCTTAACTTTACAAGTTACAAGTAGATGTACAAGTTACAAATGTACAAGTAGAGTACCATTTAGATTATGGTTGAATAAACATTGATGGCTAACATTGATTCAATATAAAATCAACTAAAATGTGCATGTAGATTACCATTTAGATTATGGTTGAATAAACATTGATGTCTAACATTGATTCAATATAAAATCAACTAAAATGTGCATGTAGATTACCATTTAGATGATGGTTGAATCAACATTGATATAGTATCAGCTATGGTTGACACCTAACGTTGATTCAACGTTAGGGTCATAGACAACGATCTATATAATTTAGATGTCAGGCTTCAACATAGATTCAATATTTCTGCTGAACCCTATTTCAACGTTGATTCACTAATTTTTTGCTATCTGGGAATCCCCTTATTCCATGGTGAAATATGCGATTCGAAGCGTAATCAACTGTGCATGCTGTTGCTTCGGGATCAGGGTAATATGATACTGCATTGGAAGGTAAAAAAAAAATCCATTCGCCCACAATGATACTGCAGTGGAGCGATGGCGCCCCTAAGAGGATCTGGCCGGTAATGCATGTTGCCGATTCCACAGAGGCGGGTAGATCTGCAGAGTCGATCGGGGATCTTGATCCGGTTATTAATATGGAATAAAACAATAACAACCACGGCTATATACGTGCCTCTGGTCCACAATGCATGGCACCGAAACACGTATATATACGTGGCTGGTCCTTAAAGTGTGTATTGAGCCGTACTGTATTGTGCCCATTCTGCAATCTGTTAAATAAAGTTTTCATTCATTCATTCATTTGCTGTCTCGTTATAACACAAACAGCTCACGTTAGTCACCATGAACCATGACCAGCTTACGTTAGTTAGCATCCAAGCTAGCCTGATAACGTTAGTAGTTTAGCATCCAAGCTAGAAACTGCTAGGCTGCCTGCTTAACTGCTTAACTGCAATAATGTGGTCATCCTCCTGGACAGATAGATTTGTTAAATCATAATATCCACAGTGGTGTTGTGCTGGTCCTCAGTAAATGTCCCGCCGGCGAAAAATAAGTTGCTATTAAATAAGTTGCTATTAAAGTGCTAAATGTTAGATACACTAATATAGAGGATTCGAACGTGCCCGCTCTGTTAATACAATTTTCAATCAATCAATCAATCCCGCGAGGGGATGACGTTCACGTTTGTCACGTTTCAGGTGGACGTGCCTTCAGACCAGGGCATGCCCGTATGAAGACGCTAGAGTACTTTTCTGTCAGACCAACCCGTGTTATCGTGTGGGAATAGCTTTATTAACCCTTTAATCGCCAAGGACCACTTTAGACGTCATTCCTCGCCATGCGTAATCTGCCAATGACGTCGTACAGCGTCTTTGAGATCAATATTTCAAAAATCTGTCATGGCAATCATATTTCACCCACGGAGACTTGAGATCTCCTGTAGATCTCCTCTCAACTCTCCAATGGTTCAAGACCGCCATCTGGTGGCCGATCGGCGAATCGCCAAACCGGGAAATGAGCGGCCGGAAGTGGTGCTCACCCATATTTCGTCCGGCCACTCGCTATCGCTCCCGGGACTCCAGCTTGATACACTGGATAGCGATCCGTTGCCAATAACTCGATAAACAACATGATTTGGACGTATATAGTATTACACAACCTGGAACTGGACCAACAAAATCGACATCCCATAATAACGATCTTTTTGCTCCACGCTGATCGGCCAACGCTACGAGGAAGCTGCGGTGAGTTTCAGCGTGTTTGATTATTATTATACATACAAACTGCTCTGATCAACATATCACCCATACTACATAAATGATTTAACGTCGGCCACGGATTATAACCCCCCCCCCTCCGGTCACCAGCAGATTTAAGATTTAAGATTTGTTTATTAAGGACAAGGCAAATTAATGAACATCATTTACATGTGTATGCATAACATCACAGCATGATAAGGACGTAAATATGCCGGGAATAGCACAGGGCTAATTTCCACCCGTAGTCCTAACATAAAACAAACACAAAACGGACCATACAACGTTCATTCATAAAAACTGACATCACTGACATGACCACACTAACATGACATTCAGTCAGTACAACATCACTAACATCCCTAATGAGTGCATATTTTGCTGTCTAACAGCCATTTCCTGAGTTGGCCCTTAAAGGTGGACAGGGTGGGACATTCCCTTAAGGGGACCGGAAGGCTGTTCCATGTTCCACTTCCCTTTATCGATAGACAATTTTTGCTGAAGGCGGTCTTTCTAAAATGGACCTCACAATCCCCTCTGGTGTTTGATCTAGTGGCTAATCCAGTGTTCCTTTTCTCGTGGATAAACTCCTTGAGAGGGGGAGGGGCTAATCTGATGATGAGGCATGACGTTTAGGACCTTGTACAATTGAAATTTTTTATCTGACGTCAATCGGTATCAAACTACATTTGATGATCTAATATTTATGGCTATAACTCACGTTCTGCCGAATGCTGCAGAAAACGTTAAAAACATATTTATACTTTAGACCGTATTTTAGTATGAATATGTGAATGAAAAAGTAGAACGTTGCTACATCCTAAACGATAGATACTTGACGTTGAATGGGCCATAGTAATGTCAATTTAGCAATACAATTTAAAAAGTTATAGCCCTGCAAAGATTTAAGACGTAGATTATGCGTTCACAAATATGAGAGTGCTATCATTGAAGTGGGTGGCGGCATTCAAGGGGGTAAATAGGAAAACACGGCCGGCACGGAAAGTGTTAACACATCCACCGCCAAAAACGGCTTACGACGGGTTTCAAGGTCATGCGAATTCCGCCATTCCATGGCGTACAACGTTATTGAGATCATATTTCATTTTTTCGCCATGGTATTCATAATTCCCTCACCCAGCCTCGGCTGAGACAGTGGGACTCGGCACAACCGTACAACGCTTCAATACCGCCACCTGGTGGACGATCGGGCGAGTTACAACCGGAAATGGATCTCTGGTGATCTCCGTGCATCTGGGAAATGCGTCCGGCAGTCACATATTGTTGCGAGACTCTAGACACACATCCGTGTATATGGATCGCTGCCATAACTCAATAATCGATATGATTTGGGCGTTTATTTCGCCATACAAACCGGAAATGGATCTAGTCGATCAACGTCAAATAAGTGGGATCTTTTTCCTCCAGTCTCATCGGCGAACGGTAAGAGGACAGTAACGTTACTTTCAGCGTGATTGTTTATTATTATTAATGCAAACCGCTCTGATCAATATATCACCCATACTACATAAAGCATTTACTGACGATCACAGAATTATAAACGACCCCCCCCCCCCCGTTCATCCGCGCATGATGAGTCATAACGTTTAGGATCGTATTCAGTTGGATTTTTTAATATAGCGTGTATCACGAATAAACTGCAATCGATAATCTATATTATGCGTTTAGGCCTATAACTAGCGTTCTAGGAATTACTGCAGAAAACGATAAAAACATATTTATATTCTAGACGGTATTTTCGTATGAATCTATGAATGAAAAAGTATAACGTTCCTACATCCTGAACGATAGATAATCGATGTTGAATGGGCCATAGTAATGTCAATTTAGCAATACAATTTAAAAAGTTATAGCCCTGCAAAGAAGGTGAACATCTCCATAGGCTTAGAGTGGTGGCAGAGAGTGGTATGAGACGGGCAAACTGCATGGCAGTTCTGTCTCGTATACGCTCTCGCTCGGCATCGCTCTCTGCACTATCTCGCATATGTGCACGCGCACTGAATAAAGACCACAAATGTACCTTGAATCTCAATATTCGTCTGACCACACCCCTATCAGCTTACCCATATAAGCAGGGGTGGGGCCACCCACTCGCCTCCTTCTCGCTTTCACTACAAGGAAGAAGTGCCTCGGTAGATCCCCACACTTGACACCATGATGGAAGAAAGGATTAGGAGCAGCTTTGGGAAACAAGGATACGTTGACATCATATCTTTATTTTCTCTCTCACTATTTTCGAGAAAATACGGCGATATTGTCTTCGTACTGGAGTGTCTGGAAGATGATGATCATTCTAAAAACCCTCCATCGGTTTTCGTATTGGGAGCACGCCGCTGCATGCTTCTCAACTGCAGTTCCTTGCTGTGTTTGTTGGGGTGAAACCTGTCAGGCCACAGCTGAACTGTCGGACGCGCCGCTGTTGTGAGAAGCGGTGGGTTTCAGGTTGGGTGAGTACTGTTGCTGGCGGGCTTCACTTGTCTGTTAGTGCTATGGGGGCTACTTGACAATGTTTATGGAAACCGGCCCCAGGCTAGGGTCCTTTGTTCAGCCACCTAGGCGACAGAAGGCCTTGGTCTGAAGACCATTGTAGTTTTAACAGACCATTGTAGTTTTAACTAGTGGGACGCGACCATTAACACTGGTGATCCCTGTGTGTTCTGGACGAGTGGATATCTCTCTGTCCCGTGTTTAAGCCCCTTCTTTCATATCCAAATGAGAGTATTCCTTCACGAGGAGATATGTGCATGGATGTGCGATAGCGGCAGATCCATGTTCAAGTCAGCTACACAGGCCAGTTTGGTATTGTGCTGATTCCGTCGGGTGTTGGTAAAATCACCGTTGTAAAGCAGTGTTGACATCTTGTTTCTCTTTTCTCTTAAAAAGTGAGGAGAGATTCAGAACGGCGGCCTGTCTGGGTGAGTGTTATGTCATTGTATACATGTTCAGGTGATAGCTGCTTAGCTTACGGTTAGCCAGTCAGCTGTTAGCTGCTGCGTTAGCCTGCTGGGATCGCTGCATGGCCTACTTAGGTTGGGCCTACTGTTAGCCAGTCAGCTGTTAGCTGCGGCGCTAGCATGTCGTGATCACTAGGTAACGTTAGCTTGCTGCTATAGGCCAAGGCCTGGCGCGGGGTAGCTTTAGCTCCTCGCGCGCCGCCGCAAGCTCGCTTCTGGTCGCGTGCGCCGTTAGCTCGGCGTCTCGCGAGCAGGGGCAGTAGCGCCCGAACGGTTGGAGCGGCCGTTAGCTTAATGCTACTCTGTTGAACGTGCTTTGATTATAACATGTTTTACACTCTTGACTACGACGTCATCCTTGACAGGGGATGTTCGTCGACCCTGCCCTGAGCCTGGACGGGGATTGCGTCAACAAAGAGGACTGTAGGAGCGGCGACGCTGCCCAGTTCGAACAACACAGGAGCGGCTGTGTTCCTACGGTATCTTGACTGCACTTCGCTGATCTACGTTCCGGGTAGGACAAGGTTTGACCAGACCTTATAACACGTCTTCTGGTTTTACTTTTCTAAATGTTTTGTGAATAACGATGTTTTCCCAAAACGTGTGTTGCTGCAATGCATTTAGGATACGACGCGAGTTATGTGTGGACTGTCTTTGTCACTGGCAGTTAGCTTCTCCGTGCAAATCGGGTTGTTACAGTTGTGAAAATGATCTGGTTGTTGTGTGAGAAACATCATGGTGTTTATATGTACCGTGTACTCACAACTAAGGTAACTAACCTATGAAGCTATGCTTAGTGACAAGTGAGTAAAAGAATGTTCTTTTCTCAGCCTGTGATGACAATGAACAGTGTGTTCGCATATTAACAGGTTTTCCTGTTTTAACTGGCCGTATTAAGGGTAAAATAGGAGGATTGTGTTTCCCCCCGGTTCCCTGGGGACTTTTTCATGCTCCTATCAGACATGTTGTGCACTAAATTGTGTCTTTTGTGTGGTAGGGATGCGATGTAACCCTTAGCTTGATTGCTGAGGTTGTGCTAAAACTGCTGGAGAAACTTTATTTTCCCAAAAGAAAAGATTGTTTGGTCGCTGTCGTGTGTGCTTAGCAAGGCCTGTGGCCGATACTAATCGAGAATTATGTATTCTCTCATTATGAAAAACGGCGTTCCTCTGTAGAGTGTTTTTGCCATTTTTTGTAGGTGATGATGGGTTGTGTGTGTCATGTGACCTACAACTGGGTTGGACTGGCCACAGAAGCACATGTGTATGTTGGACCGGGGCTCTTAGAGCCCTCTCTATTCTGTGTTTTTTCCTTAGTAAAAATCAGATAGCAGGTTAGCTCATGCGCTGTGTGGAGCTGTCAAACGCTTCATAGAGCTGACTATGACTGTGTCATATTCTCTTTTTGTCATTACATCGTATCATGGGTGTGGGGTCGTAAAGGGGTGAACTGGTAACCTTTCCTCTCCTCCTTGTTTCTGTCGGTCAGGGGTACACCCCCTGTCCTTCAAGGTTCCCGTCACGTGGCGGTTCGGCACGTTACGGGGGGGGGGGGGGGGGGGGGAGGGTGTTTCCTGGTCCCACGGCCTGGTATATTGGGCGTGTGCACCGCAGGAATTCCCCCGCCATAGAGTACGTCACCGTGCGCGTCTCTGTTGGTAGGACTTCCGTGTGCTGTTCAGGTCCATGTGATGGATCTGTTTCAGGGGGGTGGTCAGGGCTCCTCCTCACCAAGCGCCTATTTCGGGCCTTCTGTGAGTTCGGACTCCTTCTTCCATGTGAGGGAGCCTCCATCAGAGTACAGAGCCTTCCTCCTCAGATTGTCAAAGTGAGTGGACCCTCTAGAACAGGGATCGGCAATAGGCGGCCCGCGGGCCGAAATGGGCCCGCCAGCAATAATTTCTGGCCCGTCAGGTTATTTTGAGAATATGATGTTTATTTTACGCGCAGGAAATATTCACTCGTTGTGACGCCAGAGTGTCTTTTGAAGCTGTATCTATCTATTCATCATATCTATGGCTGTCACTATAGCCAATTGAAATGCTAGAAATGGTCACATGGACTGGGAGAACCAATGGAATTTCACTTTCACTTCCGCGTTTGGCATGCCGGCGAGGCGAGCGAACGTTTGCAAAAACAAAACAAACGTCTTTGAATAACTTCTTTGCAATGCAACGGGGAAATATGATGAGCCAGAAGAGGAGCTTACGACCTATAAAGCTTATTTTAATAAACAGGTGTCATTCTTAAAATACGGGTTTATCGCAACAGGTAACTCTTGCAATAAGCAACCGGTGACTCTCGCTTGTTGACATGGCAACACGAGCAAGCAACTGTTCAAGTTGGGTGGGCATTCAACGCGAGTGGACATTTAACATGTTATTAACATGGATTTTGGAGGACCGAAGCAGAAACAATATCAAGTCCAGGGCAGGGCTGCCTGCATTATGCCGGTGAGTGTTGTGTTTTAATAATAATAATAATACATTCGATGTATAATACACCCGCTGTGGTGCTTAAAATCAAATGCACCCTACTGATCTCGATTTATAATGCGAGCACCTGCATTAAAATCAAATTACTGATCTGTTCATGTGTAATGCACTGTCTGAGAGGCACTTTATAATAGAAAAAAGACAGTGCAAACATGTATATGTCGTTTTTTTTTTACAGTTAAAATTTTTACGCGCAGGAAATATTCACTCGTTGTGACGCCAGAGTGTCTTTTGAAGCTGTATCTATCTATTCATCATATCTATGGCTGTCACTATAGCCAATTGAAATGCTAGAAATGGTCACATGGACTGGGAGAACCAATGGAATTTCACTTTCACTTCCGCGTTTGGCATGCCGGCGAGGCGAGCGAACGTTTGCAAAAACAAAACAAACGTCTTTGAATAACTTCTTTGCAATGCAACGGGGAAATATGATGAGCCAGAAGAGGAGCTTACGACATATAAAGCTTATTTTAATAAACAGGTGTCATTCTTAAAATACGGGTTTATCGCAACAGGTAACTCTTGCAATAAGCAACCGGTGACTCTCGCTTGTTGACATGGCAACACGAGCAAGCAACTGTTCAAGTTGGGTGGGCATTCAACGCGAGTGGACATTTAACATGTTATTAACATGGATTTTGGAGGACCGAAGCAGAAACAATATCAAGTCCAGGGCAGGGCTGCCTGCATTATGCCGGTGAGTGTTGTGTTTTAATAATAATAATAATAATAATACATTCGATGTATAATACACCCGCTGTGGTGCTTAAAATCAAATGCACCCTACTGATCTCGATTTATAA
The DNA here is from genome assembly GCF_963971535.1 of Notolepis coatsorum. Lineage (NCBI taxonomy): Eukaryota > Metazoa > Chordata > Actinopteri > Aulopiformes > Paralepididae > Notolepis > Notolepis coatsorum. The sequence goes on along the minus strand of NC_140181.1, from coordinate 783,128 downwards.
TGCGAGCACCTGCATTCAAATCAAATTACTGATCTGTTCATGTGTAATGCACTGTCTGAGGCACTTTATAATAGAAAAAAGACAGTGCAAACATGTATATGTCGTTTTTTTTTTACAGTTAAAAAATGTTCACTTATCATTGGCCCGCCACACAATGGCTTGGGGAAAATTCGGCCCGTGGGCAAATCTAATTGGCGACCCCTGCTCTAGAAGGTGTCCTATTCTATTGTATATGTATTCGATTCGATTATTGAGTGTGTATGGGTTCAGTGCCTCTTCCCCGGAGGCCTGTAACTGTTCCGCAACTGTAAGTTACTTCCGGGGTAGGCCTGATTGGAGCGGCAGAGCTTGCGGAATTATGTAACCGTCCTAATCCGCCATGATTTTCATTCGGCGCTTCAGCTCACCTGGCAGAGCAGCGGTCCTGCAGTCCTGCGGTCCGTTGTTGACGAGTTCGAATCCCATCAAATTGTTTTTTTTTGACGTGATTTTTTTTAGCGTGTATTCTTTCGCCGGTTAAGGTTAGGCATGGTTAAGGTTAAGGTTAGGCATTGTTTCGGAGTTGGTTAAGGTTAGAACGGTTAAGTTTAGGCGCTGTTAAGGAGCTGGTTAAGGTTAGAGTTTGTGTTAGAGAATGGCAATATTCTTTCTATGGTTAAGGTTAGGCATGGTTAAGGTTAAGGTTAGGCATTGTTTCGGAGTTGGTTAAGGTTAGAACGGTTAAGTTTAGGCGCTGTTAAGGAGCTGGTTAAGGTTAGAGTTTGTGTTAGAGAATGGCAATAGACAGCCTATTTCCGCGCGACAGCTCTCAGCAGCCTCGTTGCGCGTCCTGAGTTTGCCGCGACACGTGCCTGTCGGGGCCAATCAGGCCTACCCCGGAAGTAACTTACAGTTGTGGAACGGGTACAGGCTCCCCGGAGAGCCCTAAAACCAATTTTTTACATGGCTCAAGGTGCAATATATTCTTTTCAATCTGTACAGCTCGCGTGGGAAGTCTCTCTGGGGATCCCCGTCTCCTTCCTATGGGAGGGTGGTGGGATGTAAAAATGTGAAACATTTTTACCCCTGGCTGTGTAGACTGGGATACATACTGTTGATGCTTCCTTCTTTTCTATTCAAAAAGTGTTGGAGTTAGGAAGTGTCACACCCCTCTTGTCGTTCCCCTGGGCGCCTTGGGGATTCAATGACAGGTCTAAATAGCCTGTTCATTGATGGGGGTGTGTCCCGACGCACGTATAGTGCTAGCTCGCTGTAAACAGGCGACTGACTGGCACGCCTTGGTTGCTTGTGGTTGAAACAGCGTTTTTATAAAGCAACTGAGATGGGGGTTTTTCCTCTTCCGACGACCAAATCCCACGACCTGGGTTGGTTTTTCGACGGATTCTCGTTCATGTCTGGGGGATGATGACGGAATGGATCTGAACATATGTAGAGGGGTCTCACGCCCTTGGGGTGGGCCACCAGGCGCGGTTCACCCGAACGTCTGGGTGGCGCCTTCTTTTCATGTTAAGATCGACACGCATATCTGCCCTTTCTCCTGGAGTAGGCATGTCGGCGTGGTTAGGGCACGGGACTGGTTCTGGTCACGCTGGTCCGGATCAGTTGAACCCGTTGTCCGCCGGGGATGCAGATCTGCTGTTCTGGTACCCTGAGGGACTTGGGCTTTTTTCAGGGGGAAAAATGCCAGGTCGGTCCGGGTGTCACAGGGTTAAGCGCTATGGAGACCCTGGTTGGGTACGTTTTTACTCAGCACTGTCGTAATGGCTTACGGCCATGCCATTCTGTACACGCTCGATCTCGTCGGATCTCGGCCGCTACACAGGTTGGTCCTGGTTAGTACTTGGTTGGGAGACCGCCTGGGAATACCAAGTACGGTGTGCTTAGGGGCTGGTTCTCCATTCTTTTTCGCTCCTCTCTCACGCATGGCGAAGAGGGGCCTGTGGGGGTGGTTTTTGACCTCCTCTGGTGACCCTGTGCTTTCCGTACCGCCAGGCCCGGTCCGAAGTAATGTTTCGTCGACCCGTAGGCCTGGGTTAACCCTTTTTTGAAAACTGAAACACTTGTACTGCGGTATAGCCGGTGTATACCCGCAGGTGTGTTTTGGAGTTTTTTCTTGAGGGGTTATAGGAACAACCACCGCATTGGGTAACACCAAGGTGGTTGATTCCCTGGTGTGTTGGAGCAGTGTCAACTCCCGGGTTCACCGGTTGAGGGTGCCCCTGCACGTTCATGACGTCTGCCAATCGTGTCAGCCTTCTCTGCCTCGACCCCTCTGGGTGGGGGTTTTTAAATGGAGGCTTGGTCATGCAACACCGCCAGCTTACGCTCCTTCCGCCGGGGCGGCTGTGTTCAGCTGTCCCCTCTGGCGCCTGTCTCGTCCGCAGTCTCCAGGCTAGGGTTAATAGCCTGTTGCCTGGTTTTTCCCCGGTGCGCTGCCTGCTTCCGTTGGTTAACCTTTTTTGTGTGCTTACGGCCATGCTGACTGCCTGTTGCAGGGTCAGTGTGCCAGGCGGTGTACTATTGGGGGGACGGGGCCCGCTCGGCTGAGGGGCCTTTGTCCGAATACGCTGGCGATGTGGGGGGCGGGGCACTACGTGCCCACCTGGTGGGGTCTTGATGCTGGCATCATGGACTTCTCCGGGCCCCCGTTCCAGGGAGTCCAGTCCTTTTGGTGGGTCTGGGTCTTCCTTCGCGCTCCGCTGCTACGGCCTTGCCACGGGGTTGGGTTTGCCCTTGACCCCGTGATTCTGGGGGCAGTAACGAGGTTGTTCCTCCGTTCGTTCCCGGGTGGCATGCGGGTTGTGCGTGTGTGTAGTCGTGGGGTCAAGCCACGGTCTGCTCACCCTGTGCGTTGAGTTGCTTGAGTGCCTCTTCGCACGGTCGGGTCCGTCGCCCTCCCGTGAAGCCCCTAATAGGGGGGGTGCCCTCCATTAGGGTGGGTCGGGGGGGCTCGGCCCTCCCTGTTCTGATGGTTGTGGGGGGCTGTCAGCGGGGTGTATTTGTCGGCCGTTGGCTCTCGCTCGGCCTCCCTTGTGCAGAGAGCGATGCCGAGCGAGAGCGTATACGAGACAGAATGTTAGGTTATGACTATAACCAAGTTCTGTTAGTATAGCGACGCTCGGCATCCGACGCCGCTGCAGCCTTTGACCTCGCCTTGTGGCGAAAGCTTGGGAAGGAGGCGAGTGGGTGGCCCCACCCCTGCTTATATGGGTAAGCTGATAGGGGTGTGGTCAGACGAATATTGGGATTAAAGGTACATTTGTGGTCTTTATTCAGTGCGCGTGCACATATGCGAGATAGTGCAGAGAGCGATGCCGAGCGTCGCTATACTAACAGAACTTGGTTATAGTCATAACCTAACGTTAATGTGTTAACACATTCGGGACGGGCCACGTATATATCCGTGTTTCGAATCCACCCGTTGTGGACAGCACGGATATCTCCGTGGGAAGGTTGTTTTGGCTTTATTCCATTTTAATAACCTATTCAAGGTCGCCGAGCTGCACTGCAGATTTACCCTACTCTTTGAATTAGCCAACGTGCAATACCGGCCAGATCCTCTTGGGGGCGCTGTCGCGATAATGCAGTGTGCACTGTGGCTGAACGGAGCATTCTTTTTTTTTACTTTTTTTTTGGAGTTTCCAGTAGCTGGATTCTATATGTGTAGCCTTTACCTTGGATTACGTTTTGCATCGCAGATTTCACCATGTAATAAGGGGATTTATGATCAGCCAATGGACATATCGATCTACCAGATGGCGATCGATAACGGGGAAATGCTTTGGGGGATCCCACCGGACCACGGTAAGATATTTTTCACTTAAGTACAGCCCAATCGGGAATTGTTATGATACTCAACCAGGCGTTCGGCCTATGAGGCTAATGAGGCTAAAGCAGTTATTGGTAATCAATCATCAGAAACAACGTCCCCCGCCCCCCCCCCCCTTTCATCCATACATGCTTGAGGATCGTGCCAATCATATGCAATTTGAGTTTTAACTGTAGCGTATCTATAACCGAAATGCCATTGGATTTAACGTTATTAGCTATTAGCCCTTTATCTCGGCTTCCAGGAAATATACTAGACCAAATCCGGTATACCGCTTATATTCACGGCGCTATAAAATGAGAACGTGTTGATGAAATAATTTTTTTTCTTTAAGCCATTTTGAAGGGACGGTTTATGGTCTCAATTGACAATGAGAATGGACAGATAGCAATACTATAAAGTATAGATTTAGCTCTACGTCTGTTTACATTTCCTGGTCCTCTTGAAATTAATTAGACTCATCCCAGTGGCCGCGATTGTGTTAACACTTTCAGTGCCAGGCCGTGTTTTCCTTTTTACCCTGTTGATGCCACGGTCCACGGCCCATGTAACGTTAATATCGCCTAATCTATGTTTTAAATTATGCTATGTGTCTAATCTGTATAGTCAAGTTAGACCGCGCTCACAAGTTCTCACACTGGGTGCTGTAATCCCATAAAGTTCAGTATATCAAAAAGCAGGGTAGCCGGACCAGCACTCACAGGTTCAATGTTTTTTAATGGCAGACATGTTTCGGACAATGTCACAATGTCCTTCTTCAGTGATATCACTGAAGAAGGACATTGTCCGAAACATGTCTGCTTTTTATTCAGGCTGCCATTAAAAAACATTGAACCTGTGAGTGCTGGTCCGGCTACCCTGCTTTTTGATATAATGTGTCTAATCTGCCCATCGCTTATCAAAGAATCATTTTCCAGTCAACATTGGCAAAGCAGATTGTGTTATCGCTTAATTTCCTTTTTATAGCATTTTGAAAACCGGTTTCGAAGAAAAAACAACACATCCCATGATAATCGCCTTTTACTGGAATATTCCAGAACGTTATCATTTGTCGGTCTATTTATGAATCGTTTTCAAATAAACGCTAGATGGTCGATAGTATATGTGTGCGCACGCACGCTCGTGCCGTGCGCTGATAATCGCTATTATTTCCTCATGGCTTTTACAGTGAAACAGCCATATCACATATAGTGGAAACGCTTATATCTCCATGAAAACGAGTCTGATTATCCTAACACTGATAACATAGATTCCTTACGTGACATCAGATGGTATCCAAATGGTATATTCCAATTCCTGATCACCATTCGAAAAAATCGATAAGTATATTGATCCTACGTGTGTACAGTATAACCCATGATCGCCGTGGCTCAGATGCTCCAGAATGAACTCTGGTAACTCCGGCTGCATCAGTGGACTGGAAAATGTGGACTGGAATATTTTTTTCCCCCATCCATTTTCATTGAGTCCATTCCAAAAGGGTGATTTACCATCTGGGAGACGATAGGGGGCGCTTTTTTCACATCTGATTGCCGGCGGCCCCTGGATCTCCAACGGTAGGCTCGCGTGATGCAATATGATTTCAGATCGCTAATAAAAAAAAATAAAAAAAATACAGAAAAAAAGCTGTGACGTGGCTTTCAACGTCACAATCGTAAACCCGAGATTAGCCGTGAGTAGCGCTCAAAGTGTTAAGGGGATGCAGACCAGAGAAATACTTTCGTTTTGTTTACTTCAGGGTCCCCCATTTTCAATTCATCATAACATATATGACATACATGACATACAGATAGACAGTACTGCTACATCTAGACATTTATGACATACCAGATTTACAAATACAGTACTGTTTTTGTAGGGTGATTATGGTTTATTTACATTGATGGTAACATTCCCGGTTATAGTGCAGTTTGTCCCGCGATTTATATATATTTTTTTATCTACTTTTTCTCCCCATTTTCTATTTTTCTCCCATCCCAATTTCCAATCCAATTCTTCCCTCCCCTGTCTCGAACGTTGCTAGACCATGCCTCCCACTGGTCGGCTGCAATGTGGACGAAGCCTTGTATCACGTGTCCCCTCCGCGTGAATATTAAAGGCAACCAACTTGTGTTCGGCTTTTCTCTGATTGGCCGCGCCCCCCCCCCCCCCCGCCCCCACGCGCAGGCAAGCGCAGTCGTCCCACGTCCCAAATGAAATCCAAGGAGCGCGCGCGAGCGGCAGCGCGGGCAACCAACTTGTGGCTGCTGTTCCAACGCACTTGTGTTGGGCTGCGGTAGCAGTGGAGCGCTATGAAATGCGCTGAACTAGAAAGCGTAACGTTATTATGTTTCGCGTTTTTAACAACCAAGTCCAACTACCAGATTCACTCGTGTATAAACAAAGCCCATACAGTTATGAAATGCGCTGAACTAGAAAGCGTAACGTTATTATGTTTCGCGTTCCATTGATTAACGCCATTACCTGCTGTGCTGTAGGAAGCAGAGGTACAGTAAGTTACAGTAGGTGTAGGTTACATGTTTAATCAAAGCCCATACAATTTTTTAGATGAATGATTGTGGATATAATATAGAAAACACATCATTATGATATTGTCAGAGGGAGAGGCATGACTTCGCGACAGCCATATTAGACACTCACTGTACATCAGTGTGGAACTGTAACGTTATATGTTATTTCGCCCGTGGAGGCTGCTGAGCCTGAAGCGCCAGCGGGGCGACGCGGTGGTTTATCCCCGGCTTTCGTGCGCCGCCGCCGGCTTGATACAGCTTCAGCAGCAGCAGCGGCGGTGCTCTGTTGTAGGAAGCCCTTCAATGACAGCGGCGCGCTCTCATATTTTGCGAATGCATAAACTATATCTTAAATTATGGCTATGTGTCTAATATGGCTGTCGCTTATCAATGACTTCGCGACAGCCATATTAGACACATCGCCATAATTTAAGATATAGTTTATGCATTCGCAAATATGAGAGCTCTGTCATTGAAGTGGGTGGTGGCAGCATTACTAACAGTAGCGATTTTTATTGTTTTGTCATGACCAAACATAATCCCAACATAGATAGGAGGTGTACTGTATGTCAAATGTCGGTCATGTGGTGGAAGAGTTTAGTACAGTCACACAACAGAACACCGCTGTAGTACAGTCACACAACAGAACACCGCTGGTTCGACCAGCGCTTCTGCCGTGCCGCAAGGGCGTGTGCTAGTGGATTGATTGATTGGCCGTGTGGCCAATCAGAGAAACGCTGAACGAAAAGCTGAACACAAGTTGGTTGCCTTTAATATTCACGCGTCCCCTCCGGTACACGAGGAGGCAGCCGTCGCATCTTTTCACCTGCACAGCGCGATCTCTCAGTGGCGAGGAGTAACGCGTGGGAGGCTCACGCTGCCCCCGATACTTCCTGGTTCTGCTGTACAGGCGCACCAACCGACCTGTAAGTCGCTGTCCACAACGTCCGATCCCCACCCACCGGCTTTCCCACCCCCTAATACTGCCAATTGTATTAGTATGAACGACCAGCCAAGCCGGAAGCAACACCGAGAGCTGGGCTCGAACCCAGCATCTCCTGCGTTAGTGGCAAGCGCCTTGCCCACTGCGCCACTTAGCCGCCTTCACGATTTATATTTTGAATAGGTTGCTTCAAAGCATGCCGTCTAACAGTGAAGTGAGCGGTTGTTATAGGTTTGATTGATTGATTGGACACATTCCACGTGACAGAATCGTTTTTGAATTAGTCGTTATGACGCTTTCAACACATCCATTCGTAAAGATTATTGTCCGCCATCTTGGTTTTTCCTAAAAAGTCGAACTGTCGGAGTGATTGTAATTCGGTTGTGGGCGGGTTCTGGGATCACGAGCGTGGGTTATGAGAAATAACCACGTCTAACTCGACTGTTTCAGCCAATCAGAATCGAGAAATTTGCATGCCATTGTATTTAAACTCATATTCAAAACGGTATAAAACGGAAATGTACAGATGAAAAAACGATCCGTTTTGTACATGTTGAAAAGCAAGGAAGCAACTCACTGATAATCGACGGGTGTATTAGACCCATAGCTATAATTTAAGATATATTTTAAGCACTCGCAAATCTCGCAGTCCCCCCATTGATTAACCCTTTTCTCGCATTCCTCGCCATGCGTAATCTGCCAATGACGTTTTACAGCGTCTTTGAGATCAATATTTCAAATTTCTGTCATGGTATTCATATTTCACCCACGGATCCTTGACTGGTGCTGTAGATCTCCGCTCAACTCTCCAACGCTTCAATACCGCCACCTGGTGGCCGATCGGCGAGTTGCAACCGGATGTCGATAATTGTGACGCCAGTGTGTCTCCCTATTCGGTCCAGCCACTCGCTATCGCTCGCAGGACTCTATCCAGACACCGTGCATATCGATCCGTTGCCATAACTCAATAAACAACATGATTGGACGTATATTAGTATTATACAAACCGGAATGAAAAAGTAAAACGTTCCTACATCCTGAACGATAGATAATTGATGTTGAATGGGCCATAGTAATGTCAATTTAGCAATACAATTAAAAAAGTTATAGCCCTGCAAAGAAGGTGAACATCTACATAGACAAATAGTGCTGGCAGAGAGGCTACAAGGATGAGAATAAGATCCGGCAGATAAAGGGTTAAAGCGGTGGCGTTCTAGCATTAAGCGATGGCGCAGAATGAGTTAACAGGCGCCCCCAAAATTGGCCCTTTTAGTTTAAGGCCCCGTTTAGACGGAAACGCTAGCAGGTGAATCCGCCTTTCGTTTATACGGAAACGGCGTTTTTACGGGGTGAAACCGCAAAAAAGTGAGACTACCTTCCAGGGTGGAATTCCTAGAAACGCAAAAGCTTTGCGATCTCGTCTAAACTATCAAAACGTATAAATCTGTTAAAACGATGACGAAAGGGTTGTCACGGCTGTGGTCGCGCGTACTGCTTACGTCACAGGTAGCAGGTATGCGCCAGTAGCCGAGACGTAAACAAAGCAAGTATGTCTGACTTATATCAACGGAGATCACCTGAAGGCTACATTGGCAGTACTTTTAACCCTTTCACTGCCACACGAGTCACACGACAGAAGGTTACCCCTTTACTATCACACAACCGGCTGTCGTGTGGCAGTGAAAGGGTTAAATACACAAGAATCTGTCCCGCGGCGTGAGTGGAGCCACTGTCTGTGAGTGACTCTGCTTTGGTGCAATCACATTCCCCATCCACAGTCTGCGAATCAGAGGCAGAGTAGGGCGGGTCTTCACAGCACGTCATGTGACATATGCGCCAATCGTGTGACAGCGGGTCTCCGTCGTTACAGCGTCGTCTGCACGGAGAATTCCACTCCAAAACGCTCGTCTAAACGTAAAATTTAAAGTGAAACCGCAAGATGACTTTTGCGGTTTCTGTTCACAAAACGCTCGTCTAAACGGCGCCTTAGTTGTTGAGGACTGCATACTTTTTTTGCAAACCAAAATACTATACTTTATACTTAGGTCGCTTTCACACAGGGGCTGTTTGGTCCGGACTTTCGGACCAGAATTCGATAGTCCGGTTTTTCGGGTCTGTGTGAATGCGCGTCGAACTCGGTTCGCGGACCAAACAGTCGAACTCTGGTCCGTCTGAAAACGTCGTTCTCGGTTCGGCTTCATCGAACCAAACGCAAACCAAATATAGGAAGTGATTATTATTACCACTGCTCGCAGCACTCACTGCAAAACAAGCACACTGCATCTAATCTCTCTCTCTATCTATCTATCTATCTATCTATCTATCTATCTATCTATCTATCTATCTATCTATCTATCTATCTATCTATATATCTGTATATATCTAACTGTGCATCTTGGGAAGAAGGAAGAAAAAACGCGGCTTATTATATTATTAATAAAACAGCTACTTGTGGGCACTCATAAAAACACTGTGGTCTACAAGTTGTTTAGCGAGAGGATGGTGGTAATGTGCTTCAATAGAACAATGGATCAATGCCATGTCAAAACTCGCCTCCGCTACGCTGCGATCTGGAGGGCTCGCACTAGTCCACACACAGACACACACACGGCTCGCAGCCACACACATTTCCACTGTCCAATAGCCGAGCGCCCTTTTCGACCGCGTGACATTGTTCAGAAGGTCTCGGTCCGCCTGACAGATTTCTATGTGAACGCAAGCGAACCAAATGAAGAATGCAACAATGTTGCAACTTCACCACCAGAACCGCACCGAGTCCACCAAAACTATATGTGAAAGCGACCTTATACCACATGAGCCTGATCTCTTTTGAAAGATGACATTCTGAAGGTTCTGATACAATAAGGAAAACTCACCTTTAGTGCTAATGAAATAGAGTAACATAGGTCTGAACTTGAGTTGTAGACTGTAGTAGTTAGTAGTCCATAAGTAGTAGGGATGTCCCGATCGCATTTTTTGCTCCCGATCCGATCATGTGATTTTGAGTATCTGTTGATACCGATCTTTCCCGATCCGATCTTTCACATTAGTAACCAATTTGACGCATTTTTGTCAGAAACTGGCGAAGCGAGACAAGCCCCTCTGTTACCTGAACTTGCCTCAATAGCCCCAGTCGAGCGCGGCGGCTCGCATTATATTCACCATACGAGAAAAATTCAAAGTTTCAATCTGTTTGCACATTAGTATACATTCAGTGTTCGACTTATGTAATGATTTGCTCCATTTTGGTCTGAAACGCAGACGAATAATCCTCACAAAGGGAATGTTGACATTATCCAGGTGAACATTCTTCATTCAAGCGAGGCATTCAACACAGCTGTTTGGTGGAGCACCAGCCGTCCTCCATTCCTTTGCTCGCTCTAGTCACATAACATTGAACGCATGCGGAACGTCTGCCTTGCAAACATTGCAACTGGCTATTGGACTGGCTTCGGTTTCAATTTAAAAATGCTTCCAAACTTCTGACATTTTGTCTAGCTGCTCAGGTGTTACGAGTTATCAGGTGGACCTGCCGGTGTTTCGGGAGCGACACGTTGTGAGCTTGTAGGTCTGCTATTTTCGGCACACGTCACTGTCGTGCGACGGTGTAAATCAAAGGAAATGCGTTTGTTTTGGCAAATTCTTCTGCTCTGTGTGACAATAAATAAATGAATGATATGTAATTTCTCCCCTATTTAATAACAATTTACTCCTTATTGCACAACAACCTATCAGATTTCCCAAATGGGAAAAGAAGGGCATACACACATTGGGGGATATCTTCGATGACCGGGGTCTCTGCAGCTATCGAGATATATCTAACAAATTTAACCTCACCAGCTCTACTCATATTTTCTATCTACAATTAAGAGCAGCTTTAAGGGCTCACGGAGTCCCATTAAAGATGCCACTTGAGCACCACAGATATCACAAATTCTTTTATGAAAAGGAGACATCGAGAGGCTTCGTCTCTGACTTTTATCGTCACTTACTTACGTCCTCATGTGATGTCCTTCCCCTAGACTTAAGGAAGGACATACCAAACTTGGAAGGAGTATTTGATTGGGATGAAGTCTGGGCAAACGTTCGGCTGTCGTCACGCAACCCGGATCATCAACAGATTAATCTTAATTTTATGCATAGGACTTACTTAACTCCTAGACGTTTGCACCTAATAAACAAGACCCTCGATGCTCCTTGTGTTTAAACAGTGATCTTGGTACATTTATGCATATGTATTGGGAATTCCCTCCTGTTAAGATATTCTGGGAAGAAGTAACCACTCAATTATCAGAATTTTTATTTCTGACCATACCTGTACTGCCTTCTGTATTGTTGTTGAATGATGTTTCTCAGTTATCAACCTCTGTACATGTAAAGAGACTAATTTTGTCCGGTCTTACGGCTGCCAAAAAGCTGATAGCATCACGCTGGATTCAACCGGATAAAATGTGCCGGAAGGTATGGGTTCTTACCTATCTCGATGTGATTTATCTCTACCGCACAAATTTTAGGTGTTAATGAAGCCAGCATAGAAATCTGGTTAGATGTGGTGGAGAAGATAAAGGGTAGCATATGAACTTGTAATCCCTGGTGTTAAACGGAATAATGGATGTATAGTCCAAGAGGGGGTCCTGAGGGGGGGGGGGGGGGGGGGGGGGGGGGGAAGGAAAGAGTGAGGAAGAGCAAGCAAGAGCATATGTATGGTATTGTATTTATTATGTGTATGTCTTTTAACACTTTGATCGCCATGCTTAAATTCATAATTTACCATCCTCCGCCAGCCCTATTTAATATGGAGAAGTTCCCCTTCTTTGCAGGGCTATAACTTTTTAAATTGTATTGCTAAATTGACATTACTATGGCCCATTCAACGTCCTATATCTATTGTTCAGGGTGTAGCAACGTTATACTTTTTCATTCACATATTCATACTAAAATACGGTCTAAAGTATAAGTATGTTTTTATCGTTTTCTGCAGCTTTCTCCAGAACGTGATTTATAGCCCCAAATGCATTATATTGATGATGAAATACAGTTTGATAGGAATCTGCGCGAGATAAAAAATGTCAAATGGACGTGCTTCTAGAAGTTACTACTGATCATTTGATGGTGACCGGATGGGGGGGGGGGGGGGGTCGTTTATAATTCCGTGGCCAACGTTATATGATTCATCTAGTGTGGGTGATATGATCATTAGAGCAGTTAGTATCGAACACGTTAAAAAATAACGTTGAATCTTACCGTAGCTTCCTTATAGCGTTGGGCGATGAGCGCGGAACAGAAATTTGTTACAGGCTGCCTCCACATGTATCAGAGGGGACATGTGATGCAAGGCTTCTATCCTCCCTACAACCGGCCAGTGGGGGGCATATGCGAGCAACGATCAGTACAGGGGAGGGAGAATTGGCACGAGAGGTAAATTGGGATGGGGAGAAAATTCACAGAAAAAAGGAGGAGAAAAAGTAGATACAAAAATAATAAAATCACAACATACACCTGTCTCGTTACTAGCTAACTGAACCGGTGCCGACAGGATAGCAACAACACAAATTCCAACAACAGTTCCGTGGGTGAATTATGTATAATCACCACAAGCTAGTCATAGTATTCCCATGATGTGTTTGCCATACAACTGCCCTAACACTCATTGAGCACAGTCAATGAGTCAATTGTCAATTAACACATTGTGCGCCAAAAACGTGATAACTCGTTATGTCCCGCCATGCGTTGTTCGCCAACAACGAATAAACTCGTTTTTGGGATCAATATTTAATTTTTTCGCCATGGCATTCATAATTCATCCAGCCTCCCTCTGGGACTGCAGCTGGACCCTGTCTGATATTGCAACGCCTCAATACCTCCGCCTGGTGGATGTCAGGCGAGTTACACTCCAAGCCAAACCGGAAGTGGCGCTCGGTGCATCGAGGGAATTCCTCCGGCAGTAATACCTTGTAGCGTGGATCTAGATACACACTTGAGTGCATGGGATCGCTTTCGTAGCGCAATAATCAATATGATTTCGGCGTTTATTGCGTCATACAAACGGGAAATGGATCTAGCAGATCGACGTCAAATAATTGGAATATCTTTCCTCCAGTCTCATCGGCGAACGGTAAGAGGAATATAACGTTATTTTCAGCCCGATTGTTTATTCATTTCAGGGCAATCCATCTGATCAACGTATCAACCCATACTAAATAAAGCTGTTACTGACGATCAAGGAATTATAAACGACCCACCCCCCCTTCCTAAACGCATGATGAAGCATAATGTATACCGATCATATACATTTGAATTTTTTTATATAGCGTGTATAGGAAAGAAACGCCAATCGATAATCTATCATATGCGTCAGGGCCTATAAATCGCGGTTTAGGAATTACTGCAGAAAACCTTAACACTATGGCGTCCGTCCACGTATATATACGTGTTTCCAAAAAGAGCGTTATGGACCAGAGCCACGAGTATATACGTGACAAGTCGTTATTGTTTTATTCCATATTTATAACGCTTCTTAGGTACCCGATCCACTAGCAGGATCTTTTCACATATTTGATTTTCGAAAAACATGCAGTACCGGCCAGACCCGCTTAGGGGCGCCATCGCTCCACTGCAGTATCATTATGTGGATTAAAAAAAAAATGCAAGTACAGTTCTGTGGGCGGATCATAGATCCTTGATTCCAAAAGAAGACCCTCCATCTTGGATCAGCTTGCCGAGCGTTTTTTTCAGCGTGGAATAATGGGATTTATGATTAGCCAATGTGCATATCGATCTACCAGAATCCGATGACTGGTGAGGAAATGCTGCCGGCGATCACATGGCCTGACGGTAGGATAATATTACCCCAAATTACAGCTGGATTGGACATTGTTTTATAACGTAACGTTATCGATCAGTGAAAATGCTATATAGAACGCACACTGTATTGCTAAACAATAATAGTAATCGGCGTTCCCCGCCGCCCCCATTTCATCCATAGATGCTCTGTAATAGTCCGGATGCTACGCAGTTTGTTTTATTTCATTCGTATATATACAGCAGAAATGGCGTTTGATATAACGGCGCCAACATTTAGCCTTTTTTTGCAGCCTCCTGCAGAAAAGCCTAGACGAAAAGTGCGATATACCTTATATTCACAACGCTATAAAATGACAACCAACCGATGGATTTTTATTTTCTTTAAGCCATTATGAAGGCACGGTTTATGCACTCAAGTGACAATGAGAATGGACAGATAGCAATATTATAAATTATATATAAAGCTCTTAGAAAGTACATCGGTTTGTTTACAATCTGCTGTCCTCTGAGGCCTAAATCGCAGCGCCCCGCCGGTCGCCATAGTGTTAAAAACATACTTATATTCTCGACCGTACTAACACGACAATGTATGAATGAAAAAATATAACGTTCCCACATCCGGAACGATAGATACCCGATGTTGAATGGGCCATAGTAATGTCGATATAGCTATAATATTTACAAAGTTATAGCCCTGCAAAGAAGGTAAACATCTCCATAGGGTTACAGCACTGGCAGACTGGGCATAAGGATGGGTACAATGCATGGCGGACAATGTGTTAACACAATGGCGCCCGACCACGGAGATCTCCGTGTTTCGATTCCACCCGTTGTGGACAGAAGCACGGATATATCCGTGGCAAGTTGTTTTTGCTTTTATTCCATTTTAATAACCTATTCAAGGTCGCCGAGATGCACTGCAGATGTACCCTACTCTTTGAATTCGAGAAAGTGCAATACCGGCCAGATCCTCTTAGGGGCGCTATCGCGATAATGCAGTGTGCCCTGTGGCTGAACGGAGCATTATTTTTTTTGACTTTCAATGGAGTTTTCAGTTAGCTGGATTCTGGATGTGCAGCATGTAGCTTGGATTACGTTTTGGATTGCGGATTTCACTATGCAATAAGGGGATTTATCATCAGCCAATGGACATATCGATCTACCAGATGGCGATCGATAACGGGGAAAAGCTTGGGGGGATCCAACCGGCTCATGGTAAGATCTTTTTCACGTAAATTACAGCCCGATCGAGCCTTGTTATGATACGATATGATACGATCGGCCTATGTGGCTACTTAGACGAACACGGTTATTGGTAATCAATAATAAGAAACGACGTCCCCCGCCCCCCTTTGATGCATACATGCTTGAGGATCGTGCCGATCATATGCAGTTTGAGTTTTAACTGTAGCATCTGTATAACGGAAATGCCATTGGATATAACGTTAGTATCTATTAGTCCTTTATCTCGCCTTCCAGGAAATATACTAGACCAAATGCCGTATACCGCTTTTATTCACGGCGCTATAAAATGAGAACGTATTGATGAAAAAATTATTTCTTTAATCCATTTTGAAGGGACGGTTTATGGTCCCAATTGACAATGAGAATGGATAGATAGCAATACTATAAAGTATAGATTTAGCTCTACAAACAGCCCCACGTCTGTTTACATTTGCCGGTACTCTAGAGATTTATTAGACGCATCCCAATGGCCCTGAATGTGTTAATGATACTAATCTATACAATCACCTGTTGTTGAATAAATACCATTATTTTCTAGTTATTACTAAAAAAAACTGTATATGTAAAACAGTATCTGTAGCTGTAAAAAAAGAAAAATTATAATAATAATTTATTTTATATATATTTAATTATTCTTTTTTGTATGCACTGGTATCGGATCAGTACTCGGTATTGGAAAGTTCAGGTATCGGAATCTGTATCGGGAAGGAAAAAATGGTATCAGAACATCTCTACTATATAATATATATTACAGCCAAGTCAACACCTTCGTGTTGTCATGGTTTTTGCTTTATTTCCCCTTTCTGTGAGAGATAGCTGTCTATTCGTCTTCCTGTGAGGGATAGCTGTCAATCTGTGGTTAATTGCCTCATGGTAGGGCAGGTGTGTGGGCTTGATTGCACCTGATTCAGTGCAGCTGTGCCTATGGTAATCTTGCAGTGTTAGCTGCTTTCTCATTTCCTTTTGTGTTGGCTACCCTTCCGGCCAGGCTTTTAGATAGAAAAGTGTATTGCTGATCTCTGCCCTATTCAGCATTTTTCTGTAGCTACTGGCTTATTTTAGCACTTTATTTTCTAGTAGCCTTTTATTGTAGTGTGTTTCTTTTTGTGACAGTTTTCTTTTGTTTCCTTTTGAACCGTCATTAGTCCACCACCACACACAAACTCCCTTAGTGGAGGTTTATTGTTATTTAGGTTATTTGTATGAACTCTGTTATTAGGAGGTGCCTTTGTGGCTTATTTCAGTTATTTCTATAATACCTCTTTATTGAGTGTTGTCCTGTTCTTTGGACTTGATTTATTTTCTTAAAATACTCATGTTGAGGCTTCCACCTGTAAAGGTTGTTTTTGTTGTTTACTTTCCCTTTAACACTTTGAGTGCCAGCCACGAGAAATCTCGTTAGTTCATGCCATGCGTTGAGTGCCAACCGACGAGAAATCTAGTTTTTTTTTTATTATTGATTTCCATTCATTTTTCATCAATCTAGCCTCACATTACCAATGTGACTCTGTCTGAGTTTGAACAGGGAAAATACCGCCCCCTATCATCTGCCGTATGGTAATGCACCCTTTGGATTGGATTGAATGAAAACGCATGGGGAAAAGAAAGTCCGGAATCCATATTTTACTTGTCAGGCATGTAATCCTGCAGTCTTCGCCGACCCTCAGAACAGCGAGGAATTGGTATTTCCAGTACCCAGCGTTGGATCAATAAACACGGTCGATATTTGGAATGGCGATCAGGAATTGGAATAATCTTTTTGGAGAACATCTGATCTGAGGTAAGGAATCTATTTTACCAGTCTTGGGATAATCAGAGCTCTTTTCACCTATATCTCAGCGTGTCCCATGTGTGTGTGTGTCGCTGTGAGTGTGTGTGTGTGCTGATCAGGAAATAAGATAATAGATTTTTCAGCCCGCTTCTCTAGCGTGCATAAGTACACATATACTATCGATAATCTAGCGTTTATTTGAAAACGATTTATAAATAGGCAGAGAAATGATAACGTGTTTTGTGTATTACAGTAAAGCACGATTCCTGCAGAATATTAAACATTTTTCTGGAAGTTTAAAAAAACTAGCGTTTTTCAAAATGGTATAAAACGGAAATTAACCGATTAAAAAAACAATACGTTTTGACAATGTTGACAGCAAACAAGTAATTGATAAGCGACGGCCGTATTAGACACATGGCCATAATTTAAGATATAGTTTATGCGTTCGCAAAAGTGATCGCCCTCCCATTGACTACAGCGCTGGCTCTCAAGCGCTATTTTTGGCCCACCATCCACTTCAATGTTAACGCTATCGCCTAATCTATGTTTTAAATTATGGCTATGTGTCTAATATGCCCGTCGCTTATCAATGACTCGTTTTCCAGTCAACATTGTCGAAGCGGATTGTTTTTTTATCGGTTCATTTTCGTTTTATAGCATTTTGAAAAGCCCTCGTTTTCAAGGAAAATATAAAGATTCCATGATAAAAGACGTTTACTGGAATATTCTAGAATACACAAATGTTGTCATTTTTCGGCCTATTTATGAATCGTTTTCAAATAAACGCTAGATTATCAATAGTATATGTGTACGTATGCACGCTAGATACGCGAGCTGAATTTCCTCATCAGCGATCGCGCACACAGAGACACATCACACATAGGGCAAACGCTGAGATCTCAGCGAATACAACTCTGATTATCCCAAGACTGGTAAAATAGATTCCTTACCTCAGATCAGATGTTCTCCAAAAAGATCATTCCAATTCCTGATCGCCATTCCAAATATCGATCACACTTATTGATTGAGTATTGGCTACTGTGAATATATATTCCAGGCTGATTCCCGTCCCGCGATGACTTCCATGTTGAGCAGACAGCTTGCCAGCTCAAGGAGCCAGCTGGCTCCGCCTCTACATATCGACTGATCCCAGGTCTAAGCGACTGACCTGCAGTTACACAGGGATAGACGACAGGGGGCGCTTTTTTCCATTCTGAGCTGCTGGAGGAGCTGCTGTTCCAACGGGAGACTCGGTTGATGAAATAATAAACGTCGTGGGCATTCAGGCATTGGGCTGATAAAACGAGTTATGACGTCATGGGCACTGAAAGTGTTAAAGATAGGAGTGCGTCACCTTGTTTGTAGAGCTATATCTCTATTTTATATTATAGCTATGGGGACAATACTATGGGCATTTGACAGTGACTTTCTTCCATCCAAGATGCAAAAAAGAGATAATTTTTTCATGCATACGTTCACGCGTTATCCCATGGTGAATATAAGTATAATTTCAGAGTGATCCGGGATAATTCCTCGGAAGCGAGTAATAGGGCGCAACGTGAATTCTACTATAAGCGTTGCCGTTTCTTGCCTGGACACGCTACTATTTCCAAATAAAATGTATATAATAGGTATTATGTTTCATCATGAATGCATGAAATTGCAGATTTATAAATCTATAAAATAAGAACCTATTGATGATTTCTTTTTTAAGCCATTTTGAAGCGACGGTTTATGGACTCAATTGACAATGAGAATGGACAGATAGCAATACTATAAAGTATAGATTTAGCTGTACAAACAGCCCCACGTTTGTTTACATTCCCCGGTCCTCTTGACATTAATTAGACTCAGCCCAATGGCCCCGAATGTGTTAAAAGCTCTTCTCATGTCTGGACATGTTCAGTATTGCACAAATACTTCGTTGTTTTTTCGACTGGCTCCCCAATATCCAAAGAGCACCTTCTAAACACTGGATTCACACTACAAGAACGCTGCAGCCCTCCTTGTTCAAATTGCACAAATACCGTTCACTTATCAAGAGTCATGTTTTTTCTTTTTATATGCATCTGTGATTTCCCACAACACTGTGCTGCTGGAATTGCTTTGACCACATAGATTGGATGACATTTTCTCAAAACATTCTCACGTATAGTCAGATAACTCGTGCAATATGACTGGTTATGACCGTTCACAGAAACACATCAAAGTTTGTTTTCCTAAGTTAGCAGGCAGATGTTATGTTTAAATAAGTGACATTAACCCTTTCACTACCGCACTGCAAAGGGTTATAGGCGAGTCAATATATGGTTTAACCCCAAAAAAATTTATACAAAAGGTTTTTCAATGGATTCTGGTAGTATTGGGCGTGCTAAATAACATACTAAAAGTCGACCAAAATCGACCCCTCCGAAAGCCGTCATTTCCAAGATGGCGTCCCAGATGGCGCCAGGGCGATTAAAATGGCTATATCTCAAATTAAGAAATGGTGCAAAGGATTTCTCAACTGATTCTGGTACCTCTGGGCATGCTCACTAACATACTAAAAATCTAGGAAAATACACCTTCCAGAAAGGCTTCATTTTCAAGATGGCGTCCAAAATTGCGGCTGGCCAAGCTTAAAATGGCTATATATATGTCAATATAAAAATTATATAAATGATTTTGTCATTTGATTCTGGTACCCCAAGTACCCCTAGACATACTTAGGAACATACTAAAGTTTTAGGGAAATACACCTTCCGAAGAGGCTTAATTTTCAAAATGGTGTCCAAAATGACGACTGGGAGCTTAGAATGCCTGTATCTCAAATGGGAAAACATTTCTAAAGGATTTATAAACTGATTCTGGCACCTCTATACATTAATAACGAGCAAAATATCTAGCTAAATATATCTGCTAGGAATGCATCATTTGCATCATCAAAATGGCTGCCTGTAGCTTATTTTGGCTAAAATTAAAATTGGTTATTATATTCAACCTCGAAAGAAAACTCACCAAATTGCCCAAGGTGTAAAATTAAAGAAGGAACATTTCTGCATATGTTCTGGCAATGTAGCAAATTGAAGCATTTCTGGAACAAGATCCACTTATTTACTAAATCTGTCATGGAGTTGGAATTTGAGTTATCACCATGTGTCTATCTATTAAATAATATAACAAACTGCCACTTAGACCAAAAGAAATGCAGACTGTTGGTATACATAACATATTTTGCAAATAAATGTATACTTCTTCTATGGAAAAATGAAATCGCACCAACATTCAATATGTTCATAGAACAAATATCTCAGTTTCTTCCCTTAGAAAAGATAACGCTTGAAAAGCACAACCAGGGTCACTTATTTCAAGAACTTTGGAATCCACTCTATACTCAACTGGAAACTCATAATGTAGTCCTATAAATGTGTCATATCTAATATAACAGACGTGGAGTTTTAGCAGATTAGATTAGCTGATCTGTTGAGGCTCTTTGTCTGCGTATACGTGCCTGGTTGCCTGCGCATGGCTGTCAAACCCTGCCCCCACGGGGTCGGGTTTGGGAAAGGGAGCTGAACACGCAGCGGCCCGGACCCTTCTCTGTCGGAGTAGCCATCGATAAGCGGGTGTGAGCAACTGGCTGCTAAAAAAATGTCACTGTTTACAATACCGACATTTGCACTTTTATTCCTTATTACTTATTTACTTATGATTTACCTACTGTCCCTTTATTTTATTTTACTTTATTTTTATTATTATTTTCTTTTTTTTGTTGTCTAATTGTTTATTTGTGTGTATGTGGGCAAGTGTATGTGTGTATGTGTGTGTGTATGCCTGTATGCGCGTGTGTGCGCGTGTACGTGTGTGTATGTCCCAGTGTGTGTGAGTGAGAGATGGGAGAATGGATTGAGTGGGGAGCACAAGGAAAATTGTTAAAAATTGTTCATGAGAGTGACACTGAACATTCTGTAGATCTGTCGATTGAATGTGAAACCTCATGAAAAATAAAAAGATTTAAAACAACCTAGAAAGCTGGCTTTGGTGTTGAACACAAAATAAATGACCCACTTATTGTGGTCTTTAGGCCTACTCATCATCATCTTCAGGATCCTCTGGGAGAAACTTGTTATGTGGATTGTCACATTCATGAAGTTGACATGGTCCACAGACAGTAGTACATAGTAGTCCATATTTTCTGCATGAGCAGCGAAGTGTCTTGCAGGCAGTGGTACAGTTACAATGAATGACCTTCAAGAGACTGTCTGGAGCAGCATTCATTGTTGACATGAGTGGGACAAATCTATTGTCCTGCAGGTTCCAGCCCCAGTCTAGAGCATCTATACCATCATCTGTTCCCATCCAGACCATGACCTGGTAGTATGCTCTACGACAGTGGAATTTGGTAGCAGATTCAGTTGGTGGTAGACGTTCAGGTGTTACCATTGATGAAGCTGAGACAACCTTCTTGCTGAAAATGTTATATCTCATTTTTGCAAGCGAATCTGTGCACTTTCCACCAAAAAAGACAGCCATTGCTTGGCACCCAAGGTCATCGATCACATCTGTTGTCTGGTTTGGTACAGTGAATGCATTGGCACAAGCCTGAAGGACAGGATCCCCTTTTACAAGTTTTTGGAATGCTGTCTTTTTGCCAACTCCGAAGATCCGGGAAGTTGTGTCACAGCCAGTCACAGCATGGATGAACAGCAACTGAGAACACACATCCTGTCCGAGTACTTGGTATGGTTTATGGCGTACACTTTAAAACTGCCATCAGCTTTCGACTTGTCTGATCTGAAATAAAGGCCCTTGCTATCTCTCTGTGCATAGTAAAGAAGTAAGACGAGGAGATCAGTATCTTCTCCAATCAGCGTTGTGGTGTGAAGAAGAGATGATCCCACTGTGGCCCTTACTATGTCTACATCAGCATCTCCAAGTGAATTGACCACAGTGCAATCCCGTTCTTTCAGTTCATCACTTATCATGTGGATCAGTTTCTGTTTATTCAGATCTCTTGACAGGAACTCCTCCTTCTTACCTGAGAACTCTGTCTCAGCAGTGAAGTTGACAATGGGATGAATATTGTTTCCTCTTCTTTGATGTGTGTTGTCTTTAATGGATGGCCCATCCTCATAGCCATCAAACACAATGGTTGTAGCTGAGCCATAATGTTGGATGGTGAAGTCTGCATATGACTGTGCAATTTTACCATAGCTTTGTCCGTGCTTCCATTGTATTCGGTGAAGGAGTGAACCACCATCAAGAACATAATGCTCCGTTTCTGGTACAGAATCTAGGATTGCATCACTTGCATGATCACAGATCGCGTGCGCTAGTTGTGGTTTATCAGCTTTGCTGAAGACGTTTCCGGCTTCAAAGAGGGCAGGAGGGAAAGGACTGAGTTCGTAACGCATAACCTCCTCCAATGACAGCTCTCCAGTTTGGGAGACAATAAGGAAACGTTGAAAAAGAAGTGCAGAATCAATGATTCGATCAGGAGCAACCTTGATAGACGATTTTTGTCCAAGGGTTATGGCTTTATCCTTTCTACTAAATGAAAATGTGAATGCCGGCTGTCATTTTGTGCATGATGTTGCGTCCAACAGAGTCATAATCATGCACGTTCACTCCATCCTCAGCGACAACACCTGTAACAACATTCCTTAAAGAAGAGTCTGGAGAGAAAGGTGAACATATAGCAAGTTTTGAAGTGATCTTCTCCAGGTCAGCAGCATCCCTTTTCATCCTTGCCTCTGTTGAATCCTTGTGCTGTTCTGATGTTGTGTATGTCTGGTTTGAGAACTCCTGCATTGCGGTGTTATACTCTGATGTTATGCCCTTTGACATTGTCCAAAGGGATCTCTGATTGTCGGTCATTCCACTTCCATGTGTCATCCCTCCTGTAGTCTTCAATGACCTCATCAATGTTGTTTCGATTACAAGATCTGAGCTGAGGCCTGCCCATGATTGGCTGCTGCGACGGATAACATGAAAACCCTTTTCAAATTGTCTGAAGACATCTGGGTGGTTGATGTGAAGCTGACTCATCTCTTGGACATAAAAGTGTGCCGATTTCAAGTAATTGTAATGCCCAGCCGCAGCGAATATCGGCATGCATTCAGAAACAGCGTGTAGGTGCAAAAGCCAGGAACCTGTGCGATCTGCTGTTATCAGTGACCTAGCAACTTCTAACATGTGTTGGTAATTTAGCCACAACTGACTAGTTTTGGATCTAGCACACAGTTCCATCTTCCTTTTTCCCAGCTCTTCATTTATTGTAATGAGGGTCTCTGATGTGAACACTGTTTCCAATGGCATTTCACCCTTAACTATTGAGGTATACATTGCTTCAGACTGTTCAACCATTGCTGCAAATTCATGACTATCATCTACCATTTCTGATATTATCATGCGGTTAAGACATTTGTCAACCAGAAGATGGCCACGGAATGCTCTCTGAACTGATTTGCCTGTCATCATATGGGCTACTGAGTTCTCCCCATAGACTACCCCTAGAATGTCCTTAAGTCCTGTACCGTCCATCAGTGTACCAATTGCTCCTAGCAAATTCATAAATGTGTGAAATCCTCCTAGGAGCAGGACAAAGGACTTGAGGTGACTGCACTGTGGTCAATCTAGGATTATCTCTGCTGCTTTCCAATATAGGGGTTGGTCAAATGTAACTACTGGGGCAAGGTGGTGTTTGGATGCCAGACCACAAATGAACTCCATTGTTGACAGAATGCATGTTTTGTCTTCGGAGTACATGTCTATCATTGGTAAGTATCTCACTGAAGACTGCCCTGGATGTTCATCTCCCTTATGAATAATGTGCATCATCCCCTGCCAACCAGGTGCAGGCTGTTTGAAATTGAACGATAACTCCCAAAGCAGATCAACCATCTTGTTACATTCTGCGAGTCTTGGAAGTTCTTTAAATGTGGTGTCTCTGCAAAAGTGTTTGGCAAAGTGATAATCTATCATCACAACTTTTGACCTCTGCACAAGATTCAGTTCATTAATTCTGAACCTCGGAATCCTTTGGTCTGTCTTCTGTCCTGGTGTCAAGGCAGCTATCATGCCCATCCCATGAAATGTCCCTTTCCCATCAATTGTTAGAATATTATGATCTACATTGTCTGCAGCAAATAAGACGGTCGTGTTCAACACATCAATATCCTTACCAAGCATGTT
The DNA here is from genome assembly GCF_963971535.1 of Notolepis coatsorum. Taxonomy (NCBI): domain Eukaryota; kingdom Metazoa; phylum Chordata; class Actinopteri; order Aulopiformes; family Paralepididae; genus Notolepis; species Notolepis coatsorum. Next base: position 758,850 of record NC_140181.1, on the reverse strand, counting down.
TGGTGCAGTACAATTTGCAGCATTCATTTCAAACCTCTGCAGTTCAGAAAAAGAAGGCTTCAACGATGGTAGTTTGGGAGCTGGAGAGTGCAAACACCTCTAACTATAACAACTATAATGGTAAAAAAGAAGGCTTCAACTATGCTAGCTTGAGAGCTGGAGAGTGCAAACACCTTTTTTAGTAAGCTATTTGTATTTGTATAGTCATTTTAAGCTCCTGGGCGCCAGTTTGGACGCCATCTTGAAAATGATGCCTTTCCGGAAGGTGTATTTTCCTAGATTTTTTGTATGTTCACAAGCATGTCTAGAGGTACCAGAATCAAGTGAAAAATCATAGTTATATATTTTTTTCTATTGAGATATATAGCCATTTTAAGCTTGGTCTGCCGCCATTTTGGACGCTATCTTGAAAATTAAGCCTTTCTGGAAGGTGTATTTTCCTAGATTTTTAGTATGTTAGTGAACATGCCCAGAGGTACCAGAATCAGTTGAGAAATCCTTTGCACTCAATTTGAGATATAGCCATTTTAATATCTCCACCGCCATCTGGGACGCCATCTTGGAAATGGCGGCTTTCGGGGGGGTCGATTTTGGTCGACTTTTAGTATGTTATTTAGCACGCCCAATACTATCGGAATCCATCGAAAAACCTTTTGTATCAATTTTTTTTGGGTTAAGTGCTTTTTTTTCATAGATTGACTCGCCTATTAACGCTTTCACCACCACACTACAGTAGGGTTAACCCTTTCCCACTAGCATGGTTTTTGCTTTATTTTTCCTTTCTGTGAGGGACAGCTGTCTATTTCGTCTCCTGTGAGGGATATCTGTCAATCACTGGCCTCTGTGGTTAATTGCCTCATGGTAGGGCAGGTGTGTGGGCTTGATTGCACCTGATTCAGTGCAGCTGAGTCTATTTAAGTTTGAATCTTGCAGCGTTAACTGCTTTTTCATTTACTTGTGTTGGCTATCCATTTGGTCAGGCTTGTTAACACTTTGAGCGCCACTCACGGCTAATCTCGGGTTTACGATAGTTATGTTGAAAGCCACGTCACGGCTTTTCTCTGATTTTTTTTTTTAGCGATCTGAAATCATATTGCATCACCCAAGCCTACCGTTGGAAATCCAGGGGCCGCCGGCGATCAGATGTGAAAAAAGCGCCCCCTATCGTCTCCCAGATGGTAAATCACCCTTTTGGAATGGACTCAATGAAAATGGATGGGGGAAAAAAAATATTCCAGTCCACATTTTCCAGTGTCCACTGATGCAGCCGGAGTTACCAGAGTTCATTCTGGAGCCTCTGAGCCGCGGCGAGCATGGGTTATACTGTACACACGTTGGATCAATATACTTATCGATTTTTTCGAATGGTGATCAGGAATTGGAATATACCATTTGGATACCATCTGATGTCAGGTAAGGAATCTATGTTATCAGTGTTAGGATAATCAGACTAGTTTTCACAGAGATATAAGGTTTTTTGTGATATGTGCTCTAGCTGTTTCACTGTAAAATCCATGAGGAAATGAAAGCAGCTATTATCAGTGCGCGGCTCGAACGTGCGTGCGTGCACATATACTATTGATCATCTAGCGTTTATTTGAAAACGATTCATAAATAGGCCGCCAAATATCAACGTTCTGGAATATTCCAGTAAAAGGCGATTATCATAGAATAGGTTGTTTTTCACCTGAAAACGGGTGCTTTTCATAATGCTCTCAAACGGAAATGAAGCGATAAAAAACCAATCTGCCTTGACAACACTGACTGGAAAATGATTCTTTGATAAGCGACGGGCAGATTAGACACAGCCATAATTTAAAACATAGATTAGGCGATATTAACGTTAACATTGACGCCGATGGTGGCATCAATACGTTCTCATTTTATAGCGCCGTGAATATAAGCGTTATACGGCATTTGGTGTAGGATATTTCCTGGAAGGCTAGATAAAGGGCTAATAGCTACTAATGGCATTTCCGTTATACAGAAGTTAGTTTAAACTCAAACTGCATATGATCGGTACGATCCTCAAGCATGTATGCATGAAAGGGGGGGGGGGGGACACACGTTGTTTCTTATTATTGATTACCAATAACCGTGTTCATCTAAGTAGCCACATAGGCTGATCGGCTCGTTGAGTATCATAACAAGGCCCGATCGGGCTGTAATTTACGTGAAAAAGATCTTACCATGAGCCGGTTGGATCCGCCAGACCATTTCCCAGTTATCGATCGCCATCTGGTAGATCGATATGTCCATTGGCTGATGATAAATCCCCTTACTGCACACTGAAATCCGCGATCCAAAACGTATTCCGTGCAACAGACAATAGCTATCGCTTCAGGTGAGTAGAAAACTACATTAAAAAAAAAATAAAGACAACTTCGGCCACAGGGAACACTGCATTATCGCGATAGCGCCCCTAAGAGGATCTGGCCGGTAATGCACTTTCTCGAATTCAAAGAGTAGGGTACATCTGCAGTGCAGCTCGGCGACCTTGAATAGGTTATTAAAATGGAATAAAAGCCAAAACAACTTGCCACGGATGCATCCGTCCTTCGGTCCTTTAACACTTTTTCCATTCTGAGCTGCTGGAGGAGCTGCTGTACCAACGGGAGACTCGGTTGATGAAATCAGATCGCTAATAAAAAAAGAAAATGCTAATAAACGTTGTGGGCTGATAAAACTAGTTATGACGTCATGGGCACTGAAAGTGTTAAAGATAGGAGTGCGTCACCTTGTTTGTAGAGCTATATCTATATTTTATATTATAGCTATGGGGACAATACTATGGGCATTTGACAGTGACTTTCTTCCATCCAAGATGCAAAAAAGAGATAATTTTTTCATGCATACGTTCACGCGTTATCCCATGGTGAATATAAGTACAATTTCAGAGTGATCCGGGATAATTCCTCGGAAGCGAGTAATAGGGCGCAACGTGAATTCTACTATAAGCGTTGCCGTTTTGCCATTTTGAAGGGACGGTTTATGGACTCAATTGACAATGAGAATGGACAGATAGCAATACTATAAAGTATAGATTTAGCTGTACAAACAGCCCCACGTTTGTTTACATTCCCGGGTCCTCTTGACATTAATCTAGATTAAATCCAGGATTGCAGAGATTAATCTAGATTAAAAAAAATTATCTATGCCCACCTTTAGTTTATTGTATAGCAATAAGGTTGGATGAATTCGGCAATTGTATAAAGATGTAAGCACTGTCTATCTGTAATACAATTTTCAATCAATCAATCCCATAACACACGCTCACTTTGGAACAGCGCTGCTTCTACACACAGAGGCAACGTCTTCTTTTCTTTTGGAACTACTTTTTCTGCGGATGGTTTTGTCAATAAATCTTCAATTAATGTGTGTTTATTGTATAGCAATAAGGTTGGATGAATGCGCCAGTTGTATAAAAGCCATTACACCACGTGCAGTCGTGCGTTATGAGAATTAGACCATGCCTAGGGGCTAGGGGTGTCGACCACCCCTAGGCATGGTCTAATTCTCATAACGCACTCCTGCGCGTGACGTAATGCTTAAATAGTTTTGGTGATTCTTAGTAATTCCAGGAAAAGACACGATAATAGCCCTTTAGTGGAATACACTGAACACGTCATTTTTCGCCTGATTATCGAATCTTCCTGAAATCAACGCTAGATCATCATTATTATCCTTCCTCATGCAAGAATGAAAAGAGCCCTGGACCGCAGGGCTCCCCCGCCACATCCTCCCACCCAACGGCACACAGCCACACACACACACACAGCCACACACACACACACACACAGCCACACACACACACACAGAGACAGCTTCGATCGGGGTAGAAAGACATATCAGATCAATGCAAGCTTTGACTGTATATATAGTGTTCTTACCTGGTATCTGATGTAATGTAAAATAAATAATCCATGGGATTTGGGAATCTCAAATACAAATCGGGATTGGAATAAAAAAAGGCATTTATATTAAACAATACAGAATATACAGCACTTCTTGGCGTCTGTAGGGTAAGCACTTATTCCCTCCCCCCTGAACATTTATGGAGATGTATGGGCCTTTTAAGTCAGTGATAAAAGTGTCTTTCAAGGATAAGTGAGCTCCTGCACTGATTATTATAGTTCAATATTCAATATTTGATCACCAAAACCCCCCAAAAAACATAAAAAGGGGGGCCCCCGCCCGAAAAGGGCCCTTAAACGTTCGAGACAGGGGAGGGAAGAATTGGATAATACGAAATTGGCATGGGAGAAAAATAGAAAATGGGGAGAAAAAGTAGATACAAAAAAATATATAAATCACGGGACAAACTGCACTATAACCGGGAATGTTACCATCAATGTAAATAAACCATAATCACCCTACAAAAACAGTACAGTATTTGTAAATTTGGTATGTCATAAATGTCTAGATGTAGCAGTACTGTCTATCTGTATGTCATATATGTTATGATGAATTGAAAATGGGGGACCCTGATGTAAACAAGACGAAAGTCTTTCTCTGGTCTGCATCCCCTTAACAGTTGTACAGTGGACTGCTTTCCTCTCTCACACACCCGCGGCCCGCCCACTCTACGTCACACACACAGAGACAGAGAGGCGGTGCCAAGTCAGACTCAGGCAGCGCACCAAGTCAGACTCAGCGCACATGTTGTTGTGAGGAGACGGGGAATGAGGAAAGACGAGAGCGTGAAAGAGTTTAGCGAGTTATTTATTTTATTTATTCCTAAACGGCTCCTAAACGGCAATGGAAGATGGAGTTGCCACTGCCGAGGCGGATGAACTGGTTCCAAAAAAGAACACTACTGGATCCGTCGTCTGGCAGTACTACCAATTTGTTCCACCATTTAAAAATACACTCAGTCACTACAAAATGAAGAGTGCTTGAAACTCCGCATGTCCACATCTCCTGGCCCCACACTACAGTCAAAGCAACCAGCCCCGATACAAATGACTGACATGGCCCCAGTGAGTTGGTAGAAAAACCACAAATTTCAAAGACTTATATAAAGACACTTGACGCACAGTATAACCTGCCTGGACGCAAATATTTTGCGACGAAAGCTCTGCCAGAGTTATACATCAAAGTGAGAGAAAAGGTGACCCACCAGCTAACAAATGTGACCCACTTCTCTACAGATTTGTGGTCCAGCAGAACCTGTGAGCCATATCTCAGTTTAACGGTACATTACATTCACAACTGGGAGTTGAAGAGTGATGCCTCCAAACGTGCTTTTCCCCGGAAGACCACACAGGCGAGATCATCGCGCAAGGTTTACAAGAGGCTCTCTTGTCATGGAATTTACAAGAAGCTCGTCAAGTGTGTTGTATCACCACTGATAATGGCAGTAACATCATCAAAGCTGCGGGCCTCAATAAGTGGAAAAGACTGCAATGTTTTGGCCATCGGCTGCACCTCGCGATTGGTGATTTTGTCTCCTTTTTAAAATGATTATTATCAGCAACGTTATAACGACCTGGTAAACATCTAAGAGAATACTTCATAATGTTTCATGCAATTAAAAAGTTAAAAATATATATTAATTTAATACACATGATGCGCACACACTGGTGGTGTGCACTGGTGTTATGTTTACCAGTAGGATGTTATAACAAAGTATTATTATTTTCTCACAGTAGTGTGTATATGTGTGTGTATTTTTGGCTAAAGTGGATTTAAAATCGGACAGATTTGAGACTGATTTGTAGAAAACACAGTACTGTACAAAAGTCTTACACCCAAGAGTTTTTATATAAATTGTCTATTAATTCATCTTTTTCTGTATGTCAGTGAGTAGACTACTCTTAAGTACATCTTTTTGAGTTTTAATTAATTTAATATTCTTTGAAAGCATCTTCATTCACTTAACTTTTTTTATTTCTTTTCTTTTACAATTACTGACTTTTGCACAGTGCTGCTGTTTAAAAAAAAATTGCCAAAATGATTTTTGGTGTTAAGCTGAATTATTGGATTTCTTCTTGTTTGTTTTTATATTCTCAGAGAGAAGCATGAGAGACCCCCGCATTGATGGTGCTGTTGGTGTCTGTAAGAAGGTTGTGAGCAGCTTCTCATTCAGTTGGAAGAGGAGGAGAGACCTGGCCACAGCGCAGCAAGAGCTGAACATACCTGCACACCAGCTGATCAGTGAGTCTCCTACCAGGTGGGGTTCCCGAGCCAAAATGATTGAGCGGGTGCTGGAGCAGCAGCAAGCTATTTCGCAAGTCTTGGCCTCAGACAAGAAAACAAGGCATCTTGTTCTGACCTGGAAGTCCTCGAGTCAGTGCACAAGGCCCTAAACCCCCTCCTGGAATCCACAGATGCTTTATCGGGTGAGGACTACGTCACAGTGTCCTATGTGAAGCCGGTGCTTCATCTCTTCCACTCCAGCATCTTGGCAATTGAGGAGGATGACACTGCACTGACCCAGTCCATCAAAGTCTCCATCCTGGAGTACCTGAGGGAGAAATATGATGACCCTGCCACCAACGACCTGCTGGACATGGCTGGCTTAGTGGATCCCAGGTTCAAAATGAGGTACGTAGCAGAAGCCAAGGTCGAGGAAATCAAGTGCAGAGCCATATCAGAGATGGAGGCGATGCTGTCTGACCAGGCCACATCGATGCTGACAGTGAATCAGATCCCCTACAGTGGTGGAAGACCCATGAGGAAATGTTCCCATCCCTGAAGAATGTGGCAGAAAAATCTGTGTATGCCCGCCACCAGTTCCCCATCGGAACGATTATTTAGTACCTGTGGGAACATAGTTACATGCCACCGGGCAGCCCTCAAGCCAGATGCTGTTGATAAGCTTGTGTTTTTGGCACAAAACCTCTAGATACCTGTTGGTACTGACTGGTTGTCACAAACACACAGGACACAACCATGCACAAAATGCAGCCATTTTTTGTTTACCGTTTTTGACCAGACCTGTTGTTTGACATTATGCACAAAGAGTGCACTTTAATTTATGTTATTTTAAAATGTAATGGGGTTTCTGCACCTTTTCATTGAGCTGTTTTTGTTACGGCTCATTGAGCTTGAACTCTACAGAAATAAGCTACAGTATGTAGGCCTACATCATGTGGCATTATTTATTTTCATTTATCAGCTGCTAAAAGCTTATGTGCATTTTGCAATTTCCTTGAATAAAAACTGTTTTGTTAAATTTAACTTTGTTGTTTGTTGTGATTTACCCCTTTTGCAAAATAAATTCTAATAGAAACCACTAATGACTACAGTACAGTATAAATAAAGAATGGTTTAATGCAGGCATATGTTGCAGGGACTACTAGAATCATCATGTTGGCGTGACTGTATTTTATTTTTTTAAGTGCTTTAGAGGAAATGTAAAAATATCGTGATATATATCGTGTATTGCGATATAGCCAAAATATATCGCAATATCATTTAGAGGCCATATCGCCCAGCCCCGGGCCTGTTGAGCAGTTTTCTAGCACCTGTTGAGCATTCATTGTAAGTTCATATACTGTAATTTTTTTTATATCTTGAAGCACCTTGTTTTACATTCTGAAGCACCTTATTTTACATTCTTTTTTTCTTTTTTTAAAAGGGGAGCAGAGCGAGCGAGTCCCATTGTCCACTTGTTTTTTTTTCTTGTAATTTTAATGATGTATATTTTCTGGGCCCCCTTTGGCTGTGGGTCTGATGGCCGTGGGCTCTGACTGGGGGGGGGGCATGGTTCGGGGTCTCTGCGGGTCGAGGCATTAAAGAGGCGTGATGCTTTGGCCCGCGGGGGTGCCGGACTCCGGGTCCTCCGGGGTTGGGGTTCGCGGCTGCTGGGGATGGAGGGGGCTCAGGAAGCCCGTTTCTATAGTAAATGTTTTATTTTCCTTATACTTTGCACTTTATTTTAAGTTTGTCTCATTATTAGAAGTTCTGTGTAATTAAAAAACCTTATTTTGTTTTTGATGCCTATTATACAGATTAGTTTGTTTACATTTTCAATTCTGATTGCACTGTGAATAGGCTACCGATTTATGCGGTTGATACCTGTTTGCGGAGAAACCTGTGATTTACATGCTTGTGTATCCCGCGTTTTACTTTATTTTTGTAGGTATAGTATGTTTCCATCGTATTTGTTGCAAAATGTTGCAAAATGTAATCCAGTTCATAGAACTGGTATTTCGGTACTACCTACCCCTTTTGAATTTGAATCAAATACCAATAATGGGTTATTTCCGGTCCCCCGCAATGAAATCTCTATAGAAGAAAAATAAATTTTTCTGGCTAAAAAATTTAAGGAAGTGGGGCCTCTTGGTAAAACACTTTGTTGTAACATAGAAGCGCTACAAGTTGCCATTTCTTTGTTATATTTTCTACGCTGTGGCTACTATTCTGTACTATTCTGATGGTGTGATGGATCACGGTTTATGTGGGTTTTATCTTTGTTTATTCTAAGGTGCTTTGGCTTTATTTAGTCTTTCTGTGAGGGACGGCTGTCTATTTCCTCTCTCTGTGAGGGACAGCTGTCAATCACTGGCCTGCAGTTAATTGCCATGCGGCAGGGCAGGTGTGTGGGCTGATGGTGTGCAGTGCCTTGAAGTAGGTTTTGTTGACTGTTCACAGTAGAGGAGTGTCCCAAGCTCATGATTCTAGGGTTTTCTCTCTCTTGTATTTCTTGTTTTCAACTGCTAGGCAGTGGTGGTTATTTTGGGATTTTTACCCAGTTCTTTTATACTGGTGTTTTGTGTTTCCTACCATTTTTTTTTTTATTTATTTTATTCTTGTGTTTTCCCCCACCCTCTCTCATCAATTCCAGTGGGTAACTTTAACACATTCGGGGCCATCTAATCTCACGCTAAACGGCCAGCATTTCAAAACAGACTTGCATTGGGCATGGGGCTGTTTGTAGAGCTAAATCTATACTTTATAGTATTTGCTATCTGTCCATTCTCATTGTCAATTGAGACCATAAACCGTCCCTTCAAAATGGCTTAAAGAAAGAATTTTTTCATCAATACGTTCTCATGTTATAGCCTCGTGAATATAAGCGTTATATGGGATTAGGTCTAGTATATTTCCTGGAAGGCGAGATGCAGGGCGCTAAGCTACTAACATTAAATCGAACAGCACACACATTGTCCTGCAATACATGTACAGTGAATGCACAGCTACATAAATGTACAGTTGATGCAGCTAATCACTCGTGTTTGACCTACATGAAAATACCTGAATTGAAAAAGACAAATGGATGTTTATATATTTTTTTATTTTGTGCACGTTGTGCACATGGAGAGGCTGTGCTCGAGGGCGACAAGTGGCATGACAAGCTTATTGCCTAGCTCCTCCAGGAACAGCCTCCTCTTATATTTTTTTGTGCCATTCCAGGCAGGGTTCATACTGTAGATGGCCACAACACAAATCCATTGTATGCCGACACGTCCAACATATTGGCAAACATCGTAATGGGTCAGCGTCGTGTGTGTGTCCCCCTCCTACAGCTGTAACGGGTCAGCGTCGTGTGTGTCCCCCTCCTACAGCTGTAACGGGTCAGCGTCGTGTGTGTGTCCCCCTCCTACACCATGGTAATGGGTCAGCGTCGTGTGTGTGTCCCCCTCCTACACCAGCTGTGGGTCGTGTGTGTGTCCCCCTCCTACAGCATGGTAACGGGCCAGCGTCGTGTGTGTGTCCCCCTCCTACACCATCGTAATGGGTCAGCGTCGTGTGTGTGTCCCCCTCCTACACCAGCTGAGAAGAAAAAAGATAAACCAAATAAAATTAGATGAAGCCAAATAAGTGTATGAACTCACACACACATTTAGAAGGCACCCGTCGTGCAATAGATCTCCCTAATTTTCACATCATATCCATAAATAAATGCACAAAATAATTACACCAGGCATGCACTATAAAATAAGAATACATACCTTATCAAGGTTGTCCACTGCCCCCTTGCAGTGGTTGTAGTCTAGAATGACCTGGGGCTTTTTGTGGGCCTCCACGGACACCTGTTTAGAAAGGACTTTTATTAGTTTTTGCTATGTGTTCTTTTTCAAGTGTCACTGCAGCAGCAACTTAAAAAAAACAGCATTTCTGCCAGTCCTATAAGACAAGGTGTTGTGTTAATTACAGCTCAGTGAAATTATAAGGCAGCAGGCCCTATAAGACAAGGTGTTGTGTTAATTACAGCTCAATGAGATGAGGTAGCCAGTCCCTATAAGATGGGGCCATATTCAAACTGATCTACACTCAATAGCTGTCAAACTAAACTAAATTAATGAATGTGTGCAAAACAGTTTCACGTTTTTGGATGTGTGTGAGATTATGTGCAAAATAAAATCATCAGTTTTCTTTTTTTGGTGACGTTACCCTTTAAATATAGAAAAATGTAAGTGAAGCGATGTCTTTCTAACCTTCAAAGCGAGCATGTCTTTGTCGATGAGATCTCTCAGCTTCTTGGAGTACTTGGCCTCGTCAATAGGAGTAAAATTGGCTGTTGCGATGAGGACGAGATTGGTGAAAGCAGGTCTAGAAACAGGAGAAATGTCAGCCGGGTTAAGATAAGATATTTTACATTTTCTCATACAATGCATGTTCATAAGACAAGGTGTTGTGTTAATTACAGCTCAATGAGATGAGGTAGCCAGTCCCTATAAGATGGGGCCATATTCAAACTGATCTACACTCAATAGCTGTCAAACTAAACTAAATTAATGAATGTGTGCAAAACAGTTTCACGTTTTTGGATGTGTGTGAGATTATGTGCAAAATAAAATCATCAGTTTTCTTTTTTTGGTGACGTTACCCTTTAAATATAGAAAAATGTAAGTGAAGCGATGTCTTTCTAACCTTCAAAGCGAGCATGTCTTTGTCGATGAGATCTCTCAGCTTCTTGGAGTACTTGGCCTCGTCAATAGGAGTAAAATTGGCTGTTGCGATGAGGACGAGATTGGTGAAAGCAGGTCTAGAAACAGGAGAAATGTCAGCCGGGTTAATGTTAAATCAACGTCAGTTTATTGTTATTTTTATTTTTTTTCATTCCTCTATAAAGATACAATGAATCTTGATGACTGTATCCTCGTGTTAGTTTCCTGGGTTATATTGTGTAATTGTAATTAGTATTTCACGGTTTTGATCTATGGCCTGCCCATCTACGGCCCTGACGACACTGGACTCTACTGGATGACCTCTGGACCATCTATTTGTCACATGTAACGGACTGGGATCTCCAGCATGCGAAGAGGATGTGCTAGAACCTCTGCTATACCATGCGCTTCGTGCTATGTTTGACTCCCACCTGACTGTCTCCTACTCTAGAGTCTCTCTGTTATCTCTCTGTCCCTTCTTGATGCACCCAACTCTCTCTCCTCTGGGCCCCCGTATAGTTAAACTTCACGCTTATATGATATACACGCCCTCTTGGATTAAGTGCAAGTCTGGTGTATTGATGGCAGTATTGGTGGTCATCCGATATGTAGGTATATGTCCGGAAATGTACTGTATTTGTTCCTGACCTTCGATGTTGGTTGAGGTTTGGCCTTTTGACAGGTCCATGCTTAGTGTATGTCTTGATGATTGATGGTTGTGTCATATTGTTGGGTGCACAATGAACTGTTGTGTTGACATATGGATTTATATGTCAAAAGGGGGATTGATAGTTTTAATTCATTGATCTGATGTCAATATCTTATATATCTTTAGGCTGCACACTGGTCTCTGTGTCTCTATGTGGACACAGGGCCCCGTGGACACAGATGCAAGATCATGTATCAGAACATGCAAAATCCCACACACACACCAGCACACACACACACAAGCACACACCACACAAACACCCATACATACACACAGAGAGACATACACACACCCCCTCCCCTTTTGCAAGAGTGTCAGTTATAGATGCAAAATCATGTCCCTCACTCTAGCACACACACACCAACACACACACATACACACACACACACACACACACATGCACACACACAAATTATATGCCGTTGAGGGGTGATAAGGAGAACGGAGGAATATTGAAAACAGCCCCTCCTTCTACTCTGCTCCCCGCCTAAAATCCTTTGTCCTCAAGGTATGACGTGACAATAATCAATCATCAAGTCAGGAAAGAGGTTGGTCTATGTACTACTGTATAAAAGTGTGTGGTTGTCTGTCGTCAAGGGCTCTGCGGTTGTATTCAAGCAGGTGGTCCGGATTGAGAATTATCCTTCCTGTGTTCTCTGTGTACTTTGAGATAAAAAACCTTGCAGGCATCTGACTCCAGACTCAACTTGTGTCTCACCGCTTCATTCAACTAAAAGAACTTAGGTTACATTATTGAAGGAGGCCAGTGATAGAATTTCCTTTCACTGTAAAAAAAGAAAAATTATAATAATAATTTATTTTATATATATTTAATTATTCTTTTTTGTATGCACTGGTATCGGATCAGTACTCGGTATTGGAAAGTTCAGGTATCGGAATCTGTATCGGGAAGGAAAAAATGGTATCAGAACATCTCTACTATATTACAGCCAAGTCAACACCTTCGTGTTGTCATGGTTTTTGCTTTATTTCGCCTTTCTGTGAGAGATAGCTGTCTATTCGTCTTCCTGTGAGGGATAGCTGTCAATCTGTGGTTAATTGCCTCATGGTAGGGCAGGTGTGTGGGCTTGATTGCACCTGATTCAGTGCAGCTGTGCCTATGGTAATCTTGCAGTGTTAGCTGCTTTCTCATTTCCTTTCGTGTTGGCTACCCTTCCGGCCAGGCTTTTAGATAGAAAAGTGTATTGCTGATCTCTGCCCTATTCAGCATTTTTCTGTAGCTACTGGCTTATTTTAGCACTTTATTTTCTAGTAGCCTTTTATTGTAGTGTGTTTCTTTTTGTGACAGTTTTCTTTTGTTTCCTTTTGAACCGTCATTAGTCCACCACCACACACAAACTCCCTTAGTGGAGGTTTATTGTTATTTAGGTTATTTGTATGAACTCTGTTATTAGGAGGTGCCTTTGTGGCTTATTTCAGTTATTTCTATAATACCTCTTTATTGAGTGTTGTCCTGTTCTTTGGACTTGATTTATTTTCTTAAAATACTCATGTTGAGGCTTCCACCTGTAAAGGTTGTTTTTGTTGTTTACTTTCCCTTTAACACTTTGAGTGCCAGCCACGAGAAAACTCGTTAGTTCATGCCATGCGTTGAGTGCCAACCGACGAGAAATCTCGTTTTTAATCGTTATTTTTTTTATTATTGATTTCCATTCATTTTTCATCAATCTAGCCTCACATTACCAATGTGACTCTGTCTGAGTTTGAACAGGGAAAATACCGCCCCCTATCATCTGCCTGATGGTAATGCACCCTTTGGATTGGATTGAATGAAATCGCATGGGGAAAAGAAAGTCCGGAATCCATATTTTACTTGTCAGGCATGTAATCCGAGCCGATTGCAGTCTTCGCCGACCCTCAGAACAGCGAGGAATTGGTATTTCCAGTACCCAGCGTTGGATCAATAAACACAGTCGATATTTGGAATGGCGATCAGGAATTGGAATAATCTTTTTGGAGAACATCTGATCTGAGGTAAGGAATCTATTTTACCAGTCTTGGGATAATCAGAGCTCTTTTCACCTATATCTCAGCGTGTCCCATGTGTGTGTGTCGCTGTGAGTGTGTGTGTGCTGATCAGGAAATAAGATAATAGATTTTTCAGCCCGCTTCTCTAGCGTGCATAAGTACACATATACTATCGATAATCTAGCGTTTATTTGAAAACGATTCATAAATAGGCCGGGAAATGATAACGTGTTTTGTGTATTACAGTAAAGCACGATTCCTGCAGAATATTAAAAAAAATGGAAGTTTAAAAAAACTAGCGTTTTTCAAAATGGTATAAAACGGAAATAAACCGATTAAAAAAACAATCCGTTTCGACAATGTTGACAGCAAACAAGTCATTGATAAGCGACGGCCGTATTAGACACATGGCCATAATTTAAGATATAGTTTATGCGTTCGCAAAAGTGATCGCCCTCCCATTGACTACAGCGCTGGCTCTCAAGCGCTATTTTTGGCCCACCATCCACTTCAATGTTTTTTTTTTTTTTTTTTTGGTCTTTTTCCCCCTCCATTTTCCTCCGATTTTCTCCCATCCCAATGTTAGTCGTATGCCAATTCCCAGTCCCTTCCTGGTCGCTGCGCTTTACCCCCCACAGTCAGATCATTTGGGAGAGTGGAGGCTACCACGTGCTTCCTCCGACACACGTCCAGCCAATCACCGCTTCTTTTCACCTGGCAGCGCGGATTCTCATTGAGAGGGCGTAGCGTGTGGGAGGACCACACTATCCCCCTCACGTCCAATCCGCGCTTAGCAGGCGCCCCGACCGAACTGTAGGAGTCGCTGTTTACAACGACCCGGACCCACCCCGCCAGCTTCTCCCACCCTCTGATACAGCCAATTGTATCAGTGCAGACGGCCAGCCAAGCTGGTGACAACCCCGGAGCTGTGAGCTGGATTCGAACAGGCGAACCAAGCTCACAGCTCCGGGGCTGGTGACGAACGCAATCTCCGCTCGACCACCTAACCGCCCCTCATCCACTTCAATGTTAACGTTATCGCCTAATCTATGTTTTAAATTATGGCTATGTGTCTAATATGCCCGTCGCTTATCAATGACTCGTTTTCCAGTCAACATTGTCGAAGCGGATTGTTTTTTTATCGGTTCATTTTCGTTTTATAGCATTTTGAAAAGCCCTCGTTTTCAAGGAAAATATAAAGATTCCATGATAAAAGACGTTTACTGGAATATTCTAGAATACACAAACATTTTCATTTTTCGGCCTATTTATGAATCGTTTTCAAATAAACGCTAGATTATCGATAGTATATGTGTACGTATGCACGCTAGATACGCGAGCTGAGAAATAGATTCTCTGATTTCCTCATCAGCGATCGCGCACACAGAGACACATCACACATAGGGCAAACGCTGAGATCTCAGCGAATACAACTCTGATTATCCCAAGACTGGTAAAATAGATTCCTTACCTCAGATCAGATGTTCTCCAAAAAGATCATTCCAATTCCTGATCGCCATTCCAAATATCGATCACACTTTTTGATTGAGTATTGGCTACTGTGAATATATATTCCAGGCTGATTCCCGTCCCGCAATGACTTCCATGTTGAGCAGACAGCTTGCCAGCTCAAGGAGCCAGCTGGCTCCGCCTCTACATATCGACTGATCCCAGGTCTAAGCGACTGACCTGCAGTTACACAGGGATAGACGACAGGGGGCGCTTTTTTCCATTCTGAGCTGCTGGAGGAGCTGCTGTTCCAACGGGAGACTCGGTTGATGAAATAATAAACGTCGTGGGCATTCAGGCATTGGGCTGATAAAACGAGTTATGACGTCATGGGCACTGAAAGTGTTAAAGATAGGAGTGCGTCACCTTGTTTGTAGAGCTATATCTATATTTTATATTATAGCTATGGGGACAATACTATGGGCATTTGACAGTGACTTTCTTCCATCCAAGATGCAAAAAAGAGATAATTTTTTCATGCATACGTTCACGCGTTATCCCATGGTGAATATAAGTATAATTTCAGAGTGATCCGGGATAATTCCTCGGAAGCGAGTAATAGGGCGCAACGTGAATTCTACTATAAGCGTTGCCGTTTCTTGCCTGGACACGCTACTATTTCCAAATAAAATGTATATAATAGGTATTATGTTTCATCATGAATGCATGAAATTGCAGATTTATAAATCTATAAAATGAGAACCTATTGATGATTTCTTTTTTAAGCCATTTTGAAGCGACGGTTTATGGACTCAATTGACAATGAGAATGGACAGATAGCAATACTATAAAGTATAGATTTAGGCTACGTTTAGACGAGCGTTTTGTGAACAGAAACCGCAAAAGTCATCTTGCGGTTTCACTTTTAATTTTACGTTTAGACGAGCGTTTTGGGGTGGAATTCTCTGTGCAGACGACGCTATAACGACGGAGCCCCGCTGTCACACGATTGGCGCATGTCACATGACGTGCTGTGAAGACCCGCCCTACTCTGCCTCTGATTCGCAGACTGTGGATGGGGAATGTGATTGTACCAAAGCAGAGTCACTCACAGACAGTGGGTCCACTCACGCCGCGGGACAGATTCTTGTGTATTTAACCCTTTCACTGCCACACGACAGCCGGTTGTGTGATAGTAAAGGGTTAACCTTCTGTTGTGTGGCAGTGAAAGGGTTAAAAGTACTGCCAATGTAGCCTTCAGGTGATCTCCGTTGATAATAGTCAGACATACTTGCTTTGTTTACGTCTCGGCTACTGGCGCATACCTGCTACCTGTGACGTAAGCAGTACGCGCGACCAGAGCCGTGACAACCCTTTCGTCATCGTTTTAACAGATTTATACGGTTTTACAGTTTAGACGAGAGCGCAAAGCTTTTGCGTTTCTAGGAATTCCACCCTGGAAGGTAGTCTCACTTTTTTGCGGTTTCACCCCGTAAAAACGCTGTTTCCGTATAAACGAAAGGCACATCCGAAAAAATATTTTTGCGGATTCACCTGCTAGCGTTTCCGTCTAAACGGGGCCTTAGCTGTACAAACAGCCCCACGTTTGTTTACATTCCCCGGTCCTCTTGACATTAATTAGACTCAGCCCAATGGCCCCGAATGTGTTAAAAGCTCTTCTCATGTCTGGACATGTTCAGTATTGCACAAATACTTCGTTGTTTTTTCTACTGGCTCCCCAATATCCAAAGAGCACCTTCTAAACACTGGATTCACACTACAAGAACGCTGCAGCCCTCCTTGTTCAAATTTTACAAATACTGTTCACTTATCAAGAGTCATGTTTTTTCTTTTTATATGCATCTGTGATTTCCCACAACACTGTGCTGCTGGAATTGCTTTGACCACATAGATTGGATGACATTTTCTCAAAACATTCTCACGTATAGTCAGATAACTCGTGCAATATGACTGGTTATGACCGTTCACAGAAACACATCAAAGTTTGTTTTCCTAAGTTAGCAGGCAGATGTTATGTTTAAATAAGTGACATTAACGCTTTCACCACCACACTACAGTAGGGTTAACCCTTTCCCACTACCATGGTTTTTGCTTTATTTTTCCTTTCTGTGAGGGACGCGTCTTCCTTAATGATAAGCAAGCAGTGCAAAAATGCTTCCGCATTCGTCACCGCACGCCAGTACGGTAAAGCGCCTTTCTTTTCAGGCCCCGCTTAGACAAATGCTATGGCATTTCCGCGTACATTGCAACGAATCACTTGAAACCTCGGCTGTCTTTAACTATGAGTGAACACAACTGTCTTTAACTATGAGTGAACACAACGCAACATTGTAACGTTAACGTGTAATTTACTATGGAATATAGTATATTATCGCGACGATTGTAACGTTAACGTGTACTTCGCGAATATAGTATATTATCGCGACGCGTCGTCGGACTAAACGCTGTTGTGAACACAACACATTGTAACGTTAACGTGTACTTTACTATGGAATATCAGAAGAAACTACTCAACCTCGGCTGTCTTTAACTATGAATGAACACAACACTCTAACTCACCAATGTACAGTTTCTACGCCAAATGTATATACACTCCTTTTTCTGGACACTTTTGTATCACAAACAGTACTGTATTTGCAAATCTGATATGTCATAAATGTATAGGCGTAGCAGTACTGTCTATCTGTATGTCATGTATGTCATATATGAATTGAAAATGGGGGACCCTGATGTAAACAAGACAAGTCTTTCTCTGGTCTGCATCCCCTTAACAATTGTATGTATTGAGCTGTACTGTACTGTACCCATTCTGCAATCTGTAAACTTTTCAATCAATCAATCAAACCATGTTTAGATAATAAAGTACTCAACCTCTACTTGTCTACTGTCTGACTGAACACAACACTCTAACTAACTTACCATGTTTAGATAATGAAGTACTCAACCTCTACAGTCTTTAACTATGAGTGAACACAACACTCTAACTTACCATCTTTAGATAATGAAGTATGCAACCTCTACTGTATTTAACTATGAAGGAATTACAACCTTTATTTAATGGTTAATAGTTTGATAAAAGGTAATTTACTATATTTGTATCGCATTTACACTTAAAGTAGAAAAACAAAAGTAATCTGTAAAATAATAGTGAATTTCCTGTGAAAAAACATTTATTTTTTACAGTGTACGTTACACACACACAAATGCTACAGTCATTATGACACATTTTACAAAGAAAGTCTTGTATGAACTACCAGTAATATAAATAATATTAACAACAAAAATGTGTTCCATCTTCATGTCAGTAACACAGTAAAAGGTCTAAAGGCTCTGGTTCTGTGCACTGCTACTAAAACTGTTGAACCACAGTAAAAGGTCTAAATGCTCTTGTTCTGTGCACTGCTACTAAAACTGTTGAACCACAGTAAAAGGATTCTCCCTTTTGAAAGGAATTCCCTCATAGTTCTTTTATTGAATGTCGGCGAGGTGAACAGAGAGACGAGACAGAGTCAGATGGCAGTCTGCAGAGTTTTACTGAACCGTCACAGCACAAGCAGATCACAATCCGGACCACGCACCTCCGCACACAGAGCGAGCCAGTGCCAAGTGGTGGTTTCGTCAATACATCGTCACATCATTTATACATTTCTCGTCAGAATGGTGTGTGTATATCTCTCGGTGTGTATCCATGAATGTCTGTGTGGTGTGTGTGTGTGTGTGTGCTGGTGTTTGCTTAGATGGGGTGAAGGAGGGGCTGTATTCCTCCGCTCTCCTTATCAGATGCTTTTCTGTGTGTTCATGTGTGTTAGTGTGCTAGAGTGTGTGTGTGTGTGTGTGTGTTGGTGTGTTAGAGTGTGTGTGTGTCGGTGTGTGTGTGTGCTAAAGTGAGACACTCTCGAACAAAAAAGGGGGGGGGGGTGTGTATGTCTCTCTATGTGTGTGTATTGATGTCTGAGATGACGGCATATAATTTGTGTGTGTGCATGTGTGTTGGTGTGTGTGTGTGAGTGTGTGTGTGTCGGTGTGTGTGTGGGCTTTTGCATGCTTCTGATATCATCATGCACCTGTGTCCAGTACTGTTTCATGGGGCCCTATGTTTACACAGAGACCGTTTCATCGGGCCTGTGTTTACACAGAGACATCTGACGTCAGTGTACAGCCTGAAGATATATAAGATATTGACAACAGATCAATGAATTAAAACTATCAATCCCCCTTTTGACATATAAATCTATATGTCAACACAACAATTCATTGTGCACCCAACAATATGACACAACCATCACTCATCAAGACATACACTAAGCATGGACCTGTCAAAAGGCCAAGGTCAGGAACAAATAGAGTACATTTCCGGACATATACCTACATATCGGATGACCACCAATACTGCCATCAATACACCAGACCTGCACTTAATAGCACGAAGCGCATGGAATAGCAGAGACATGTGACAATTAGATGGTCCAGTGGTCATCAAGTAGCGTCCAGTGTCGTCAGGGCCGTAGATGGGCAGGCCATAGATCAAACCCGTGAAATACTAATTACAATCACACAATATACCCCAGGAAACGAACACGAGGATACACTCATCAAGATTCACTGTATATTCATAGAGGAATGAAAACACAAAAAAAATAACAATAAACTGACGTTGATTTAACCTTAACCAGGACCTGTAAAATATGGAAATGATGCTTGACCGCTTTCGCATAATGTACATGCCTGAAATACTATGTAAGACAGTTCAGACAGGTCAGTTTTCTTTTGCACAATATCAATCATATTTCAAGACAGCTCAGTTTTAGTTCAGTCACATTTTGCATAATTTCAACCATATTTCAAGACAGTTCAGTCTTAGGTCAGTCACATTTTTGCATAACTTCAATCAATTTACACTTCCTCATCTATTATTCTAATATTCTTATTTCAATTAATTATTTAAATTCAGTAATTTATTCAGTTGTTGAGTCCACCATTCAGTTGCTGTGTGGAGTCCACACAGTCCACACAATCCCCCTTTGAGACTGTGAATCTCACAGTCTCAACACCAATCCCCCGCAGGCCATCAGGCAGAGAGCGCTCCTCGTCAGTCAGCCATCACCTCCCCCAGAGGACACTGCATCATACTGAATTCAGGCCGAAGTCCTGTTGCCGGCCCCTCCCCCTCAATCCGGCATCAGCCCTACATTTTCAGGCGAGCAGCGAGCGACAGCTCGTGACATCGGCCGGGTTTCATTTCCACCCCACCACCGGCGGAGAAGGGCCTCGGTACGGTTCTCAGCATGACCACAGCGTCCCCAAGGAAGTGGATGACAGCTGACCGTTCCCCATCGCGTCCATGGTCGCTCAGCCACTCCCCAACCCGACAGCCCGTGGAAGAAACACAGAACACAGAACACCACATAGCTTACTTAACAACCAGTACAATGCATCCAGACTTATTTATGAGAAAACCCATTGATTGAAATACATAAAAAATGCGTAAAGAACCACTCAACTTTCAGATTCACAGTTGGGGCATATCAGCATCATACTCCGTCACCATCACCCAAACTCACAAATGAAAAAGAAGCCCACATCAGAGATACATAAAAAATAATGCAATGATTTTCAATGGTTGCAATCTCTATGCCGAAGGATCATTAGAAAATCAGACTAAAATTCACATAAACCAAATCAAAACAAAACACACATTGTCCCATATCAGGGCATTCCCAACGCAGACCTAATCTATTGAGCATACATTAGTCTTTCGAGTATACAATATCCTAATGAGTATACATATTTTAATGAGTATACAGTATCCTACTGAGTGATACAGCATTCTAATGAGGTATACAGCATTTTACAGACCCACCCGGGACAGCTGTGTCCTCTGTGCTGAGCTTGAGAAGGGAGAGAGAGAGAGAGAGAGAGAGAGAGAGAGAGCTTGGGAGAGAGAATAGTCAGGTTGAGCGCGAATGTAATAGGGAGAGGGGGCACTGGTCAGACAACGGCCACAGGTCAAGCAAATGTTAAGTGCCCCACTCAAAGGGGCTGTGCACGCCTCTCGCGCCCCTCCCCCTTCGGCCCAGGTTTGTCGCGCGCCGGTTCACCCTGTCTGGGCGATAGGTACGGAGCCCTGTTGGGACATTCTCGGGACCAATGACCAGGCATAGAACACGAGAAACAATTTTCAATATTCTAATGAGTAAAAAAATAAAAACACAAAAAAAACAATAATATCTTGTCTCCTACCACACCTCATACAACCTTCTAATACCTTCTCATACCACCTACTAACACCTCTCATTACACCTACTAATACCTTCTCATACCACCTACTACACTTCTCATTACACCTACCAATACCTTCTCATACCACCTACTACACTTCTCATCACACCTACCAATACCTTCTCATACCACCTACTACAGTGGCGGCTTCCTCCCTTTCTACCCTCAATCTCAGCCAATTCCAGTCTACACCCACTCCCCCTTAGGCCTAAGAGAGAGGGAACATAAGATAGATTAATGGGGATTGAGGGGGGGGAAACGTAATCACGCTTCCTTCTCCTGCCCTATTTCGCAACATACCTCCTTTAAAGAATGCTACGTCACGGATTGACATTGACACAAATCTCTCTGCGCCCATTGATTGTAGCTGAGCTATAATGCCTGACCTAGACGTAAGGCCCATAGCCCCCAGTGGGGCCATCGGGTGTACGCGTCGAGTAGTCCCCTCGGCACTGCTATCAGGAGCATAGCCACTTTTACCTTGAAAGAGAGAGAGAGAGAGAGAGAGAGGAAAAAAAACGAGCAGGGGAGAAGGGGAGAGAGAGAGCGCGAGCGCGTGAGGAAAAGTGCCAGTCCGGGGCGCGCGAGCGAAAGAGAGAGAGAGAGCGGGGAGAGAGAGAAGGAACGAGAGAGAGAGTGAGAAAGAGAAGGAGAGAGAGAGAGAGAACGAGAGAGAGAGAGAGAAAGGGAGCGAGAGAGAGAGAGGGAGAGGGAGGGAGAGAGCGTGTGAGTGGGGGAGAACACTCTGAATGGGTCCTGTGAGAGCGGGAGAAGAGAGAGAGAACGAGAGAGTGAGAGAGAGAGACAGAGAGAGAGAGAGAGAGCCGTGTTGTTGTAGTTCTCGAGGAGGGAGTAGAATTCGGCCGAGCGCGCGTCGCTCCAATAAAACATCCCCTTAACAGCACTATACCGTATTTCTGTGAACATGCACGCCTCTGAATCCAACCATGCGACCACACAACCGCTTCCACCCCTCAAGCCGCGCGCCCGTGGGGGGAGCGAAGCGCCGGTCCCACCGCAGAGCGCACGGCGGTGTTCAGAGCGGTTAGCATCTTAATAATAATATGTTGGCCTCCCTACCACTTATTCATTTTAATATAATGATAGTGGCCTCCTTATCAACAACATAACGCACTGGGTTTGTGTTCCGTGATGAATATTCATATATCCACTTGACTCGACTGGAGACATGGCTTCACTCATCATATGGAACTTCATACATGTGTTACACATTATTAATTCAACACACATATCAGAACTTTTTCGTACCACTTTCCTTCTAACTAATAGTGACCGTGACGACGGGGGCCACGTTGGAAAGGTGCTATATAGGCCTTTAACCACGGCAACCCAATATGCCTTTAACCACGGCAAACTTTAGTGATACTAGATCACAGGGACTCAAACCCACACTGTAACTTTAGTGATACCTCTACCACAGGGACTCAAACCCACACTGTAAACCCTATTTATTTAACCACAGAGGACCCTAACCATATCAGACCTCCACTCGATAAAGAAAACAACAACTGCACGAAATCCTATGCAGGAATTTCAACCCCCGTTTCACCCTCTCAGGACTTTAACCTTTGATGGGAACTTTAACCCGGGGACTCTAACCCCCCTTAACCACGGAGGACTTTAACCTGGGACTTTAACCCGGGGACTCTAACCCCCCTTAACCACGGAGGACTTTAACCTGGGACTTTAACCCGGGGACTCTAACCCCTAACCAGGGACTTTAACCCGGGGACTCTAACCCCTAACCAGGGACTTTAACCCGGGGACTCTAACCCCTAACCAGGGACTTTAACCCGCCCCCCCTTTTAGGACTTTAACCTTTCCACATCCACACACTTTAACAATACACAGAAAGACTTGATAAAAAAAAACTAAAAAAAAAACTGCATGAAGTCCTATGTACAGTGTGTGGCCACAGATCTCGCAGACGCAGGCATATTTCATTCAAATGACAAACCTATTCTAAATTTGGAATTTCCAATTGCAGAAACTTGGTATTCTGCTCACCTTTCGTCATTGAAGAAACAGCCCCGGGGTCCGTCATCCGATCTGCCGCACACAGCCATTCAACTCGTCAGTCCGTCCCAGGAGAAATGCACGAAACGGACAAGAAGACAAACAAAAAAATAAAAAATACAGATTGTGATCTACTCATCCTGTGCCAACTCTGCAGATAATCTACTCGGTCTCTGCTCACCTCTTTCCGATCACCAATCCCGGTCGAGCCCCCATTTGAAAGGAATTCCCTCATAGTTCTTTTATTGAATGTCGGCGAGGTGAACAGAGAGACGAGACAGAGTCAGATGGCAGTCTGCAGAGTTTTACTGAACCGTCACAGCACAAGCAGATCACAATCCGGACCACGCACCTCCGCACACAGAGCGAGCCAGTGCCAAGTGGTGGTTTCGTCAATACATCGTCACATCATTTATACATTTCTCGTCAGAATGGTGTGTGTATATCTCTCGGTGTGTATCCATGAATGTCTGTGTGGTGTGTGTGTGTGTGTGTGTGTGTGTGCTGGTGTTTGCTTAGATGGGGTGAAGGAGGGGCTGTATTCCTCCGCTCTCCTTATCAGATGCTTTTCTGTGTGTTCATGTGTGTTAGTGTGCTAGAGTGTGTGTGTGTGTGTGTGTGTTGGTGTGTTAGAGTGTGTGTGTGTCGGTGTGTGTGTGTGCTAAAGTGAGACACTCTCGAACAAAAAAGGGGGGGGGGTGTGTATGTCTCTCTATGTGTGTGTATTGATGTCTGAGATGACGGCATATAATTTGTGTGTGTGCATGTGTGTTGGTGTGTGTGTGTCGGTGTGTGTGTGGGCTTTTGCATGCTTCTGATATCATCATGCACCTGTGTCCAGTACTGTTTCATGGGGCCCTATGTTTACACAGAGACATCTGACGTCAGTGTACAGCCTGAAGATATATAAGATATTGACAACAGATCAATGAATTAAAACTATCACTTTACCCTGGAGGAACTTTACGATGCACTGAAAGAAATGAAACAGGGGAAATGAAAGGCGCATTACTGCACGCCACTACGGTACATTCTTGCACTGCTTGCTTGTCATTAAGGAAGACGCGTGAGGGACAGCTGTCTATTTCGTCTCCTGTGAGGGATATCTGTCAATCACTGGCCTCTGTGGTTAATTGCCTCATGGTAGGGCAGGTGTGTGGGCTTGATTGCACCTGATTCAGTGCAGCTGAGTCTATTTAAGTTTGAATCTTGCAGTGTTAATTGCTTTTTCATTTCCTTGTGTTGGCTATCCATTTGGTCAGGCTTGTTAACACTTTGAGCGCCACTCACGGCTAATCTCGGGTTTACGATAGTTATGTTGAAAGCCACGTCACGGCTTTTCTCTGATTTTTTTTTTTAGCGATCTGAAATCATATTGCATCACCCGAGCCTACCGTTGGAAATCCAGGGGCCGCCGGCGATCAGATGTGAAAAAAGCGCCCCCTATCGTCTCCCAGATGGTAAATCACCCTTTTGGAATGGACTCAATGAAAATGGATGGGGAAAAGAAAATATTCCAGTCCACATTTTCCAGTCCACTGATGCAGCCGGAGTTACCAGAGTTCATTCTGGAGCCTCTGAGCCGTGGCGAGCATGGGTTATACTGTACACACGTTGGATCAATATACTTATCGATTTTTTCGAATGGTGATCAGGAATTGGAATATACCATTTGGATACCATCTGATGTCAGGTAAGGAATCTATGTTATCAGTGTTAGGATAATCAGACTCATTTTCACAGAGATATAAGGTTTTTTGTGATATGTGCTCTAGCTGTTTCACTGTAAAATCCATGAGGAAATGAAAGCAGCTATTATCAGTGCGTGGCTCGAACGTGCGTGCGTGCACATATACTATTGATCATCTAGCGTTTATTTGAAAACTATTCATAAATAGGCCGCCAAATATCAACGTTCTGGAATATTCCAGTAAAAGGCGATTATCATAGAATAGGTTGTTTTTCACCTGAAAACGGGTGATTTCATAATGCTCTCAAACGGAAATGAAGCGATAAAAAACCAATCTGCCTTGACAACACTGACTGGAAAATGATTCTTTGATAAGCGACGGGGCAGATTAGACACAGCCATAATTTAAAACATAGATTAGGCGATATTAACGTTAACATTGACGCCGATGGTGGCATTCAAGTCAAGTCAAGAGTTTTATTTGTCACGGCATACGGATATACAATGAAATGCGGGTGGTCTTGCCCGCAACGATGTGCAATTGGTACAACATATAACATATAATAGAATCCAATACAAAAAATGTGTGCAAGGGACTAAATGTGAATTAACCCACGGCACTCAAAGTGTTAAACTCCTTTAACACATTGGCGGCCACTGGGATGAGTCTAATATCACTAGAGACGACCAGCATAATGTAAACAGACTTGGGGCTGTTTGTAGAGCAAAATCTATACTTTATAGTATTGCTATCTGTCCATTCTCATTGTCAATTGAGACCATAAACCGTCCCTTCAAAATGGCTTAAAGAAAAAAAAAAAATCAATACGTTCTCATTTTATAGCGCCGTGAATATAAGCGTTATACGGCATTTGGTGTAGGATATTTCCTGGAAGGCTAGATAAAGGGCTAATAGCTACTAATGGCATTTCCGTTATACAGAAGTTACAGTTTAAACTCAAACTGCATATGATCGGTACGATCCTCAAGCATGTATGCATGAAGGGGGGGGGGGGGGGGGGGACGTTGTTTCTTATTATTGATTACCAATAACCGTGTTCATCTAAGTAGCCACATAGGCTGATCGGCTCGTTGAGTATCATAACAAGGCCCGATCGGGCTGTAATTTACGTGAAAAAGATCTTACCATGAGCCGGTTGGATCCGCCAGACCATTTCCCAGTTATCGATCGCCATCTGGTAGATCGATATGTCCATTGGCTGATGATAAATCCCCTTACTGCACACTGAAATCCGCGATCCAAAACGTATTCCGTGCAACAGACAATAGCTATCGCTTCAGGTAAGTAGAAAACTACATTAGAGATAAAAAAAAAAAAAGACAACTTCGGCCACAGGGAACACTGCATTATCGCGATAGCGCCCCTAAGAGGATCTGGCCGGTAATGCACTCTCGAATTCAAAGAGTAGGGTACATCTGCAGTGCAGCCCGGCGACCTTGAATAGGTTATTAAAATGGAATAAAAGCCAAAACAACTTGCCACGGATGCATCCGTCCTTTGGTCCTTTAACACTTTTTCCATTCTGAGCTGCTGGAGGAGCTGCTGTACCAACGGGAGACTCGGTTGATGAAATCAGATCGCTAATAAAAAAAGAAAATGCTAATAAACGTTGTGGGCTGATAAAACTAGTTATGACGTCATGGGCACTGAAAGTGTTAAAGATAGGAGTGCGTCACCTTGTTTGTAGAGCTATATCTATATTTTATATTATAGCTATGGGGACAATACTATGGGCATTTGCCAGTGACTTTCTTCCATCCAAGATGCAAAAAAGAGATAATTTTTTCATGCATACGTTCACGCGTTATCCCATGGTGAATATAAGTACAATTTCAGAGTGATCCGGGATAATTCCTCGGAAGCGAGTAATAGGGCGCAACGTGAATTCTACTATAAGCATTGCCGTTTTGCCATTTTGAAGGGACGGTTTATGGACTCAATTGACAATGAGAATGGACAGATAGCAATACTTGACATTAATCTAGATTAAATCCAGGATTGCAGATAGATTAATCTAGATTAAATTTTTTTATCTATGCCCACCTTTAGTTTATTGTATAGCAATAAGGTTGGATGAATTCGGCAATTGTATAAAGATGTAAGCACTGTCTATCTGTAATACAATTTTCAATCAATCAATCCCATAACACACGCTCACTTTGGAACAGCGCTGCTTCTACACACGGAGGCAACGTCTTCTTTTCTTTTGGAACTACTTTTTCTGCGGATGGTTTTGTCAATAAATCTTCAATTAATGTGTGTTTATTGTATAGCAATAAGGTTGGATGAATGCGCCAGTTGTATAAAAGCCATTACACCACGTGCAGTCGTGCGTTATGAGAATTAGACCACCCCTAGGCATGGTCTAATTCTCATAACGCACTCCTGCACGTGACGTAATGCTTTAATAGTTTTGGTGATTCTTAGTAATTCCAGGAAAAGACACGATAATAGCCCTTTAGTGGAATACACTGAACACGTCATTTTTCGCCTGATTATCGAATCTTCCTGAAATCAACGCTAGATCATCATTATTATCCTTCCTCATGCAAGAATGAAAAGAGCCCTGGACCGCAGGGCTCCCCCGCCACATCCTCCCACCCAACGGCACACAGCCACACACACACACACAGCCACACACACACACACACACAGCCACACACACACACACAGAGACAGCTTCGATCGGGGTAGAAAGACATATCAGATCAATGCAAGCTTTGACTGTATATATAGTGTTCTTACCTGGTATCTGATGTAATGTAAAATAAATAATCCATGGGATTTGGGAATCTCAAATACAAATCGGGATTGGAATAAAAAAAGGCATTTATATTAAACAATACAGAATATACAGCACTTCTTGGCGTCTGTAGGGTAAGCACTTATTCCCTCCCCCCTGAACATTTATGGAGATGTATGGGCCTTTTAAGTCAGTGATAAAAGTGTCTTTCAAGGATAAGTGAGCTCCTGCACTGATTATTATAGTTCAATATTCAATATTTGATCACCAAAACCCCCCAAAAAACATAAAAAGGGGGGCCCCCGCCCGAAAAGGGCCCTTAAACGTTCGAGACAGGGGAGGGAAGAATTGGATAATACGAAATTGGCATGGGAGAAAAATAGAAAATGGGGAGAAAAAGTAGATACAAAAAAATATATATATATAAATCACGGGACAAACTGCACTATAACCGGGAATGTTACCATCAATGTAAATAAACCATAATCACCCTACAAAAACAGTACAGTATTTGTAAATTTGGTATGTCATAAATGTCTAGATGTAGCAGTACTGTCTATCTGTATGTCATATATGTTATGATGAATTGAAAATGGGGGACCCTGATGTAAACAAGACGAAAGTCTTTCTCTGGTCTGCATCCCCTTAACAGTTGTACAGTGGACTGCTTTCCTCTCTCACACACCCGCGGCCCGCCCACTCTACGTCACACACACAGAGACAGAGAGGCGGTGCCAAGTCAGACTCAGGCAGCGCACCAAGTCAGACTCAACGCACATGTTGTTGTGAGGAGACGGGGAATGAGGAAAGACGAGAGCGTGAAAGAGTTTAGCGAGTTATTTATTTTATTTATTCCTAAACGGCTCCTAAACGGCAATGGAAGATGGAGTTGCCACTGCCGAGGCGGATGAACTGGTTCCAAAAAAGAACACTACTGGATCCGTCGTCTGGCAGTACTACCAATTTGTTCCACCATTTAAAAATACACTCAGTCACTACAAAATGAAGAGTGCTTGAAACTCCGCATGTCCACATCTCCTGGCCCCACACTACAGTCAAAGCAACCAGCCCCGATACAAATGACTGACATGGCCCCAGTGAGTTGGTAGAAAAACCACAAATTTCAAAGACTTATATAAAGACACTTGACGCACAGTATAACCTGCCTGGACGCAAATATTTTGCGACGAAAGCTCTGCCAGAGTTATACATCAAAGTGAGAGAAAAGGTGACCCACCAGCTAACAAATGTGACCCACTTCTCTACAGATTTGTGGTCCAGCAGAACCTGTGAGCCATATCTCAGTTTAACGGTACATTACATTCACAACTGGGAGTTGAAGAGTGATGCCTCCAAACGTGCTTTTCCCCGGAAGACCACACAGGCGAGATCATCGCGCAAGGTTTACAAGAGGCTCTCTTGTCATGGAATTTACAAGAAGCTCGTCAAGTGTGTTGTATCACCACTGATAATGGCAGTAACATCATCAAAGCTGCAGGCCTCAATAAGTGGAAAAGACTGCAATGTTTTGGCCATCGGCTGCACCTCGCGATTGGTGATTTTGTCTCCTTTTTAAAATGATTATTATCAGCAACGTTATAACGACCTGGTAAACATCTAAGAGAATACTTCATAATGTTTCATGCAATTAAAAAGTTAAAAATATATATTAATTTAATACACATGATGCGCACACACTGGTGGTGTGCACTGGTGTTATGTTTACCAGTAGGATGTTATAACAAAGTATTATTATTTTCTCAGTAGTGTGTATATGTGTGTGTATTTTTGGCTAAAGTGGATTTAAAATCGGACAGATTTGAGACTGATTTGTAGAAAACACAGTACTGTACAAAAGTCTTACACCCAAGAGTTTTTATATAAATTGTCTATTAATTCATCTTTTTCTGTATGTCAGTGAGTAGACTACTCTTAAGTACATCTTTTTGAGTTTTAATTAATTTAATATTCTTTGAAAGCATCTTCATTCACTTAACTTTTTTTATTTCTTTTCTTTTACAATTACTGACTTTTGCACAGTGCTGCTGTTTAAAAAAAATTGCCAAAATGATTTTTGGTGTTAAGCTGAATTATTGGATTTCTTCTTGTTTGTTTTTATATTCTCAGAGAGAAGCATGAGAGACCCCCGCATTGATGGTGCTGTTGGTGTCTGTAAGAAGGTTGTGAGCAGCTTCTCATTCAGTTGGAAGAGGAGGAGAGACCTGGCCACAGCGCAGCAAGAGCTGAACATACCTGCACACCAGCTGATCAGTGAGTCTCCTACCAGGTGGGGTTCCCGAGCCAAAATGATTGAGCGGGTGCTGGAGCAGCAGCAAGCTATTTCGCAAGTCTTGGCCTCAGACAAGAAAACAAGGCATCTTGTTCTGACCTGGCAAGACCTGGAAGTCCTGGAGTCAGTGCACAAGGCCCTAAACCCCCTCCTGGAGGTCCTGGAGTCAGTGCACAAGGCCCTAAACCCCCTCCTGGAGGTCCTGGAGTCAGTGCACAAGGCCCTAAACCCCCTCCTGGAGGTCCTGGAGTCAGTGCACAAGGCCCTAAACCCCCTCCTGGAGGTCCTGGAGTCAGTGCACAAGGCCCTAAACCCCCTCCTGGAAGTCCTGGAGTCAGTGCACAAGGCCCTAAACCCCCTCCTGGAATCCAAGTTTCAAGTTTCTTTAATAGTTGTCATACAGAAGTACAGAATACTTTAATACAAAATGCTTCTTACTGTTACGCTCCAGAGACTGTGCTAGACAAGATAGTATCAAATAACATAGTATAGCATGTAATTTAGAAGAAGAAAATGAGGTCACAGTGTTCGGTATAGACATATGTACAATGTTCTGAGTTACCATATAATATACAATACTATGCAGTGTACTAATGTACAGTACTATATAGTGCAAAGCAGAAATGGGATGAGGTACAATTTAGGTACAATTTACAGTAAGGTGTACGAGTTGTAGTGCAATCCTTCATCAATAAATATAAAGTGTGGGGAGTGGGTGCTACAGTGTGTTTGTTTAAAGTGGGTGTGTGCTATAAAGTGTGTGGAGTGGGTGCTACAGTGTGTTTGTTTAAAGTGAGTGTGTGCGTGTGGATGTGTGTGCTATGTGCGTTTGGTGGTTGTTGTGTAGTGTTCATTGTTCGTTTAGCAGCCTGATGGCCTGGGGATAGAAGCTTCTTCTGAGTCTTTCTGTGCTTGCCTTGAGACTCCGGTATCGCTTGCCTGACCGCAGCAGTTCAAAGAGGCAGTTGTTCGGGTGACTGGAGTCTTTAATGATTCTCTTAGCCTTGCCCTTGCAACGCTTGTTGTAAATGTTCTGGAGGGTGGGGAGCCCCCCTCCAATTGTGCGTTCGGCTGAACGTGTCACTCTTTGTAGTCTGCTTCGGTCTTGTGCAGTGCTATTCCCAAACCAGGAGGTGATGTTGCCGGTCAAGATGCTCTCTATTGTACATGAGTAGAAGTTCTTAAGGATCTTCTGACTGACTTGGAACTTCCTTAGGCGCCTGAGGAAGTAGAGGCGTTGTCGTGCCTTCTTCACAACACTGTCAATGTGTGTGGTCCATGTCAAGTCCTCGGATATGTAGGGGGCTGTAGTCCTTGACCCCCGACCTCCTGAAGTCCACAATCATCTCCTTTGTTTTGCTGACGTTCAGGGAGAGGCTGTTTTCCTGGCACCATCCCGCCAGGACCTTGACCTCTTCCAGGTAGGCCCTCTCGTCGTTGGCAGAGATCAGGCCCACCACCACTGTGTCGTCAGCAAATTTGATGATTGTATTGCTACTCCGCTGAGCCACACAGTCGTGTGTGTACAGGGAGTAGAGGAGGGGACTCAGAACACAGCCCTGGGGGGCCCCTATGTTGAGGGTGATGGATGAGGAGGTGCAGTTGCCTGCTCTCACCACCTGGGGTCTGCCAGTCAGGAAGTCCAAGACCCACTGGCAGAGGTCATAGTTCAAGCCCAGGTCCCTGAGCTTGGCTATGAGTATGGAGGGGACTATGGTATTGAATGCCGAGCTGTAGTCGATGAATAGCATTCTCACATAGTTCCCCTGCCTCTTGTCCAGGTGTGATGCTGCTGTGTGCAGCACATGGGCTATGGCGTCCTCCGTGGACCTGTTGGGGCACTAACGCACTATGCACTAACATGCATTGTATGAGAAAATGTTAAATATCTTATCTTAACCCGGCTGACATTTCTCCTGTTTCTAGACTTGCTTTCTCCAATCACAGAAACATCGGAAAAGCGATTATTACTTTTACGATTGACGAGGAGCACTAACTCCGAGGAGCTGAGAGATCTCATCACAGAAATGCTCGCTTTGAAGGTTAGAAAGACATCGTTTCACTTACATTTTTCTATATTTAAAGGGTAACGTCACCAAAAAAAGAAAACTGATGATTTTCTTTTGCACATAATCTCACACACATCCAAAAACTTGAAACCGTTTTGCACACATTCATTAATTTAGTTTAGTTTGACAGCTATTGAGTGTAGATCAGTTTGAATATGGCCCCATCTTATAGGGACTGCTACCTCATCTCATTGAGCTGTAATTAACACAACACCTTGTCTTATAGGGCCTGCTGCCTTATAATTTCACTGAGCTGTAATTAACACAACACCTTGTTTTATAGGACTGTTAGGGTTAACATCACCTCCATCAACACGGATGCATATCTAGCGGTGACGGGGCATTTCATAGATGCAAGCACCACTTTGCATTCGGTTGTTTTGGGGGTTCTGCATTTCCCTGAGACACATACTGCTGTCAACATGGCTAGAGTGAAAGCAGAAATGATGTCGGAGTGGGGCATTACTGAGAGAGTGCATTGCATTTGTGACTGATGGTGCAGCAGATATGGGTGCCTGTGTGACATTGCTTAATTTGCGTCACGGACATTGTGTGGCGCATTCTTTAAATTTAATAATTAAAAAGTCTCTTGACCAGAACCCTGTGCTGGCTGAGATCCGGGCCAAAGGAAGGAAGATGGTGGGCTATTTCAAGAGCAGCACCACTGCAGAGGTGAGCTCCTTTATTTCATTGCAATATTCTAAATTGTGCTGTTTTAAGTTGCTGCTGCAGTGACACTTGAATTATTGTTGGCTAATTTTATAGGAGAGACTGACGCAGGTGCAGAACCAAATGGGCCGGCTGACACTGAAGCTCATCCAAGAGGTGGATACCCGCTGGAACAGCACCTACCACATAACAAACAAACAAAACAGGTTAGGTGAGCTGAGAGTTGAGAGATTGCAAGATAGCATTACTTGATTATTACTTGATTATTACTTGATTATTATTATTATTATTGATAATGGCTCTGGCTGACGCTGCCATTGTTATGTTAGAAGATGGACGATATACGGTACTTGAGGTCCAGGATAAGTCTTTGCCGGGCTTCAAGATTCAGAGAATACAGGACACCACCATGGACCCCACGGACAAGTCTACGGTAAGTTTTCGGCGGTAAACGCATCATAATTTATTATCAATCATTTATCCCATTGTAATTTGATTGTATGGCGCTGAGCAGTGTTGACAAAGTTCACTTTCTACATGAACTAGTTAAGTTCACAAAGTATACTGGCACACAGACTGTCATTTCCATAACGCCTTGCTGCTGCCCATTCAGTCCACACGTTTCATGTCTAGAGTATATTTTCAAAAACATGAGGAAAAACGTGCTGCTTGAATGGATATTAAGTATAATAATCTAAATATACTTAAAGTACCAAAAGTGAAAGTAGTCATTGGGCAAATATTTATGTGCCGACATAACTCTGTACAACACGCGGTAGGAACCAGGCTGAGGTATGAAACTAATTATTACCTCAACGTTCAATATTCAAAGTGCAAAACATTTACTGACTTTAACTAAAACTCTTACTAGTAGTTACACTGCTGGACAGTATGACTACTACCATAGTGTCTTTATACCTGTACATATTAATACTACAACTCTGTACATACATCTGATTAGCACTACACTCAGTAGTACTAATTTATATTATGTTATACCCAGTTGAATCACCTGTACATTGTATATTACTATTGCACGTTACTGTTACATTTGCACTCTGGTTGGATGCCAAACTTATTTTCGTTGTACTGTACTTGTGCAGTGCTGTATGGTGACAATACATTTTAATCGAATCTAAATCAGAAAACGTGACTCCCTGGTCCCTGCAAATTAATGTGGTATCTCGTGTATAAACCAACCTATGGATTGAGCCCTAGTACCCACCGTAACCACTCATTGGACGCAGTGCATGTGATTGATTGAATTGAATTAAAACGTTATTAACAGATTGCAGAATGGGTACAATACAGTACAGCTCAATACATACAGTTGTTAAGGGGATGCAGACCAGAGAAAGACTTTCGTCTTGTTTACATCAGGGTCCCCCAGTTTCAATTCATCATTTTGAAGCCTGTTTACGGTGTGTTTTAACTGGGTTTTCGGCTGAAAGGCATATGAAATCTGGCACACGTTTGAACGCCGTTATAATATAGTGCTGAGAATGAACGCACTTTTGAACGCCGTTATACAGCGCTGAGAATGAACGCGTTCTCAATTACGTTCATTTAGGGGGGGAAACATCCGCTCAGTTCCCGTTCGCCCAAAATACGAACTCGTTCACTGCCGCTGAGACACATCATGTCCCTTATTTTTAGATGAAAATGAGGTTGTTCAATCATAATATACTAAATGTGAAACCGATAATGTTTTCTGACTATAATAGAACAATATTAGAATATAACTTCTGAAATAAAGTTTAGTATATTTATTATTATTTTATTGATTGGGGATCAATAAGGGAATCATGTCTCCTCTTAACTCTCAGCCCCTGGTCTGGAAGATCGTGGACTACTCCAGCGACGAGGAGATAGGTGCTGCGAAGAATGAGGTGGCGATCCTCAAAAAAATTGAAGGACGAGAATATAGTTACATTTTACGACGCTTTCCATAATAACAATCAGTGTTTTTTGATCATGGACTACTGTGAGGGTGGCGACCTCAACGACTTCATCAACAAACAAAACACGTGAGTTCTTGGTATGGTATGTATGTTACCGTTCAACCTCAATGAAGATGTTTTTAATGTGAAACTTGCTTTTGTCTTGACCGGTGGTAATAATAATAATAATAATAATAATAATAATAACTTTATTTGTATAGCACTTTTCATACAGCTACATAGTACACAGGGACCTGAAGCCGGCCAACGTGTTCCTGGACGCCGGAAAGAAGAACGTAAAGCTGGGCGATTTTGGCGACGCCAGGTTCCGGAAAGTGGGCGACAAGACAAAGGGTACCGCTGATATCGGGACGGCTAGCTACAGATCCCCGGTGAGTTATTGATCTGTTTCCCTTTGTCGTTTTTAAAAGAAAACTATAATCTTCAGGGAAATTGTTTTGGTTTGCTTAAAAGAACACGTCAACATTTTGGGAAATGAGCTTATCGTCTTCTCCAGAGAGACAAGAAGATAGATACCAGCCACGTGGAGGAGGCGGTGGTCCTGCAAATGATGGCTCAGCTCACGCTGGCGCTGATCGTGTAAGTTGTGTTCCAAGGACTTTGGATACAACAACAACACCTCATCCATGCTGAGGCATTATAGAGCCGTGCATGAGAGCAAGGACACCAACCAAGGTGGACCAAGCTCAGGTAAACCATTTTAGAATGCAATGATAAGACAGCATACACCCTGCTACAGTACGTTTGTATTAGACAACAGTCATTTTAAATGTGAGTCATTAATGTCGTGAACATTTTAATTAAATAAAGAAATTCCCTATCCATATTCGCTGTGGGAAGAGATAAAATAAAAAATTTAATCTGTGCACGGAGACCAGCAACAATTTTTTCTAACAGAAACCCATTGGGGGGTGTGCGTTAGCTAGGTCGGGAGGTGACAGGGGGTGCACGGCCAAAAAAGTTTGGGAACCGCTGCTCTAGACTCACAGAGGTGCAGCCGAGAGCGTCGTTTCTTGACTCAGCTGAGAGCGTAGTTTC
This sequence comes from Notolepis coatsorum, assembly GCF_963971535.1. Taxonomy (NCBI): domain Eukaryota; kingdom Metazoa; phylum Chordata; class Actinopteri; order Aulopiformes; family Paralepididae; genus Notolepis; species Notolepis coatsorum. The sequence continues at coordinate 723,046 of NC_140181.1, read as the reverse complement.
TTAAAATTGTCAAGCTACAATATTATAAAATACAATATTATAAAATCCTGTCAGGAATTGTGCCTCAAAGCATGAATGAACCGGTATTTAATACAGAGGTGCTTTCTTTAGTACAACTACATACGTTGATCAGATGGATTGCAATGATAGAAATGGACAATCAAGCTGGAATTAACGTTAGATTGCTCTTACCTCCGGCCGATGATACTGAAGAAAGAATATTCCAATTATTTGATTGCCATCTGCTAGATCGTATTTCCGATTGGCCGACGCCATATACTCCAAAAGCATATTGATTCTTGCGTCTCGAAGGCGATTCAATGCACTCGACTGTTCACGTTACAAGATAACTGCGCACGGACAACATTCACTGACGCACAGAGCCATGCTTCCTGCAGAAAGTAAGTGCAACATCGGCCGAATACCACCAGGCGGCGGTATCGGGGCGTTGCGATCTCAGACAGAGTGCCAGAGTTTCCCAGAGCCTTGCTGGATGAATTATGAATGGAAATAGTGTGGGATAAAATCAATATATTTATGTCCCTAGATACATGTATGTTATGTCTTCCTATTCTGTGGCCAAACTGAGGTGTCACAATCTATTTGTTACCGGAAGGGTCAGTGCAGCTGTTGGTAAAAAGCCACACAGCCCCCAAGAACTGATGAGGTGACGGTTTTGGCTGACCACTGACAGGGAGCATTGTCAGGATCTAGAATAATGTATAATACCTATGAATCAATCCATTTATCAATCATAATAACCATAAGATATCTACAAATGTGTGTACCATTAAAATGTGTTATTATGATATGGTATTAAAACAGGCCTATGTGTCACCATGACCCCAGCTGTCTGAAACTACCAGGAGACAGATGTAATTCTAGACCCTTGTCATTTCAACTGTTTACCTTATATAGACATTGTTTAAAGTCCAGAACCTTTCTTCATGCTATTTTGGAAGAAAGCCACCTCATTCGCTCAGAACACCAACCAGCTGACTATAAAAATGACAATGTGATTCGGATCGGGAGACTTCTGCTCGGCCTTCACCAAAGCTAAGTTGGAACTCTCCACTCTCAGCTGTTTGTGTAAATACTCTGTAATATTGAATATTCACTCTGTAATAAATATTTGATTGCTAACACCCTCTCCTCATCTTTCAAGGTCAATAAAAGAATATGCCTTATCAGATGGTGACCCTGACGTGATTGACCTTGACGTTAAGGACGGACGAAAGGCAACTGGCGAACACTCGTAGAAACGGATCCATATAAAAACGGTGAGCCAGAGCCTGTTTAAACTCAAAATCTGCATAGATTAACTATTGTACATTATAATCTACGAGTGTTGGTCAGAGGCCCTGTCCGTGGGGTGATTTCTATAATTGGCTTAAGCAAAATGGACATATCAGCAAAGGAGTGAATAGACAATATTACAACCCCGGGTTTTCTTATTTTCTATTTTTAAGTCCTGTCGAAGGCCTGCAGCAGTACAATTAAGAAATCTCTCCAGAGGTCTATAGGAAAAGACCATAGTGTAACCCGGTAACCCAAGACCTCACGGAGGCCTGGCTCTATACAGGGACTAGAACCCTGGTAGGAGGAGACCAAAGTCAGTGTAAACCGGTAACCCAAAGACCCTCAGGGCCTGGCTGTAATACAGGGACTTGAACCCTGGCCAGAGTTTATTAGTAGACAAAAAAATAGGATTGCTGTTCTGGAATGCGTTGGAATTACGAGCAGATTACGAGCGAGCGATTGATCTGCCTCGCTTAGTCCTGTATTAGTCTCTAAATTGCGTCAGCCAACAATCCTAGTTAACAAAGTAAACTTAGTCGATTAAAAAGGTTAGTTGATAATCTTGATAATCTTAACTGCATGACTTGTGTAAACAGAGAGTAATTGGGTAGGTATTATTATATGTTCTGATGGTGTGAGCAATGGCTCAGAAGCAGTGGTTTTTAAACCTAACAGTGTCTATGCCTTGAAAACTCATGGAGTTCTCAAGATCAGGTTACATTGCAGTGATTAGGGAAGGGTGGGTTAAAAGACAAATCTCAACAAGAAAGACTGGATGAAATAGACATTCTTGATGTATTTGATTCTATCAAATATTAATAGAATTGAAGTCAAAAGCATTCAGAGGTTTCAAGATTTACACAGGGGAAAGGGGGAAATAGCATATAGGCTTGACTGGCGAATTGGCAGAAGTTGGCATAAGTTGTTGTCTTTTCTAACAAGCAAACACACACACACACACACACACACACACACACACACACACACACACACACACACACAACCACACACACACACGCACACACACACACACACACACACACACACACACACACACCGGGCATTATTGCCCTTACTAGCCTATAGTGCAAACAGATTACATATAGGAACACACATCTATAGCATGACAGTGAGATTCATGAGTCTGGAATGCATGGTGAGTGTGAATAAATGTGGAAATTGTTTTTGTCTAGCCTATGTTTGAATAGAAGATCCCGGGAACAATTAGTCGTGAATGAATGTAAAAAAGCTCCTTAGTTAATTGAATAGTCACTAATCAAACCTTGTTTTATTAGTTATTTTGAGCATGGCTCAGTGCAGTAAGTCAGTGTATACACTGTAAGCAGGAAAAGCAGTTATTTGCGCCACAAGTAATACGATCTCATAACACGGATGTCACTCACCTCAGACACCTCACACCTCCCCTGTATTCTTCAAAATCACCCTTTCACAATCTGTGTAAGCAATGTTAATATGGACTTCTGTTATGTGTGAGTCAATGATCACACCCGGGTTGTACCAAAACGTACATACATGTCCAAAACACTCGCTTGTTAAGAGTCCACACAACTGTTCGCTTGCGTATATACAACAACAACATAACTTCCGGTGCCCGTCGTAACTTTTCACGCTGTCACACTTTATTCTTCAAACGTACTTCCACTCTGACACAAGGCAGCCAAACCGGAGTTTAGCCTTGCTAAATTGAGCACACAACAAGCTTCCGGTTTAACAAAGTAAAAGTCCCATAGATCATTACACCGTATAACTAAAACATTGGAAATCTAAGTTCCTTTATAAAATTATAATTAGGAAACTAAATTGGATCCTTTACAGTCTGTAAATAACATTGGTCCCATCACTCAAAACATTTATTTCCGTCGTTTTCCAATCGCCCCCCTCGCAACAGGAGGTGGTGGTGGGGGCTAGATCCATTGTGTTTTGGTTGTATTTGTGGACGTCAGACGCAGCTGTCGTCGGCCACAGCGCCTCTAGCTAAAACAGAAGTCACATTTAGCTTTTTATTTTTTAAACTATATTTAATCGCATCTGGAGGATGGGGTGTTCTGCCGCAGCGTCTGCCCCCCCGTGCCAACCAAGCAGGCTAACTGCGCCAATATATATGATACGTGTAAACATAATCAGAGTGGACCATTCGCGCAAATATCATCCGAGTTTAAGAGAGGGGACCGGGGTCCGGCTAACCAGAATAACACACACTAACACTGCCTCTCGCAACTACAATTAAAAATGTATTTGGCCCTTTAAATGTTAAATAACCTCCTTTTCCGCGGCGCTACGATAAGCGACGTGTGGCTAAATCTTTCATTATCAAGGACTTCCTAGAAATCTGTGACAGATGCGCACCGACCGAAAATACTAGTGCATGTGTGGATTTTAGAATGCCCGAAAGGTAACCAGTGTGCAAGTGGGTGAAGTGAATGGGTCAGTCACGTGGGAGGAGCAAGTTGTGGGTTCTAAACAGGAGGACATCAGCTCTCCTAACCAAATGGATGAAACCTTATTATTATTTATATAACAAAATAATAGCTCTTTTCAGGTCATACTGGACAAAATAAAGAACTGAAATAATATGAATACCTTTTCTGTATTAGAATCCAGCTTTAGAATATATATGTGTCCAATGTAATATGAATGGTAAATTATTATATCATAAGCATCTTATGTCACCATAAATCAAGCCAAACCATATGTTTTAGGAATACAATTGTTTAAAGTTATTTCAACACTGCAATCAAAATGTCAATTTGAATACATTTATGGTCCCACCATTAGATTGATTGATTGATTGATTGAAAACTTTATTAACAGATTGCAGAATGGGTACAGTACAGTACAGCTCAATACATACAATTGTTAAGGGGATGCAGACCAGAGAAAGACTTTCGTCTTGTTTACATCAGGGTCCCCCAGATTAGATTAGATTATACTTTATTGTCATTATATATGCATACAAAATTCTGACTCAAACTTAAGGTGCAGTAATAAAATCACACAAAATAGGACATTAGTCATGCTGTGCTGAATAAACTCAATAACCCTTAGTTAATTTAATAGACTTTTAAGGCTGTTTGTTTATCACATATCACAATAAAATGTACTTTACGGTAAAATGCTTGCCCCGGAGAGAGTGCTTTTTACAGTATAGAAAACAGTGAATAGAAAAGGAATGCCGTAAATCCTCTAATAGTGGAGAGGACGGGCCTCTTTGATAAATGCAGACAAAATAAATATAGGCCGGCTTCCAATACAAGGTCGCATGATCATGCCGTGATACAGAATGAGATAAACTCTTGGAAAATTCAGGTTAAGCACTGTCTCTCTCTATCGTTCCCACTACACTCTGACCACATTAACGGGTTTCCCTACTCTCCAACTTCAGTGTGTGAATTACATTAATCAATATTTAAATAATGTTAGTCTAAATAAATGAAATTAAGGCCTGCCTCTTATATAGGCCTCTAAAGGCCTGGTGCTCTTTGCAGCTGAGGTAAATACAAGACCCATCCAATATTAGAGAAGATACGGTATACTATACAATACAAAATGCAATCTGAAGTATGACTTAAAATCTAAATACAGTGAGGTACAATGCAGACAATACAAAACTTTAAGGTAAGGTGCAAATGAGGTATGAATATAGTACAAATCTCTTCAATAATAGAAATAAAATGTAGTGTTAAAGTGCCTATAAAGTTAGTGTTAAGGTGAGTGTTTGTTTAAAAGATGGCCTGGGAAATTAATAGAAGTTTAAAGGACAAAAGATAGACGTGTAGAATAACTACTTCCCAAAATAATAGATTGTCCAAACGTCAAGTTCCAATACACTATCCTCGGAGGGGTGTGGTCTGCGTGCGGAGCGCCTGTGTGTCTCTCTAGCTCTGAGCAGACAAATAGACGCAAGGCATTCTGGAACTTGTATTTCTACCAACTAATGTGACGGTGGACGTAAATAATAGTATCTCTTGGCTTTAATGTAATGTAAACAATAATCGATATTAACATATAAAATATAATTCATTAATCTGGCCTATTAAGTTACAACCAATAGAAGCACAACTTTGATGGGTGGATTGATTGATTGAGTATTGACTGCTGACTTGATGAATGGGGTGTCTGATTGATAAATGGATGAGTGGGTGACAATTGAGTGACAGAAAGTAATTGAGTATATTTTTAGATCAACTGTGAGTAAGTAGTGCATTGCGAATAAGTGATTTACATCATAATTTATATATTGACGGCTTCCTGTTGTACTGATTAGATGCTGTCATTCTTTGCATAGTTACATCTCATTATGAAGTGTTCAACCTGGTTGACACGGAATGACAGCTCTGGGGGACTATTGATAAGGGATGTATGAATATGATGGACTACAATGGAAGTAGTCAGTTGTTGTCCTGCCTCTCTCTCGCTTGCCCTGCATGTTCAAACCATCTCAGGGATGGACGCGTTATGTTGTCAGACAGTACCGCTTTGGTTCAACATTTTCTTTCTACCAAAAAACGAATGTCCTTTCAAGGGAACAATTATCAAGACGTTTTGTCTGGACGAGTCCAAAAATTCAACGCAATGACTACAGTGGAGCTAGGATTTTCTGGTGAAAAGATGGCCGCCGGCAACCAAATTCAAGTTAAAGGGGCGTGTTTAGCCTCTATTCTGGCCGGAAAAGATCCAAACTAACCTACCTGTACTGGTTCATCAAAAACTCTCCTACCTATACTGGCCCATCCTAACTTACCTATACTGGTCCAATTGTTCATAAAACAACAGGGTAAAAGAGGGGTTCTGATTAGGGGGTAAATACTGTAAGTCAACATTAGCATAGGTGTTTGTGTTTAAGGCTGGTTGACAACAGCAGCTGACCAGTGTCCAGGGACCTGGTCTCCTTTAGATTAGACCATTCTGGTAGTCATGGCACAATCGATGTCACTCTCTTTTGGGGAAAAGGTATACTGCAGTTGAATTTAGGGTTTTCATGGATCGGGTAATCAATCAAAAAGTGCATCCTATCATCCTGTCCTATAATTCCATATCTTAAGACTTGGTTCCGATACAAATTAGAAGACAGATAAAATAATTGATATTACCTAATTTTGGCCAAAATTAAGTTATTTTAATTAAAACCGGTATTGCGATGCTTGGAAAGACAATACATTTAAAATAAGATAAAACCACAGGGATAATTTGGAATGAATAAATAGCTTAAGTATCTTTCATTTAGGTTTAAATAATAAGGTCATCACGAAAGGGGGGTAAACCCTGAATTACCTTATTGTGCTCCGTTTTGTCTGTCTGTTTGTTTCTTTAAGTGAGTCATTAATAAGTGTTTCAATGTGTATCTTATTTGTTTTGTTCCTTCTGCTTTTGAAAAATTGAGGAAGCTTGAAAGTAAAGAGTGTGAGGAGAGTATTGTAGGAATATAGAAACCTTTGTAGCACCTTTTTACATTTGTTTATTGATAGGTTCAAGGAGGAGAACGATTAGAATAATATTAACAATAATAATTTGACATGGTTGTTCCGTTACCGCGCAGTTTAGATTAAATTCTCGGGTTACTGTGTTCAGTGGGAGTAAATTTAAGGTAAATTTAAAGGGGGGGGGGATTCCAGGGACAGATACTAAATTAGATTAATTTAGAAAATTAAGACTATATTTACTAGACTTATAGATTGGTTTAGTACTCAACAAAATAATGAACAAGTTCAGAGGTCAATCCTGAAATGGTTCTAGAATATAATCAAATTAGCTGAGGAGCCACCTGCCCAGAGGAAAAGGACCAAGAAACGTTTGGTTGCTCCATTGCTAGTGTCATCACACATCTAGAACATTTGGCTCACCGGAGGGAGAAGAATCCGATACATGTTACAGCCACAGCCAGGCTCTCTCTCTCTCTCCCCTGTCTGGCAGCAGTCTCCACGCCCTTATATGGGCAGCTTCCTGTCCCTCCTTCTCCACGCCATCTACCTGGTCAACCTACACACCTGAGGCTCATCAGATCATCACCGAGGCTGGATATGAGGCCTGTGCCCCTGCCACTCCCCATCCGAGGGAGGCTTCACCACCGTGGATCACACAACCCCGGACTACTCTTCACTCGTGGACGTCTCCAGCCTGGACACAGCCCGGTGTCACATGGAGCGACCTCCTTGCTATACATTCAGCATGAAGCAGCGGAGAATACATGAAGGGGGAAAATATGTTGTCTCCCGCAGATTGCAGACTTGGGAAAAGAGTATGGTGTGAGTAAGAGCGGCCACAACACATGCTAGACTGTGAAAAGAACAATGTTGACCACTTTTGATATAGACAATTCATCACCAGTGACCCTTGGACCCTTCATCACCAGTGACCTTGGACCCTCAACTACATTGCAGGAGTTACATACAGTATATATGTTATCAACAGCAGCAGACATACTATAACAAGAAGGAGATCATAGGATTTATTTCATTTATAAAAATGTCTCTGCCCCTGGAATCCGATATAAGGTTTGATATGTTATATGAATTAAACTGACGCAACCAGTTATGATATGAGTTATATACGTTATATTATCAGTACATAGGTAAGCAGATGTAGTCTATTTATGCCTTTTCATTTAAATTTGGAAACAGATATCACTGTTGCATACAAAGGTTTACATCGATTGAAAGTAAGTATGAAAGTGAACCAGATGGGAAGTCAATAAAGACTCCGGAACATTTTTCCACCCCAGGCTTGCCCTACTGGTAAAATGAAAGACATTTTTGAGTGAATGAAAGTTCTCCTCATATTGATTGTCATTGCTATATTTTGATTCACCACGCAAAAGGGGGGTGGTATTTTATTTCAATACATAACTATGAGGGTCCCCGTTTTTCCATTCCCTTTTCCTTGATGATTTATAGAGCCAGTGTTTATTTCCTTGTATTATGGATGTGTTATACAACTGTACTATTGATGCTCTTATTGTGTACTATTGATGCTCTTATTGTTCAGTTCTATGCCTTATGTTCTACTGCTTATGCAGTCTCACCCTTTGTGTATTCTGAGGAATACGATCGCTAAGGCCAGTGGGATGGTGAGTAAGAGTTTCCCCTGCAAAAGTAACAACTGGTCGCAGGGGTTTTCGCGCTCATACAAAGGGTTGGAGGTTTTTTCCATATCATTATGGTTGGTGTTCTGAGAGTTTTGGTCATTTTGTTTTATATCTTTAGGTTGTTCACATCATTAATGATGTGAAAGGGGGGATTGTGGGATAAAATCAATATATTTATGTCCCTAGATACATGTATGTTATGTCTTCCTATTCTGTGGCCAAACTGAGGTGTCACAATCTATTTGTTACCGGAAGGGTCAGTGCAGCTGTTGGTAAAAAGCCACACAGCCCCCAAGAACTGATGAGGTGACGGTTTTGGCTGACCACTGACAGGGAGCATTGTCAGGATCTAGAATAATGTATAATACCTATGAATCAATCCATTTATCAATCATAATAACCATAAGATATCTACAAATGTGTGTACCATTAAAATGTGTTATTATGATATGGTATTAAAACAGGCCTATGTGTCACCATGACCCCAGCTGTCTGAAACTACCAGGAGACAGATGTAATTCTAGACCCTTGTCATTTCAACTGTTTACCTTATATAGACATTGTTTAAAGTCCAGAACCTTTCTTCATGCTATTTTGGAAGAAAGCCACCTCATTCGCTCAGAACACCAACCAGCTGACTATAAAAATGACAATGTGATTCGGATCGGGAGACTTCTGCTCGGCCTTCACCAAAGCTAAGTTGGAACTCTCCACTCTCAGCTGTTTGTGTAAATACTCTGTAATATTGAATATTCACTCTGTAATAAATATTTGATTGCTAACACCCTCTCCTCATCTTTCAAGGTCAATAAAAGAATATGCCTTATCAATAGCGAATAAAATAAATAACGATCACAACAACGACGGCAATAACGAACTACCGGTAGTTTTTGGTGCAGAAACGGTTAATTGTGGAAAAAAAATTAACATGCATTGTATGAGAACATTTTAAATATCTTATCTTAACCCGGCTGACATTTCTCCTGTTTCTAGACTTGCTTTCTCCAATCACAGAAACATCGGAAAAGCGATTATTACTTTTACGATTGACGAGGAGCACTAACTCCGAGGAGCTGGGAGCTCTCATCACAGAAATGCTCGCTTTGAAGGTTAGAAAGACATCGTTTCACTTACATTTTTCTATATTTAAAGGGTAACGTCACCAAAAAAAGAAAACTGATGATTTTCTTTTGCACATAATCTCACACACATCCAAAAACTTGAAACAGTTTTGCACACATTCATTAATTTAGTTTAGTTTGACAGCTATTGAGTGTAGATCAGTTTGAATATGGCCCCATCTTATAGGGACTGGCTACCTCATCTCATTGAGCTGTAATTAACACAACACCTTGTCTTATAGGGCCTGCTGCCTTATAATTTCACTGAGCTGTAATTAACACAACACCTTGTTTTATAGGACTGTTAGGGTTAACATCACCTCCATCAACACGGATGCATATCTAGCGGTGACGGGGCATTTCATAGATGCAAGCACCACTTTGCATTCGGTTGTTTTGGGGGTTCTGCATTTCCCTGAGACACATACTGCTGTCAACATGGCTAGAGTGAAAGCAGAAATGATGTCGGAGTGGGGCATTACTGAGAGAGTGCATTGCATTTGTGACTGATGGTGCAGCAGATATGGGTGCCTGTGTGACATTGCTTAATTTGCGTCACGGACATTGTGTGGCGCATTCTTTAAATTTAATAATTAAAAAGTCTCTTGACCAGAACCCTGTGCTGGCTGAGATCCGGGCCAAAGGAAGGAAGATGGTGGGCTATTTCAAGAGCAGCACCACTGCAGAGGTGAGCTCCTTTATTTCATTGCAATATTCTAAATTGTGCTGTTTTAAGTTGCTGCTGCAGTGACACTTGAATTATTGTTGGCTAATTTTATAGGAGAGACTGACGCAGGTGCAGAACCAAATGGGCCGGCTGACACTGAAGCTCATCCAAGAGGTGGATACCCGCTGGAACAGCACCTACCACATAACAAACAAACAAAACAGGTTAGGTGAGCTGAGAGTTGAGAGATTGCAAGATAGCATTACTTGATTATTACTTGATTATTACTTGATTATTATTATTATTATTGATAATGGCTCTGGCTGACGCTGCCATTGTTATGTTAGAAGATGGACGATATACGGTACTTGAGGTCCAGGATAAGTCTTTGCCGGGCTTCAAGATTCAGAGAATACAGGACACCACCATGGACCCCACGGACAAGTCTACGGTAAGTTTTCGGCGGTAAACGCATCATAATTTATTATCAATCATTTATCCCATTGTAATTTGATTGTATGGCGCTGAGCAGTGTTGACAAAGTTCACTTTCTACATGAACTAGTTAAGTTCACAAAGTATACTGGCACACAGACTGTCATTTCCATAACGCCTTGCTGCTGCCCATTCAGTCCACACGTTTCATGTCTAGAGTATATTTTCAAAAACATGAGGAAAAACGTGCTGCTTGAATGGATATTAAGTATAATAATCTAAATATACTTAAAGTACCAAAAGTGAAAGTAGTCATTGGGCAAATATTTATGTGCCGACATAACTCTGTACAACACGCGGTAGGAACCAGGCTGAGGTATGAAACTAATTATTACCTCAACGTTCAATATTCAAAGTGCAAAACATTTACTAACTTTAACTAAAACTCTTACTAGTAGTTACACTGCTGGACAGTATGACTACTACCATAGTGTCTTTATACCTGTACATATTAATACTACAACTCTGTACATACATCTGATTAGCACTACACTCAGTAGTACTAATTTATATTATGTTATACCCAGTTGAATCACCTGTACATTGTATATTACTATTGCACGTTACTGTTACATTTGCACTCTGGTTGGATGCCAAACTTATTTTCGTTGTACTGTACTTGTGCAGTGCTGTATGGTGACAATACATTTTAATCAAATCTAAATCAGAAAACGTGACTCCCTGGTCCCTGCAAATTAATGTGGTATCTCGTGTATAAACCAACCTATGGATTGAGCCCTAGTACCCACCGTAACCACTCATTGGACGCAGTGCATGTGATTGATTGAATTGAATTAAAACGTTATTAACAGATTGCAGAATGGGTACAATACAGTACAGCTCAATACATACAGTTGTTAAGGGGATGCAGACCAGAGAAAGACTTTCGTCTTGTTTACATCAGGGTCCCCCAGTTTCAATTCATCATTTTGAAGCCTGTTTACGGTGTGTTTTAACTGGGTTTTCGGCTGAAAGGCATATGAAATCTGGCACACGTTTGAACGCCGTTATAATATAGTGCTGAGAATGAACGCATTTTTGAACGCCGTTATACAGCGCTGAGAAAGAACGCGTTCTCAATTACGTTCATTTAGGGGGGGAAACATCCGTTCAGTTCCCGTTCGCCCAAAATACGAACTCGTTCACTGCCGCTGAGACACATCATGTCCCTTATTTTTAGATGAAAATGAGGTTGTTCAATCATAATATACTAAATGTGAAACCGATAATGTTTTCTGACTATAATAGAACTATATTAGAATATAACTTCTGAAATAAAATTTAGTATATTTATTATTATTTTATTGATTGGGGATCAATAAGGGAATCATGTCTCCTCTTAACTCTCAGCCCCTGGTCTGGAAGATCTTGGACTACTCCAAGGACGAGGATAAAAAAGCTGCGAAGAATGTGGTGGCGATCCTCAGAGAATTGAAGGACGTGAATATAGTTCAATTTCACGACGCTTTCCTATATGAGAATAACTGTTTTTTGATCATGGACTACTGTGAGGATGGCGACCTCCACGTCTTCATCAAGAAACAAAAAACGTGAGTTCTTGGTATGGTATGTATGTTACCGTTCAACCTCAATGAAGATGTTTTTAATGTGAAACTTGCTTTTGTCTTGACCGGTGGTAATAATAATAATAATAACTTTATTTGTATAGCACTTTTCATACAGAGGTTGCAGTTCAAAGTGCTAGAAAGTGGTACTCTTCCTGGCTAAATAAAGGATAAATAAAAACATTCTGATTGACTTTACAATTACATACACTTACATGAAAGAACGCACCAACATTATGGGAAATGCACTTACTGTCTTCTCCAGAATGATACCCAAAAACCACGTGGAGGAGAGCATGGTCCTGGCTATGATGGAGCAGCTCACCAAGGCTCTGCAGGCGTGCCACAAGCCAAACAAGCATACAGGCTACTACATAGTACACAGGGACCTGAAGCCGGCCAACGTGTTCCTGGACGCCCAGAAGAACAATGTAAGGCTAGGCGATTTTGGCGAGGCCAGGTTCCGCAAAGCGGACGACAAGATAAAGGGTGACGCTAAAATCGGGACGGCTAGGTACAGATCCCCGGTGAGTTATTGATCTGTTTCCCTTTGTCATTTTTAAAAGAAAACTATAATCTTCAGGGAAATTGTTTTGGTTTGCTTAAAAGAACACGTCAACATTTTGGGAAATGAGCTTACCGTCTTCTCCAGAGAGAGACCAGAAGATAGATAGATTGATTGATTGAAAACTTTATTAACAGATTGCAGAACGGGTACAATACAGTACGGCTCAATACATACAATTGTTAAGGGGATGCAGACCAGAGCAAGACTTTCGTCTTGTTTACATCAGGGTCCCCCATTTTACATTCATCAGGACATTATGACATACAGATAGACAGTCCTGCTACATCTATACATTTATGACATACCAGATTTACAAATACAGTACTGTTTGTGATACAAAAAGAGTTTAAAAAAGAGTGTATATACATTTGACGTAGAAACTGTACATTGGAGGAGGTTGGGTAGGTGGGGGGGGGGGGTACTGTACATTGGAGGTGGTTGGGTGGGTGGGTGGGGGGGAGGTTGGGTACATTGGGATATTGACAACCATACTGGGTAATTTACATTAGAGGTGGTTGGGGGGGGGGGGGTAAACACTGTATAAACAAGCAAAACTGTACATTGGGGGGGGGACACACTGTACAAACAAGCTAAACTGTACATTGGAATATTGACAAAACCATACTAGGTAAATTACTGTACATTGGGGGGGGTTGGGTTAGGACATTTACAGGGGCCAGTTTCGAATTGCAGTCTCCCGTAGGTGTCCCTTGAGAGTGGTTTTGAAAGTGGGTAGTGATTCACATTCCTTTACAGTTTTGGGTAGGGCGTTCCACATTGATGTGGCATAATTGCGAAACGTGTGTAGTCCCTTGTTTGAGCCGAATCTGGGTTTAACATGATTTGTGGAGCTCCCTCTTGTGTAGTGATCATGGTATTCACTGACCTTTGGGAAGTATTTTGACATGTACATGGGTACCTTGGTCGTGTAGTGTATCTTGTAGACCAGGCCCATTGCAAGTTGCTGTACTCTGTCGTCTACTCTAAGCCATCCTAGGTTGTCAAAGTGGGCAGGGGTGAGGTGGGTTCTAGGAGTAAGGTCAAGCAGTAGTCTGACCAGTTTGTTTTGAGATGTTTGTAATTTTGTTTTTAGCGCCTTTGAGGTGCTTTGGTACCATGAGGTGCAAGCATAGTCGTAGTACCCTTGAATGAGTGCTCCTGCCAGAGTCTTCAGGGTATTCTTGTTTACCAGAAAGGAGATCCGGTACAAGAATCTAGTTCGTTGGTTGACTTTTTTTATTACATTGGATGCCATTTTGTCACAGGAAAGATTAGCCTCTAGGATGGAACCCAGGTAGGTAATTTCATCTTTCCTTGTGACAATATTGTCACCCACTGTAACTGAGAAGCCGTCGGTCTTGCTGAGTTTGTTATTTGAACCGAAGAGAATGGACTCTGTTTTGCCCATGTGTAATGATAGTTTGTTATCAGCGAGCCATATGCAGATTTTGCCTAGTTCCGTGCTGAGGGTTTTTTCAACCTGTAACTTGTTCTTGTCAGAGACCAGCAGGGCTGAGTCGTCCGCAAACAGGAACAAGTTGCAGTCACAAGCTGACGACATGTCATTTGCATAAATTAGGAAGAGTAGTGGTCCTAGTATGCTTCCTTGTGGAACACCACAGCTCACTGTGAGGGGGGGGGATAGGGTACCGTTTACCTCCACCATCTGTTCCCTCCCCTCAAGGTAGGATTGCATCCAGCTCACTGATAGACTATCAAAACCAATTGCTTTTAGCTTGTCAATCAGAATGGAGTGATTGACAGTGTCGAAGGCCTTTTGTAGGTCCAGCATGACCATGCCGCAGTATTTGCCTGCGTCCACCTCTTGTTTGATGTGGTCGTTCAAATAGAGAAGGCATGTGTCAGTGGAGTGGGATGTTCTGAAGCCAGATTGGAATTCGTAGATTAGATTTTTTTTCCGCCAGGTACTTTTCGACCTGTTCGTAGACTATTTTTTCCATGACTTTCGAGATGGAGGTGAGAATAGAAACAGGGCGGTAGTTGCCTGGGTCTAATTTCCTGCCCTTTTTGTGCAGAGGGGTCACCCTCGCAATTTTGAAGTCCTTGGGGACGTGTCCCTGTTTTATGGAGAGGTTTATTGTGTGTGTGATGACACAGTTTCCTCTCTGTGCATTCAGTAGAAAGCTATCTGGCTGCACATTAGCCTAGCTTAGCACAATGAATGGAAGCAGACATGACCGGTTAGCCTTCGGGAGAGGTGTTAGTTGGACAATGCCTAGGCTAACCGGCCATGTCCCCTTCCATTTATTGTGCTAAGCTAGGCTAACATGCAGCCAGATAGAAAAACTCACTAAAAACCTAGCAATAGGAAAAAAGCACCACAGGCAATGTGGAGGAGAGAAACCTTAGAAGGGCCGTTCAAGGGGGGATCCCCCTTCTTGGATATCGGTGATATGATACATTTATTTATATTGCGGCCCTCAACCAATAGTTACAAGACAGGAACGATACCAAAACAGAAAAAAACACCAGTCATACTACAATACAAACTAGCTCATGGATTGTTTATGGTGAAAAGGTGGGTTTTGAGCATGTCCTTAAAGGTCCGTAGTGCTTGCAGATTTCAGGTTGAGTGGGAGCTTGTTCTGTACATCTATACATTTCACATCTATCTATACACTTCACAACATACTTCGGTTTTTTTCTTTCACTGCTCAACCCAGTCCAACCCAGCATCTTTCACTGCCCAGTTCAGCCCAACCCAGTCCAGAATAGATCCCTCTTTCATGTTAATATGTTTTATGCTAATATTGTGAAGAGTAGAGACACTGTTATTAATGTTTTATGCTAATAAATATTTTAAAGAGTAGAGACACGGTGTGATTATTACTATGATTGAAAATCAATTTAGACGAAGACATACAAAGAAGTAATTATCACAATTAGCTATTTAGTTTTTGGCTGGTAAAAAATCTGTTTGGCTGGTAAAAAAAATCAGCTACTCACTCGCCAGTTGGCTGGTAAGCCAAAAAGTTAGTTTCCTCCCCTGCATGCAGTATGCCCATCTTTACCACTCTCTGCCAGTGCTGTAAGCATATGGAGTGGCTCACCTTCTTTGCAGGGCTATAACCTTTTAAATATTATAGCTATATCGACATTACTATGGCCCATTCAACATCGGGTATCTATTGTTCCGGATGTGGGAACGTTATATTTTTCCATTCATACATTGTCGTGTTAGTACCGTCGAGAATATAAGTATGTTTTTCCAAGTGATTCTTTTTTTGTCAAGACAATCCTTAACTTTTCATTCACGGTACTCCTCTTTATCAACTGTTTTCTCCAGGAATTATACAAGAATGAATTGTTTGATGAGTCATCGGACATCTGGGCTCTGGGGTGTGTCATGCATGAACTCTGTGCACTAGAGTAAGTTTCCCTAATGTTGGTGTTTGAGTTGAATTGTCCTGCGGTCTGTGCATTTACAGTGTTATTGTTGTCTCACTGTCCTGTCCTGTCTGGCACTTTACTTTATTTTAGGGATGCACCGAATATTCGGTGGCCGAAAACTTTCGGCCGAAAATGGCAAAAAATTGCCTTTTGGCCGAAAGAGTTTTTTCACCGAAAATATATCACCGAATGTCAAAGAACATAAACAACCTGTAACCCAACGCGTGTTGTTGTGATGATGTAATCAAAACGCGGCTTCAGTCATTACATGCGCGACGTGAGCTCTTCAGTCCTGCGTTCTAGCAGCCTGTGATAACTCCTCTTGGGACTCGGGAGTTGCGCTGTTTCTATGTAAACTCTGCGCGCAACGCGTCCAATAAATGCGTCTTTAACATGCCTAATGTTAGCGTTAAGCTAGCTAACAGCGCTTCAGTTCCTCTTTCAATCGTCTTTCTTAAGCTACGTCATGAGAGTCACGGGAGATGTAGTAAATACAAGTCCTTCCATGTAGGCTAGAACGCAGTGAATTATGACAGTAGTTCAAGTTTCTTTATTAGTTGTCATACAAAAATACAGAGTACTTTTATATAAAATGCTTACTGTAGCCACTACAGTAACATCATTAAGTCTGCTATAAGCTATTCTCCCTCTTGTGTGTGCAGATCTTTATGCAGTTTTAAAGCACCTTGGCTTTGTTCTGAATGCACAAAAGAAAATGCACTTGACTTTTATTAATATTATTTAAGTTAAGTTTTGCCATAATCATGTCTTTTGTCATAATCAGGTAGCTGAACAAAAAAAAATACATTATATATATATATATTTCTATTAATCATTTTCGGCATTCGGCCAACTGTTTCCTATTTTCGGTATCGGTTTCGGCCAAGAACTTCCCATTCGGTGTATCCCTACTTTATTTATAATTATTTATTTACTGTTGTATTGTTCTTAACACAATATCTGCCACGCAATATCAGCATCTTATAGCTCTACCGCCAAAACGCTGTAAACGGTGGGAGTCGCTCACCTTGTTTGCAGGGCTATAACTTTAAATATTATAGCTATATCTGCAATACTATGGCCCATTTGACATCGGGTATCTATCGTTCAAGATGTGGGAAAGTTATATTTTTTCCATTCATACATTGTCGTTTTATACCGTGGTGAATATAAGTATAGTTTTAGAGTGGTCTGGGGTAATTCCTAGAACACTAGTAATAGAGCCGCGATGCATATTATACTTAATCCATTGGCATTTCGTCCCTATACACGCTACAATAAAAAAATTCAAATGCATATGATCGGTATTATGTTCCATCATGCATGCAGGAAATGGGGGGGGGGGGGTCGTTTATGATTAATTGATTGTCAACAACGGCTTTCTTTAGTACAACTACATACGTTGATCAGATGGATTGCAATGATAGAAATGGACAATCAAGCTGGAATTAACCTTAGATTGCTCTTACCTCCGGCCGATGACACTGAAGAAAGAATATTCCAATTATTTGATTGCCATCTGCTAGATCGTATTTCCGTTTGGCCGACGCCATATACTCCAAAAGCATATTGATTCTTGCGTCTCGAAGGCGATTCAATGCACTCGACTGTTCATCTGGATCCACGTTACAAGATAACTGCGCCCGGACGACATTCACTGACGCACAGAGCCATGCTTCCTGCAGAAAGTAAGTGCAACATCGGCCGAATACCACCAGGCGGCGGTATCGAGGCGTTGCGATCTCAGACAGAGTGCCAGAGTTTCCCAGAGCCTTGCTGGATGAATTATGAATGGAAATAGCGAATAAAATAAATAACGATCACAACAACGGCACTCAACGATTGGACGGCAATAACGAGTTAACTTGTTTTTGGTGCAGAAACGGTTAATTGTGAAAGAAAATGAACATGCATTGTATGAGAAAATGTAAAATATCTTATCTTAACCCGGCTGACATTTCTCCTGTTTCTAGACCTGCTTTCACCAATCTCGTCCTCATCGCAACAGCCAATTTTACTCCTATTGACGAGGCCAAGTACTCCAAGAAGCTGAGAGATCTCATCGACAAAGACATGCTCGCTTTGAAGGTTAGAAAGACATCGCTTCACTTAAATTTTTCTATATTTAAAGGGTAACGTCACCAAAAAAAGAAAACTGATGATTTTATTTTGCACATAATCTCACACACATCCAAAAACTTGAAACTGTTTTGCACACATTCATTAATTTAGTTTAGTTTGACAGCTATTGAGTGTAGATCAGTTTGAATATGGCCCCATCTTACAGGGCCTGTTACCTTATCATCTCACTGAGCTGTAATTAACACAACACCTTGTCTTATAGGGCCTGTTACCTTATCATCTCACTGAGCTGTAATTAACACAACACAAGAATTCAATGTCCACGACGACATCACTGGTGGCCACATTCAAACTCATTTACTCTCAAACTAGACTAAATGAATGAATGTGTGCAAAACTGTTTAGAGTTTTTGGATGCATGGTGGGATTATGTGCAAAATAAATCTGCATTGTTTTTTGGTGAAATGTACCTTTTTCCAGGGATGTGATTTTTCCGTTTTAACCGGATTTCCGGTTCTTCTGGACCTAAAATCATGATAAATAATAATTAAAAAAAATATTCATAAAAAATATATATATATATATATATATTTTTAATATGTTTTGATTATTTTCCCACCTGGTCTAAGTGGAACGCGAAAGCAACATTTATCAGACCTGCTAACAGATTTTCATATGGCTATCGATAATGTTAGCAGTTTTGTTGAGTGGCGCGAGATGCTGTAAAGGAAACACTAACACTGGATTGCTTTTGTAAAACTGACCAACCAGGGAAGGTTACTTGCAAGCAGTGCCGCAGTCTGCCACTCAACACTACTCAAGGGAGAGCAAGCATTGTCCAGTTAATGTGAAGCTCTGTAGAAACATCAAACTCTCAAGCATGAGGCACAGAAGCCAACCTAGACATAACCAAGAAGCTGAGATGGAGAAATGTCACCACCTTCATTCTCAAAATCCACCTGAGAGCAAAAGAAAAGCAAAAGAGTCCATTAGTCCAACTGCAGCCCTTCGCAGTAGGCAAGACTTCCAGAGGAGCCGGTTACAGGTGTTGCACAATCTGGTTGCAAAGAAGAAAAGATAAGGTCCTAACGTTAGTGTTTGAGCCAGGATGACCTGGGAGGGGTCAAGATGACCCCCTTCAAAATCTTTAGCGGGACACTGATATATTTGATTCATTTTCTTTGTCCCTTTCCTCTCCCACCTTCCTCTTCCCTGTGAACAGTTCAATATATACAAATAAAATGTGTTCATTCATTCAAATGGAGTGTTTATAACAATTTAAAAAAAGTAGTTTAGAAAATGTTCAGGTTTTTTCTTAAGGCGCAATCACATCCCTGTTTTTTAACTTGTTATCTGATCAGGGCAAAATGTCAGTTTATTTTTTAAACTTGCCCAACTGCCTGTGGTTTCCTTTCCTAACCCTACCCCCAACTGCCTGTTAGTATTAACCCTTAACCCTGTGTGGAGTCCATCCTTCAGCGTTTATTGTCCCTCTCTGTTGCCAGATGACTGACAGGCCCACGGCGAACACCCTCCTGTGTAAAGTACAGGATTGCCAGGTAAGACTAGAAGAGAAAAGTTAAATAAACGTGGGCCACGACAGTTTAAAGTAGGGAAGTAGAGCGGCAGTCTGGTAATCTGAAGTTTCCTGGTTCGATTCCCGCTCCTCCCGGGCAGCGTGTCAAAGTGTCCTTGAGCAACACACTTAACCCCTTAATTGCTCCTGATGAGCAGGTTGGCACATTGCCTGTGAATGTGAGGCCTAATTCAGATTCAGATTATTTTATTGTCACAGCTTTATCTTTAAAATGTACATACAGAAAAACATGAGATGCTTTTCCTCAACCGTAGTAATAGTATATACAAAGATCTATACAATACAAGGTATATGTCTTTTTTTTATTTTTACAATGTAAAAAACCCAGCGGATATAACAAAATATAAAAAAACGTTATTTAAATATTGTAAAACCGTTTTGGATAAGGGGCGGCTACGTGGCGTAGTGGGCAAGGCGCTCACCACAAATACTGGAGACGCTGGGCTCGCCTGTTCGAGCCCAGCGCTCCACATTGCTTTCAGTTTAGCTGGTCGTCCGTACTAATACACATTGGCCGTATTAGGGGGAGGGAAACTGATGGGTGGGGATCGGGCGTTGTGGACAGCGACTCCTACAGGTCGGTTGGTGCGCCTGCGCAGTAGAATCAGGAAGTGTCGGGGGCAGCGTGAGCCTCCCACGCGTTACTCCTCGCCACTGAGAGATCGAGCTGCGCAGGTGAAAAGATGCGACTGCTGTTACCTCAAGTACCGGAGGGGACTTGTGCTATGTATGACTTAGTCCACATTGCAGCCGGCTTGTGGGAGGCAAGAAACAGCGTTCGTGACAGGGGAGGGTTGAATTGGATGATACGAAATTAGGATGGGAGAAAAATATAGAAAATGGAGAAAAAGTGGATAAAAAAAAAAAAGCGTTTTGGATAAAGCACTATATATATCGGGGTTCGCACAAGGTCCTTGAAGTGCTTAAAGTGCTTGATTTTTGAAAAAAATAAGTCGAGGCCTGGAATTCCTTAAACGGCCAATTTTTTAACAAGGTGCTTAACCCTTTACCGGTCACTTCTTGAAATACCTCTAGAATGTTATTTTGGTGCTATTTCAAAAGTTATCTAAAATTTTAAAGAAAAAAAATTGATTTCCCCCCTGTAAATTAAGGTTAACCGAAGTGTCCGTGAACAGGCCCTCGACCGGTACCCTAAAAATGTGGGGGCCATGGGGCATATTTTTGCTTAGGGGGCATATCTATGAAACTTGGCAGGCTGATTCATAACATAAAATAAATAATAAAATGTATTGGGAGTTTTCTTGAATTTGCGTTGCCATGGCAACAATAGCCGATAAAGGCCCAAAGAAGAATATCGGACCAAACTAGATAACTACAGGGTACTACATGGTACTACAGGGTACTACATGGTACTACAGGGTACTACACAGGGTAATACAGGGTACTACATGGTACTACAGGGTACTACATGGTAGGGGTGGACGGTATAAACGGTATAAACGGTATTAATTTGCTCTACGGTATGGATTTTGACTATACCGTTTAACCGGTAGAGCAGCTCTAAAATAGCAATGACGTCATGTAACCACAGCGCGACTATTTCAATCGCATTTGCCCCTAAAAATAGATAGAATTAGTCATAGATAATAGATATGTGCAAACTGGAAAAAGTTATTTAGGAGGCTTCGCGCAGTGGGCGTGTCAACACGCAATTGTCATTTCATAATAAACACATATCACCGCGGCGCACAGCAAGTTTCAATTTCAGTTCTTGGCATTTTTAACCAGTGGAGAAAGGTAAGATATTTCCCTATCGTTTTTCTTATATGAATTATTCTACGTTAATAAAACATACCTGGTGATCAACTACAGTTTGCTGTAAACATTACGATATGTGTGTAGTGTTATGATAACGACGGCAGCAGCGGGAGCCGGGAGGAAGGCGTACTACACTCAGTAGTACTAATTTATATTATGTTATACCCAGTTGAATCACCTGTACATTGTATATTACTATTGCACGTTACTGTTACATTTGCACTCTGGTTGGATGCCAAACTTATTTTCGTTGTACTGTACTTGTGCAGTGCTGTATGGTGACAATACATTTTAATCGAATCTAAATCAGAAAACGTGACTCCCTGGTCCCTGCAAATTAATGTGGTATCTCGTGTATAAACCAACCTATGGATTGAGCCCTAGTACCCACCGTAACCACTCATTGGACGCAGTGCATGTGATTGATTGAATTGAATTAAAACGTTATTAACAGATTGCAGAATGGGTACAATACAGTACAGCTCAATACATACAGTTGTTAAGGGGATGCAGACCAGAGAAAGACTTTCGTCTTGTTTACATCAGGGTCCCCCAGTTTCAATTCATCATTTTGAAGCCTGTTTACGGTGTGTTTTAACTGGGTTTTCGGCTGAAAGGCATATGAAATCTGGCACACGTTTGAACGCCGTTATAATATAGTGCTGAGAATGAACGCATTTTTGAACGCCGTTATACAGCGCTGAGAAAGAACGCGTTCTCAATTACGTTCATTTAGGGGGGGAAACATCCGTTCAGTTCCCGTTCGCCCAAAATACGAACTCGTTCACTGCCGCTGAGACACATCATGTCCCTTATTTTTAGATGAAAATGAGGTTGTTCAATCATAATATACTAAATGTGAAACCGATAATGTTTTCTGACTATAATAGAACTATATTAGAATATAACTTCTGAAATAAAATTTAGTATATTTATTATTATTTTATTGATTGGGGATCAATAAGGGAATCATGTCTCCTCTTAACTCTCAGCCCCTGGTCTGGAAGATCTTGGACTACTCCAAGGACGAGGATAAAAAAGCTGCGAAGAATGTGGTGGCGATCCTCAGAGAATTGAAGGACGTGAATATAGTTCAATTTCACGACGCTTTCCTATATGAGAATAACTGTTTTTTGATCATGGACTACTGTGAGGATGGCGACCTCCACGTCTTCATCAAGAAACAAAAAACGTGAGTTCTTGGTATGGTATGTATGTTACCGTTCAACCTCAATGAAGATGTTTTTAATGTGAAACTTGCTTTTGTCTTGACCGGTGGTAATAATAATAATAATAACTTTATTTGTATAGCACTTTTCATACAGAGGTTGCAGTTCAAAGTGCTAGAAAGTGGTACTCTTCCTGGCTAAATAAAGGATAAATAAAAACATTCTGATTGACTTTACAATTACATACACTTACATGAAAGAACGCACCAACATTATGGGAAATGCACTTACTGTCTTCTCCAGAATGATACCCAAAAACCACGTGGAGGAGAGCATGGTCCTGGCTATGATGGAGCAGCTCACCAAGGCTCTGCAGGCGTGCCACAAGCCAAACAAGCATACAGGCTACTACATAGTACACAGGGACCTGAAGCCGGCCAACGTGTTCCTGGACGCCCAGAAGAACAATGTAAGGCTAGGCGATTTTGGCGAGGCCAGGTTCCGCAAAGCGGACGACAAGATAAAGGGTGACGCTAAAATCGGGACGGCTAGGTACAGATCCCCGGTGAGTTATTGATCTGTTTCCCTTTGTCGTTTTTAAAAGAAAACTATAATCTTCAGGGAAATTGTTTTGGTTTGCTTAAAAGAACACGTCAACATTTTGGGAAATGAGCTTACCGTCTTCTCCAGAGAGAGACCAGAAGATAGATAGATTGATTGATTGAAAACTTTATTAACAGATTGCAGAACGGGTACAATACAGTACGGCTCAATACATACAATTGTTAAGGGGATGCAGACCAGAGCAAGACTTTCGTCTTGTTTACATCAGGGTCCCCCATTTTACATTCATCAGGACATTATGACATACAGATAGACAGTCCTGCTACATCTATACATTTATGACATACCAGATTTACAAATACAGTACTGTTTGTGATACAAAAAGAGTTTAAAAAAGAGTGTATATACATTTGACGTAGAAACTGTACATTGGAGGAGGTTGGGTAGGTGGGGGGGGGGGGGGTACTGTACATTGGAGGTGGTTGGGTGGGTGGGTGGGGGGGAGGTTGGGTACATTGGGATATTGACAACCATACTGGGTAATTTACATTAGAGGTGGTTGGGGGGGGGGGGGGGTAAACACTGTATAAACAAGCAAAACTGTACATTGGGGGGGGGACACACTGTACAAACAAGCTAAACTGTACATTGGAATATTGACAAAACCATACTAGGTAAATTACTGTACATTGGGGGGGGTTGGGTTAGGACATTTACAGGGGCCAGTTTCGAATTGCAGTCTCCCGTAGGTGTCCCTTGAGAGTGGTTTTGAAAGTGGGTAGTGATTCACATTCCTTTACAGTTTTGGGTAGGGCGTTCCACATTGATGTGGCATAATTGCGAAACGTGTGTAGTCCCTTGTTTGAGCCGAATCTGGGTTTAACATGATTTGTGGAGCTCCCTCTTGTGTAGTGATCATGGTATTCACTGACCTTTGGGAAGTATTTTGACATGTACATGGGTACCTTGGTCGTGTAGTGTATCTTGTAGACCAGGCCCATTGCAAGTTGCTGTACTCTGTCGTCTACTCTAAGCCATCCTAGGTTGTCAAAGTGGGCAGGGGTGAGGTGGGTTCTAGGAGTAAGGTCAAGCAGTAGTCTGACCAGTTTGTTTTGAGATGTTTGTAATTTTGTTTTTAGCGCCTTTGAGGTGCTTTGGTACCATGAGGTGCAAGCATAGTCGTAGTACCCTTGAATGAGTGCTCCTGCCAGAGTCTTCAGGGTATTCTTGTTTACCAGAAAGGAGATCCGGTACAAGAATCTAGTTCGTTGGTTGACTTTTTTTATTACATTGGATGCCATTTTGTCACAGGAAAGATTAGCCTCTAGGATGGAACCCAGGTAGGTAATTTCATCTTTCCTTGTGACAATATTGTCACCCACTGTAACTGAGAAGCCGTCGGTCTTGCTGAGTTTGTTATTTGAACCGAAGAGAATGGACTCTGTTTTGCCCATGTGTAATGATAGTTTGTTATCAGCGAGCCATATGCAGATTTTGCCTAGTTCCGTGCTGAGGGTTTTTTCAACCTGTAACTTGTTCTTGTCAGAGACCAGCAGGGCTGAGTCGTCCGCAAACAGGAACAAGTTGCAGTCACAAGCTGACGACATGTCATTTGCATAAATTAGGAAGAGTAGTGGTCCTAGTATGCTTCCTTGTGGAACACCACAGCTCACTGTGAGGGGGGGGGATAGGGTACCGTTTACCTCCACCATCTGTTCCCTCCCCTCAAGGTAGGATTGCATCCAGCTCACTGATAGACTATCAAAACCAATTGCTTTTAGCTTGTCAATCAGAATGGAGTGATTGACAGTGTCGAAGGCCTTTTGTAGGTCCAGCATGACCATGCCGCAGTATTTGCCTGCGTCCACCTCTTGTTTGATGTGGTCGTTCAAATAGAGAAGGCATGTGTCAGTGGAGTGGGATGTTCTGAAGCCAGATTGGAATTCGTAGATTAGATTTTTTTTCCGCCAGGTACTTTTCGACCTGTTCGTAGACTATTTTTTCCATGACTTTCGAGATGGAGGTGAGAATAGAAACAGGGCGGTAGTTGCCTGGGTCTAATTTCCTGCCCTTTTTGTGCAGAGGGGTCACCCTCGCAATTTTGAAGTCCTTGGGGACGTGTCCCTGTTTTATGGAGAGGTTTATTGTGTGTGTGATGACACAGTTTCCTCTCTGTGCATTCAGTAGAAAGCTATCTGGCTGCACATTAGCCTAGCTTAGCACAATGAATGGAAGCAGACATGACCGGTTAGCCTTCGGGAGAGGTGTTAGTTGGACAATGCCTAGGCTAACCGGCCATGTCCCCTTCCATTTATTGTGCTAAGCTAGGCTAACATGCAGCCAGATAGAAAAACTCACTAAAAACCTAGCAATAGGAAAAAAGCACCACAGGCAATGTGGAGGAGAGAAACCTTAGAAGGGCCGTTCAAGGGGGGATCCCCCTTCTTGGATATCGGTGATATGATACATTTATTTATATTGCGGCCCTCAACCAATAGTTACAAGACAGGAACGATACCAAAACAGAAAAAAACACCAGTCATACTACAATACAAACTAGCTCATGGATTGTTTATGGTGAAAAGGTGGGTTTTGAGCATGTCCTTAAAGGTCCGTAGTGCTTGCAGATTTCAGGTTGAGTGGGAGCTTGTTCTGTACATCTATACATTTCACATCTATCTATACACTTCACAACATACTTCGGTTTTTTTCTTTCACTGCTCAACCCAGTCCAACCCAGCATCTTTCACTGCCCAGTTCAGCCCAACCCAGTCCAGAATAGATCCCTCTTTCATGTTAATATGTTTTATGCTAATATTGTGAAGAGTAGAGACACTGTTATTAATGTTTTATGCTAATAAATATTTTAAAGAGTAGAGACACGGTGTGATTATTACTATGATTGAAAATCAATTTAGACGAAGACATACAAAGAAGTAATTATCACAATTAGCTATTTAGTTTTTGGCTGGTAAAAAATCTGTTTGGCTGGTAAAAAAAATCAGCTACTCACTCGCCAGTTGGCTGGTAAGCCAAAAAGTTAGTTTCCTCCCCTGCATGCAGTATGCCCATCTTTACCACTCTCTGCCAGTGCTGTAAGCATATGGCGTGGCTCACCTTCTTTGCAGGGCTATAACCTTTTAAATATTATAGCTATATCGACATTACTATGGCCCATTCAACATCGGGTATCTATTGTTCCGGATGTGGGAACGTTATATTTTTCCATTCATACATTGTGGTGTTAGTACCGTCGAGAATATAAGTATGTTTTTCCAAGTGATTCTTTTTTTGTCAAGACAATCCTTAACTTTTCATTCACGGTACTCCTCTTTATCAACTGTTTTCTCCAGGAATTATACAAGAATGAATTGTTTGATGAGTCATCGGACATCTGGGCTCTGGGGTGTGTCATGCATGAACTCTGTGCACTAGAGTAAGTTTCCCTAATGTTGGTGTTTGAGTTGAATTGTCCTGCGGTCTGTGCATTTACAGTCTTATTGTTGTCTCACTGTCCTGTCCTGTCTGGCACTTTACTTTATTTTAGGGATGCACCGAATATTCGGTGGCCGAAAACTTTCGGCCGAAAATGGCAAAAAATTGCCTTTTGGCCGAAAGAGTTTTTTCACCGAAAATATATCACCGAATGTCAAAGAACATAAACAACCTGTAACCCAACGCGTGTTGTTGTGATGATGTAATCAAAACGCGGCTTCAGTCATTACATGCGCGACGTGAGCTCTTCAGTCCTGCGTTCTAGCAGCCTGTGATAACTCCTCTTGGGACTCGGGAGTTGCGCTGTTTCTATGTAAACTCTGCGCGCAACGCGTCCAATAAATGCATCTTTAACATGCCTAATGTTAGCGTTAAGCTAGCTAACAGCGCTTCAGTTCCTCTTTCAATCGTCTTTCTTAAGCTACGTCATGAGAGTCACGGGAGATGTAGTAAATACAAGTCCTTCCATGTAGGCTAGAACGCAGTGAATTATGACAGTAGTTCAAGTTTCTTTATTAGTTGTCATACAAAAATACAGAGTACTTTTATATAAAATGCTTACTGTAGCCACTACAGTAACATCATTAAGTCTGCTATAAGCTATTCTCCCTCTTGTGTGTGCAGATCTTTATGCAGTTTTAAAGCACCTTGGCTTTGTTCTGAATGCACAAAAGAAAATGCACTTGACTTTTATTAATATTATTTAAGTTAAGTTTTGCCATAATCATGTCTTTTGTCATAATCAGGTAGCTGAACAAAAAAAAATACATTATATATATATATATTTCTATTAATCATTTTCGGCATTCGGCCAACTGTTTCCTATTTTCGGTATCGGTTTCGGCCAAGAACTTCCCATTCGGTGTATCCCTACTTTATTTATAATTATTTATTTACTGTTGTATTGTTCTTAACACAATATCTGCCACGCAATATCAGCATCTTATAGCTCTACCGCCAAAACGCTGTAAACGGTGGGAGTCGCTCACCTTGTTTGCAGGGCTATAACTTTAAATATTATAGCTATATCTGCAATACTATGGCCCATTTGACATCGGGTATCTATCGTTCAAGATGTGGGAAAGTTATATTTTTTCCATTCATACATTGTCGTTTTATACCGTGGTGAATATAAGTATAGTTTTAGAGTGGTCTGGGGTAATTCCTAGAACACTAGTAATAGGGCCGCGATGCATATTATACTTAATCCATTGGCATTTCGTCCCTATACACGCTACAATAAAAAAATTCAAATGCATATGATCGGTATTATGTTCCATCATGCATGCAGGAAATGGGGGGGGGGGGGTCGTTTATGATTAATTGATTGTCAACAACGGCTTTCTTTAGTACAACTACATACGTTGATCAGATGGATTGCAATGATAGAAATGGACAATCAAGCTGGAATTAACCTTAGATTGCTCTTACCTCCGGCCGATGACACTGAAGAAAGAATATTCCAATTATTTGATTGCCATCTGCTAGATCGTATTTCCGTTTGGCCGACGCCATATACTCCAAAAGCATATTGATTCTTGCGTCTCGAAGGCGATTCAATGCACTCGACTGTTCATCTGGATCCACGTTACAAGATAACTGCGCCCGGACGACATTCACTGACGCACAGAGCCATGCTTCCTGCAGAAAGTAAGTGCAACATCGGCCGAATACCACCAGGCGGCGGTATCGAGGCGTTGCGATCTCAGACAGAGTGCCAGAGTTTCCCAGAGCCTTGCTGGATGAATTATGAATGGAAATAGCGAATAAAATAAATAACGATCACAACAACGGCACTCAACGATTGGACGGCAATAACGAGTTAACTTGTTTTTGGTGCAGAAACGGTTAATTGTGAAAGAAAATGAACATGCATTGTATGAGAAAATGTAAAATATCTTATCTTAACCCGGCTGACATTTCTCCTGTTTCTAGACCTGCTTTCACCAATCTCGTCCTCATCGCAACAGCCAATTTTACTCCTATTGACGAGGCCAAGTACTCCAAGAAGCTGAGAGATCTCATCGACAAAGACATGCTCGCTTTGAAGGTTAGAAAGACATCGCTTCACTTAAATTTTTCTATATTTAAAGGGTAACGTCACCAAAAAAAGAAAACTGATGATTTTATTTTGCACATAATCTCACACACATCCAAAAACTTGAAACTGTTTTGCACACATTCATTAATTTAGTTTAGTTTGACAGCTATTGAGTGTAGATCAGTTTGAATATGGCCCCATCTTACAGGGCCTGTTACCTTATCATCTCACTGAGCTGTAATTAACACAACACCTTGTCTTATAGGGCCTGTTACCTTATCATCTCACTGAGCTGTAATTAACACAACACAAGAATTCAATGTCCACGACGACATCACTGGTGGC
This sequence comes from Notolepis coatsorum, assembly GCF_963971535.1. Classification (NCBI taxonomy): domain Eukaryota; kingdom Metazoa; phylum Chordata; class Actinopteri; order Aulopiformes; family Paralepididae; genus Notolepis; species Notolepis coatsorum. Next base: position 693,747 of record NC_140181.1, on the reverse strand, counting down.
CACATTCAAACTCATTTACTCTCAAACTAGACTAAATGAATGAATGTGTGCAAAACTGTTTAGAGTTTTTGGATGCATGGTGGGATTATGTGCAAAATAAATCTGCATTGTTTTTTGGTGAAATGTACCTTTTTCCAGGGATGTGATTTTTCCGTTTTAACCGGATTTCCGGTTCTTCTGGACCTAAAATCATGATAAATAATAATTAAAAAAAATATTCATAAAAAAAATATATATATATATTTTTAATATGTTTTGATTATTTTCCCACCTGGTCTAAGTGGAACGCGAAAGCAACATTTATCAGACCTGCTAACAGATTTTCATATGGCTATCGATAATGTTAGCAGTTTTGTTGAGTGGCGCGAGATGCTGTAAAGGAAACACTAACACTGGATTGCTTTTGTAAAACTGACCAACCAGGGAAGGTTACTTGCAAGCAGTGCCGCAGTCTGCCACTCAACACTACTCAAGGGAGAGCAAGCATTGTCCAGTTAATGTGAAGCTCTGTAGAAACATCAAACTCTCAAGCATGAGGCACAGAAGCCAACCTAGACATAACCAAGAAGCTGAGATGGAGAAATGTCACCACCTTCATTCTCAAAATCCACCTGAGAGCAAAAGAAAAGCAAAAGAGTCCATTAGTCCAACTGCAGCCCTTCGCAGTAGGCAAGACTTCCAGAGGAGCCGGTTACAGGTGTTGCACAATCTGGTTGCAAAGAAGAAAAGATAAGGTCCTAACGTTAGTGTTTGAGCCAGGATGACCTGGGAGGGGTCAAGATGACCCCCTTCAAAATCTTTAGCGGGACACTGATATATTTGATTCATTTTCTTTGTCCCTTTCCTCTCCCACCTTCCTCTTCCCTGTGAACAGTTCAATATATACAAATAAAATGTGTTCATTCATTCAAATGGAGTGTTTATAACAATTTAAAAAAAGTAGTTTAGAAAATGTTCAGGTTTTTTCTTAAGGCGCAATCACATCCCTGTTTTTTAACTTGTTATCTGATCAGGGCAAAATGTCAGTTTATTTTTTAAACTTGCCCAACTGCCTGTGGTTTCCTTTCCTAACCCTACCCCCAACTGCCTGTTAGTATTAACCCTTAACCCTGTGTGGAGTCCATCCTTCAGCGTTTATTGTCCCTCTCTGTTGCCAGATGACTGACAGGCCCACGGCGAACACCCTCCTGTGTAAAGTACAGGATTGCCAGGTAAGACTAGAAGAGAAAAGTTAAATAAACGTGGGCCACGACAGTTTAAAGTAGGGAAGTAGAGCGGCAGTCTGGTAATCTGAAGTTTCCTGGTTCGATTCCCGCTCCTCCCGGGCAGCGTGTCAAAGTGTCCTTGAGCAACACACTTAACCCCTTAATTGCTCCTGATGAGCAGGTTGGCACATTGCCTGTGAATGTGAGGCCTAATTCAGATTCAGATTATTTTATTGTCACAGCTTTATCTTTAAAATGTACATACAGAAAAACATGAGATGCTTTTCCTCAACCGTAGTAATAGTATATACAAAGATCTATACAATACAAGGTATATGTCTTTTTTTAATTTTTACAATGTAAAAAACCCAGCGGATATAACAAAATATAAAAAAACGTTATTTAAATATTGTAAAACCGTTTTGGATAAGGGGCGGCTACGTGGCGTAGTGGGCAAGGCGCTCACCACAAATACTGGAGACGCTGGGCTCGCCTGTTCGAGCCCAGCGCTCCACATTGCTTTCAGTTTAGCTGGTCGTCCGTACTAATACACATTGGCCGTATTAGGGGGAGGGAAACTGATGGGTGGGGATCGGGCGTTGTGGACAGCGACTCCTACAGGTCGGTTGGTGCGCCTGCGCAGTAGAATCAGGAAGTGTCGGGGGCAGCGTGAGCCTCCCACGCGTTACTCCTCGCCACTGAGAGATCGAGCTGCGCAGGTGAAAAGATGCGACTGCTGTTACCTCAAGTACCGGAGGGGACTTGTGCTATGTATGACTTAGTCCACATTGCAGCCGGCTTGTGGGAGGCAAGAAACAGCGTTCGTGACAGGGGAGGGTTGAATTGGATGATACGAAATTAGGATGGGAGAAAAATATAGAAAATGGAGAAAAAGTGGATAAAAAAAAAAAGCGTTTTGGATAAAGCACTATATATATCGGGGTTCGCACAAGGTCCTTGAAGTGCTTAAAGTGCTTGATTTTTGAAAAAAATAAGTCGAGGCCTGGAATTCCTTAAACGGCCAATTTTTTAACAAGGTGCTTAACCCTTTACCGGTCACTTCTTGAAATACCTCTAGAATGTTATTTTGGTGCTATTTCAAAAGTTATCTAAAATTTTTAAGAAAAAAAATAGATTTCCCCCCTGTAAATTAAGGTTAACCGAAGTGTCCGTGAACAGGCCCTCGACCGGTACCCTAAAAATGTGGGGGCCATGGGGCATATTTTTGCTTAGGGGGCATATCTATGAAACTTGGCAGGCTGATTCATAACATAAAATAAATAATAAAATGTATTGGGAGTTTTCTTGAATTTGCGTTGCCATGGCAACAATAGCCGATAAAGGCCCAAAGAAGAATATCGGACCAAACTAGATAACTACAGGGTACTACATGGTACTACAGGGTACTACATGGTACTACAGGGTACTACACAGGGTAATACAGGGTACTACATGGTACTACAGGGTACTACACAGGGTAATACAGGGTACTACATGGTACTACAGGGTACTACATGGTAGGGGTGGACGGTATAAACGGTATAAACGGTATTAATTTGCTCTACGGTATGGATTTTGACTATACCGTTTAACCGGTAGAGCAGCTCTAAAATAGCAATGACGTCATGTAACCACAGCGCGACTATTTCAATCGCATTTGCCCCTAAAAATAGATAGAATTAGTCATAGATAATAGATATGTGCAAACTGGAAAAAGTTATTTAGGAGGCTTCGCGCAGTGGGCGTGTCAACACGCAATTGTCATTTCATAATAAACACATATCACCGCGGCGCACAGCAAGTTTCAATTTCAGTTCTTGGCATTTTTAACCAGTGGAGAAAGGTAAGATATTTCCCTATCGTTTTTCTTATATGAATTATTCTACGTTAATAAAACATACCTGGTGATCAACTACAGTTTGCTGTAAACATTACGATATGTGTGTAGTGTTATGATAACGACGGCAGCAGCGGGAGCCGGGAGGAAGGCGTGCAGCAGTGGATTTGCGAATAGCATGCAGCTGCAGAGCCGCAGAGCCTGTGGCTCTTTCAGGTCTGGTCACAGGCCCGTCAAACAGCGCCCCCCCACCCTTGCGCCGTTCTGACCCCCATCGTCTCTAAGCATTTTGTGTGTCAATTTGTTGACACATGTGTCAATTTGTTGACACAATTGTCAATTCTTAAAGCTGAGGATGAGTGGCACCTTTGTCTCAATTCTTATTCAATTCAATTCGCTCTGCGGCTCTGCAGCTACATATGCTTCTAGCAAAATCCAGCCCCGCTGTTTGCAATGGGAGCAGGAGTCTCGACTCGGGACTTATTTTATTTGGAATATAATGACTTTATACGCAAAAGTAGCCTAGTTTTAAGTTAAAATATTATAAATCTACATGCCTTGAGGATGTCATTCTTTATAGCCTGCCTATCAGGCAAAAAAAATTATTCTAACAGAAACACTGATACCGTGATATATACCGTTACCGTCTATGCTTCAAATTATACCGTGATATAAATTTTAGACCATACCGTCCACCCCTACTACATGGTACTACAGGGTACTACACAGGGTAATACAGGGTACTACATGGTACTACAGGGTACTACATGGTACTACAGGGTACTACAGGGTACTACAGGGTACTACATGGTACTACAGGGTACTACACAGGGTAATACAGGGTACTACATGGTACTACAGGGTACTACATGGTAATACAGGGTACTACACAGGGTACTACAGGGTACTACACAGGGTAATACAGGGTACTACATGGTACTACAGGGTACTACATGGTACTACAGGGTACTACACAGGGTAATACAGGGTACTACAGGGTACTACAGGGTACTACAGGGTACTACATGGTACTACATGGTACTACAGGGTACTACACAGGGTAATACAGGGTACTACAGGGTACTACAGGGTACTACATGGTACTACAGGGTACTACACAGGGTAATACAGGGTACTACATAGTACTACATGGTACTACAGGGTACTACATGGTACTACAGGGTACTACATGGTACTACAGGGTACTACATGGCACTACAGGGTACTACATGGCACTACAGGGTACTACAGGGTACTACAGGGTACTACATGGTACTACAGGGTACTACATGGCACTACATGGTACTACAGGGTACTACAGGGTACTACATGGTACTACATGGTACTACACAGGGTACTACAGGGTACTACATGGTACTACAGGGTACTACATGGTACTACAGGGTACTACATGGCACTACATGGTACTACACAGGGTACTACAGGGTACTACATGGTACTACAGGGTACTACATGGTACTACAGGGTACTACATGGTACTACAGGGTACTACACAGGGTAATACAGGGTACTACATGGTACTACAGGGTACTACATGGTACTACAGGGTACTACACAGGGTAATACAGGGTACTACAGGGTACTACAGGGTACTACAGGGTACTACATGGTACTACATGGTACTACAGGGTACTACACAGGGTAATACAGGGTACTACAGGGTACTACAGGGTACTACATGGTACTACAGGGTACTACACAGGGTAATACAGGGTACTACATAGTACTACATGGTACTACAGGGTACTACATGGTACTACAGGGTACTACATGGTACTACAGGGTACTACATGGCACTACAGGGTACTACATGGCACTACAGGGTACTACAGGGTACTACATGGTACTACAGGGTACTACATGGTACTACAGGGTACTACATGGCACTACATGGTACTACAGGGTACTACAGGGTACTACATGGTACTACAGGGTACTACACAGGGTACTACAGGGTACTACATGGTACTACAGGGTACTACATGGTACTACAGGGTACTACATGGTACTACAGGGTACTACATGGTACTACATGGTACTACAGGGTACTACATGGTACTACATGGTACTACACAGGGTAATACAGGGTACTACAGGGTACTACATGGTACTACAGGGTACTACACAGGGTAATACAGGGTACTACAGGGTACTACAGGGTACTACATGGTACTACAGGGTACTACATGGTACTACATGGTACTACACAGGGTAATACAGGGTAATACAGGGTACTACATGGTACTACAGGGTACTACATGGTACTACAGGGTACTACATGGTACTACAGGGTACTACATGGTACTACATGGTACTACACAGGGTAATACAGGGTAATACAGGGTACTACATGGTACTACAGGGTACTACGTGGTACTACAGGGTACTACAGGGTACTACATGGTACTACAGGGTACTACAAGGTACTACAAGGTACTACATGGTACTACAGGGTACTACATGGTACTACAGGGTACTACACAGGGTACTACATGGTACTACAGGGTACTACACAGGGTAATACAGGGTACTACATGGTACTACATGGCACTACAGGGTAATACAGGGTACTACAGGGTACTACAGGGTACTACATGGTACTACATGGGGTACTACATGGTACTACAGGGTACTACACAGGGTACTACAGGGTACTACATGGTACTACAGGGTACTACACAGGGTAATACAGGATACTACATGGTACTACAGGGTACTACACAGGGTAATACAGGGTACTACACAGGGTACTACAGGGTACTACATGGTACTACAGGGTACTACACAGGGTAATACAGGGTACTACATGGTACTACAGGGTACTACATGGTACTACATGGTACTACATGGTACTACAGGGTAATACAGGGTACTACATGGTACTACATGGTACTACATGGCACTACATGGTACTACAGGGTAATACAGGGTACTACATGGTACTACAGGGTACTACGCAGGGTACTACATGGTACTGTAACTACAGGGTACTACATGGTACTACAGGGTACTACACAGGGTAATACAGGGTACTACATGGTACTACATGGCACTACATGGTACTACAGGGTAATACAGGGTACTACATGGTACTACAGGGTACTACACAGGGTAATACAGGGTACTACATGGTACTACAGGGTACTACATGGTACTACAGGGTACTACACAGGGTAATACAGGGTACTACATGGTACTACATGGCACTACATGGTACTACAGGGTACTACATGGTACTACAGGGTACTACATGGTACTACAGGGTACTACAGGGTACTACATGGTACTACAGGGTACTACACAGGGTACTACATGGTAGAGCTGCCGCGGTATTGATATTTTCCTTACCTCACGAATTTGCGAAATATTTCCTACCGCCGCGGTTATTACCGCACAGTGCGCACAAAAAAAAAAAAAGTTTGAATGTATTTTTTTTTTTTTTAGTAGTCTACTCTTATAGCCTGCCTCTAGTCTAATGGCGCTTTTCCACTGCATAGTACCTACTCGACTCGACCCGCTTTAGGCACCTGGTACTTCGTTCCTTTTCCACTGCAGCCAGGTACTACTCCGTTTGTCTCCGTGTGGGGATGCAGGCGGGGCCGCTCGCTTGTGTACACTGAAAGCTCCGTGGGCATAGATGTCCGAGGGCTTGCAGCAAGCCAGAGTTTAACACAGTTTCAATCAATCAATCAATCAATCAATAACAACATTAACCAGACTCTCGTTGCGTCTATTCTGCCAAAGCTAACGTTACCTCTCATTGTGTATTCTACCAAGCAAACCCGGGTTTAACGTTACCTCTCGTGTATATCGGCTGACGGTAGAATTAGGCTAATAACAACAACGAACTTAACACATCAGCGATCTTGTTGTGACACTAAACTCTCCGCTCGGTGGTAAATTGGGTTGATGTCGGTTTTGTTTCATCAATAAATAAGGCAGAATACACAGTGAATCCATTATTTTTTGTTTATTGCACTTGGTTCTGTCGCAAACAAATCCTGAATGAAATGCATCCTTAGCGAGGCAGTAAAGATGGCGGCGTTCTGTTTTTGTTCAGAGGCTACAAAGTGTGACGCGTCTCTCTTCTGACCAGTCAGTGGTCTGCAATGTTTCACATGACTTTTCTGGTACCACTTCTACCCAATAGGGTCGCTTGGAACCGAGTAGGGTATATCTGCAGAGCCGCAAGCCGCAAGCCAACTTTATTATTATGATAAAAAACAGCGGTGTTCAGCGGTATTCAGCCTAACTCTGCGGTGAGCGTGATGCAACAGCGATACCGCGGTAATGCGGTTATCGCGGCAGCTCTACTACATGGTACTACATGGCACTACATGGTACTACAGGGTACTACATGGTACTACAGGGTACTACAGGGTACTACATGGTACTACAGGGTACTACATGGGTACTACATGGTACTACATGGTACTACAGGGTACTACACAGGGTAATACAGGGTACTACATGGTACTACATGGCACTACATGGTACTACATGGTACTACAGGGTACTACATGGTACTACAGGGTACTACATGGTACTACAGGGTACTACACAGGGTAATACAGGGTACTACATGGTACTACATGGCACTACATGGTTGGTGTCAGTGGCACTGCACTAGCATGGTTCTCCTCCTATCTCACAAATAGAAGCTTTGCTGTCAACATCGCCAACTGCTCCTCCCCCTCAACCTCCCTCTCCTGTGGGGTCCCACAAGGAGATCCTGTTCTCTCTTTATATGCTAACCCTTGGTTCAATCATTCAGAAGCACAACATCTCTTTTCACTGTTATGCTGACGGCACACAGCTTTACGTTTCCCTGAAACCTAACTACCAGTCTCTACTTAACAGTCTCATGTCCTGCCTGGATGACGTTAAATGTTGGATGGCACAAAACATTCTACAACTAAATCGAAACAAATGCGAAATAATCCTCTTCGGTCCCCCAGACGCTGTCACCACCCTTACCAACAGTCTTGTCAAACCTGTCCTCCCTGGTCAAGCCCTATGTCAAGAACCTAGGTGTCATTTTGTATCCACAATTTAAATTCGACAGACAAGTGAACTCAGTGGTAAAGGCATGTTTTTTCCAACTACGCACCATTGCCAAACTCAAAGCCCTTCTCTCCCCTGCAGACCTTCAGAGAGTCATCCACGCAGAATTACACAAAAACGCTGTTTGTCTTGTTTCATGTAAAAAAAGGAAATGAACCGATTAAAAAACAATCCGTAAAAATGAACCGATTAAAAAACAATCCGTTTTGACAATGTTGACTGCAAACAAGTCATTGATAAGCGACGGCCATATTAGACACATGCATTCGCAAATATGAGAGCTCTGTCAACAAGACGGTAGTCGTGTAGCGCGGAAACAGCTGTTCGCGCGTCGCGTCACTCATAGCGAGCGGGGCGTACGCGTGTGCGTCAGTGGCCAATCACGGGAACCCGGAAACACAACTGGGTTGGTAAAAGCATACACGTGGAGGGGACACGTGATGCAAGGCTTTGTCCACATTGCAGCCGGCTTGTGGGAGGCATGGCCTACCAACGTTCGAGACAGGGGAGGGTAGAATTGGACAATACGAAATTGGGGAAGGGAGAACAATAGAAAATGGGGAGAAAAGGTAGATAAAAAAAATAAAAAGTAACTGTACTTACAGTAGATTTCATTCACGGTTTTTGCTGCCCTGTCAGGGGCACCTGGTGGTCCTAAATCCAGATTGAACTCTGCCATTGGAAAGGGGAGATTTGGCCCGATCCATAGATGTATGACTTGGCCATAATAAGGTCATTTATTTGGTCATGTGTCCGGATGGCAAAATTCAGTACTGTATCTACAAAAACCCCTGTAGATCATATGCCCTTTATTAATTTGCTTAGATTGTTTGTACACCTGATCTCATGAAGGTGCTGAATTTTTCATGTCTGGTCAATGTTAGCATGGTGTTATTCACCATCAAAGATAAAAAATATATATAATATATATTATCCTTTTGGTTCATTACGATTTACTCAAGCCTAGTAACAGACACAATATTTCTAACACTGGGAATACATTCCCCGAGATCCATGGATGTCCCTAGATACCAAGAACATGCAAATTGACCTTGTAGATGTGGAGCAATCTTCCATTTACCTAGGTATGTATTTTTAGGCTAATTTTCTTTAAAATAGAATTGTCCCTTGCATTATCCTTTACCTATACCGCATGGCATAATACTAGGCTTAGGTTCTTTAAAAGCTTTACTAAATCTTTGTCACTCACTCACTCACTCACTCACTCACTCACTCACTCACTCACTCACTCACTCACTCACTCACCTCAATGGACACACACACACACACACTCTAATGAACACATTGGATAAACACTGTTGCTAGTCCGTCCTCTGTCATTTCGCACATGGTGTGTGTGTGTGTGTGTGTGTGTGTGTGTGTGTGTGTGTGTGTGTGTAGGGCCGTGCAGCAGGACAATGAAGATGAGCTGAAAGAGGCAGAGAGAGAGGTACTAGATACAACACACGCACGCACACAGCCGAGAGCATTGTTCATCCAAATTTCACACTATTGAATGGGTATAATAAATTATTAAACATGCTTCAATAGGGAATGGCCAACAACGATCCTAAATCAACATACCGGTAATATGGATTTCTATCATAACCATTGCCAACCACTTTTAAATGTCTAATTTCCATGCAGTGATGGGTAAAGCATGATATTATTGTGACTTGTTTACAAGATCCAGTAATAAGACATCATATTATATATATATCATATATCAACACATGGCAACTGTTGTTTTGCACATAGCAACTAGGGGTGTGAAAATGTGTCGACCAAACGACAGACTTTTGACGGGTTCTCCGTGTCGACAGTAAAAGTAGTAATCATTTTACATTTATTTTGTAATAGCCTGCCCTATTCAAAGCATTCAAAATTAAATAAAAGCTAACGGTACTGTTTTCAAAATGGGAGAGTGTAGTGTAGGGTTGTGATTTTGTAAACCATTGAAATAACGAGGCGCTGGTTTAGACTCATTTTATGCAGCACCATGGATGTTGCTGCTGTTCCGCCTGTTACCACTAGGTGCTCCCCTACAATAAGGAATGGAAAAGCCTGTACCTTGTACATTGAAGATTGCGCTGCATACAATGAAGTGAGTGTCAGTCTAAACTGCCTCCTTGTACGGTATGCTACTAGGCTCCGGCTACGTTGACCCGTCAATGAATGGATAGAAATGTGATGGAAGTAGCGTCAGTTTGTTTATTTTAAAATTCCAACCTTATCGTGCCTTTGCAGAAATAACAGCTTTGTGGATGGTAACATATCCGTCAGTTCCGAAAGTTCATCCTCTTCTGACTTTTCTGTCCATCTAAACTCAACTTTCATACTCACGCAGCATAGCTGTATGTTCTGTTAATCGATGATCAGAGCTGCAGACAAACCGGATCAATGTAGCTGGACGCTTATACAGCCGATGCGGTGCCTCTCCGCTCTCTCTGTCTCTCCCTTTAACCCGTGTGTGTGTGTGCATAGTTTCCCTCCCACTAACTAAGTGGATGTTGCATGCATATTCAAACAGACATCACTAAATCATATCAAATGATCCAATATGTATGGCTTAAAACCAATTTCCGACAATTACACTTTAGACAATTTTATATTTCTTGATTCAGAACTATTTTATCATGGATGAACAAAACTTCCCCCTCCATTTTCCTCCGATTTTCTCCCATCCCAATGTTAGTCGTATGCCAATTCCCAATCCCTTCCTGGTCGCTGTGCACTTACCCCCCACAGTCAGATCATCTGGGAGAGTGGAGGCTACCACGTGCTTCCTCCGACACACGTCCAGCCAATCACCGCTTCTTTTCACCTGGCAGCGCGGATTCTCATTGAGAGGGCGTAGCGTGTGGGAGGATCACACTATCCCTCTCAGGTCCTATCCGCGCTTAGCAGGCGCCCCGACCGAGGAGTCGCTGTTTACAACGACCCGGACCCACCCCGCCAGCTTCTCCCACCCTCTAATACAGCCAATTGTATTAGTGTGAAAGGCCAGCCAAGCTGGTGACAACCCCGGTGACGAACGCAATCTCCGCTACGCCACCTAACCGCCCCGATGAACAAAACTTTTAATGCAAATGGTTGATTATCATTTCAATTACCTTTTAACCCTTTACCGGCCAAGTAACCATTTTTGGCCACTTCCCCATACAATATATTTAGCCAGGTGGGAGAGGGGGGGATCTTTAATCTATGAAAAAAACGTCTTCCAGCCAATCAGCACAGGTCACCGTCGGGCTACAGATGAAGCTTTTAGTATTCCTGGGCGCTTTGCCGCGACGTGCGCACGGTTATATCACGTCGTTGAAATGAATTAGGAACCCAGGCTGCTGTTCTATTTTATGCCGCCAGGAGGCGCAAAGTCATTAGACGGACGCTACAACGTCCTACACAGTATACTGTATAACGATCTGTATGTTTTGTTGTCTAAAATAAATACCATACCATATGTCTAAAGCAATGTTGCTGAATTAAAGAATGAATAAGTTAAACGTGTCAATTCAGCAGTCAAAGTGTATATATTAAAATGTGTCAAATCTAACTTCATTAGATGGCCGACGTACGGCTCTCTTGTCCATTCATTTCATCAAAAGAAAGCGTTAGTGTAATGCTTCTTGGTAACAATAAGTTTGTGTACGCAATGTTGCTGAATAAAATAATTAAACCGTTAACACGGTACTAGACAAAATATATCCATTATAAAGAGAGCCCACCTGGCACCTCCACTAGCTATCTACACAAAATATACACATTGACTGCTAATTCGACAGGTCTTAACGGTTTAATTATTTTATTCAGCAACATTGCGTACACAAACGTATTGTTACCAAGAAGCATTACACTAACGCTTTCTTTTGATGAAATGAATGGACAAGAGAGCCGTACGTCGGCCATCTAATGAAGTTAGATTTGACACGTTTTAATATATACACTTTGACTGCTGAATTGACACGTTTAACTTATTCATTCTTTAATTCAGCAACATTCATTCATGCAGTCTGTAGACATACTGTAGGACGTTGTAGCATCCTATGAATGAAGTCACCAGCTGTAATGGAACTGAATGGAACTCGAGCTTAGTCCAGCGCGGAGCTCCTCCAATGAATGAACAAAAAGCTGGCGCGTCGGGCAGTTGTCACCAGCTGTATGAGAGCGCCCCCGCTGGTCATTGTTAACATTAACCATGCCAAACGGCGTCATAACGGCCGGCAAACAGCTGTTCCAGGACTTTTCCCGGCTGTATCTGTATGACACAGATATTGTCACCATTCCATCTGACCAATCAGGATAGACCCTGGGGATCTGCAACTAGAGCTGCCGCGGTATTGATATTTTCCTTACCGCACGAATTTGCGAAATATTTTCTACCGCCGCGGTATTACCACACAGTGCGCACAAAAAAAAAAAAAATTTGAATGCATTTTTTTTTTTTTAGTAGTCTACTCTTATAGCCTGCCTCTAGTCTAATGGCGCTTTTCCACTGCATAGTACCTACTCGACTCGACCCGCTTTAGGCACCTGGTACTTCGTTCCTTTTCCACTGCAGCCAGGTACTACTCCGTGTGGGGACGCAGGCGGCGCCGCTTGTGTACACTGAAAGCTCCGTGGGCATAGATGTCCGAGGGCTTGCAGCAAGCCAGAGTTTAACACAGTTTCAATCAATCAATAACAACATTAACCAGACTCTCGTTGCGTCTATTCTGCCAAAGCTAACGTTACATCTCATTGTGTATTCTACCAAGCAAACCCGGGTTTAACGTTACCTCTCTCGTGTATATCGGCTGACGGTAGCATTAGGCTAATAACAACAACAAACTTAACACATCAGCGATCTTGTTGTGACACTAAACTCTCCGCTCGGTGGTAAATTGGGTTGATGTCGGTTTTGTTTCATCAATAAATAAGGCAGAATACACAGTGAATCCATTCTTTTTTGTTTATTGCACTTGGTTCTGTCGCAAACAAATCCTGAATGAAATGCATCCTTAGCGAGGCAGTAAAGATGGCGGCGCGGCGTTCTGTTTTCGTTCAGAGGCTACAAAGTGTGACGCGTCTCTCTTCTGACCAGTCAGTGGTCTGCAATGTTTCACATGCCTTTTCTGGTACCACTTCTACCCAATAGGGTCGCTTGGAACCGAGTAGGGTATATCTGCAGAGCCGCAAGCCGCAAGCCAACTTTATTATTATGATAAAAAACAGCGGTGACGCGGTATTCAGCCTAACTCTGCGGTGAGCGTGATGCAACAGCGTTACCGCGGTAATGCGGTTATCGCGGCAGCTCTATCTGCAACTTCCTTCTTTTCACCACAGCAAACAAATGCACATTTTTGCACCTGCTTCTACTCTTCAAAATCCATTATTTCCTCAACAAGTCATGGTGAATTGATAACATTTACAAATTTTTGCAGTTGAACAATCATTGTAAAGGATGGGATAGGTGTTTTTTGCATAGGATTAGTGAAATCAGGATTTGTTGTTAGCTAAAAAGTGGTGAAGCCATAAACGGTCATATGCCCCTTCAGGTGAAGTGACATAGTGTCCATTTTTAGACATATGCCCGATGCATCTAGTCAGTCACACTTACTGTAGGGTATTACTTCTTCTACCATGTAGTGCCATGTAGTACCCTGTAGTACCATGTAGTGCCATGTAGTGCCCTGTATTGCCATGTACCCTGTCTTACCATGTATTGCCATGTAGTACCCTGTATTGCCATGTAGTCAATCAATCAATCAGATTTATTATTTCCAATGTACTAACTATCACCCTAAAATACTCCGTTTCGCCCCAATACATTGCAACGACGTCCACCGCGGCGCAGCATAGCCCACACTACTCTAACCGTTACCCTCAGAATTCACGCCACACACCCACCCCGCACGTAAACTATAAAATAGCGGCGTGAAAGCTAATGATCCTAGCCAGCCTTGTTTACTACCTCACCGCGGGTCTACTTCGCTGTCGCCATCTCCTTCACTGATTGGTTGTTAGTGCGCGTGTGCTGATATCCAAGCTTGGAAAATCGATGTATCGAAACTTTGCGACCACGTTTCATGTTTATTTCGAGGAAATAATTTATCGCGATAGTTATCGCTTTATCGCCCAGCCCTACATCCAGCCTGATGTTATCATTGGGAATGGGTCTGAGCTCGCAAAGGGCAAATACCGCCCCCTTCCAGCCGGTATTGCACTCCATTAGAAACGATGTTGTTTCTTTTCTGGGCCGATCTGAGCCGTGTGTCCGGGGTTTAAATACTCCGGCAGGACGAGCATTTACAACGATACATCTACGAGGCTGCCCCCCCCCCCCCCCCCCCCCCCTTCATATGCAATGCCGGACAACGTGGGACGGACCTCCGCAAGCAGTATTTGGAATGGTGATCAGATAATTGGATTCTTTTTTTTGCATTACATCATGGGTGCATGAGGAAGGATAATAACGATAATCTAGCGTTGATTTCAGGAAGATTCGATAACAAGGTGCTCAAAAAGTCCTTGACATTTAAATCAACCATTCGTATTGAACGTTTTGTTCATCCATGATAACATTTTTCAGAATCAAGAAATTGATTTTTTTTATTTAAAGTCTAACTAATTGTCGGAAATTGGTTTTAAGTCATAAATATTGGATCCGATTTTTTTCCTATAAAAAACAGCATTTAAAAGTTAATTGAATAACATTTTTAAATGAAAAATAGTGCTTGGAAAAGTACTTGAAAGTCCTTGAATTTAATTTTGCAATGTCTGGGAACCCTGTCTTCTAAAGACACATCATCACATCCTAGTATCTTCTAAAGACACACGACATTCCCAACGGGTGACATTCCACTTTTTAATCCTCGTTTCATAATCTCATCAAACCTAATCAACATAATTTGTAGGAATCCCGGTAGCCTTCTTTCACAACCAAAACATCTCTGGAAAATCACCAGACTGTATCACTAGCTGTGTGTTGGCTGTGATTAAATGAATATCAAAGGATGAACAAATAGGCTTATTATCCACGCAGCTATTTCTCTCCTCTGGGCCATAGGAACACACCAACATTACGGGAAAGGTGCTTACCGTCTTCTCCAGAGAGAGACAAGAAGATAGATACCAATTTCTTCTCTGTGCGTTCAGTAGAAAGCTATCCGGCTGCAAGCTAGCCTAGCTTAGCACAAATTAATAGAAGCACATACTGACCATTAGCCTAGCATAAAACTAAAATAGTTGGTCCGTATCCGCTTCCATTTATTTGTGCTAAGCTAGGCTAGCTTGCAGCCGGATAGCTTTCTAGTATATCTATCTTCTTGTCTGACTCTGGAGAAGACGGTAAGCGCATTTCCTATGATGTTGGCGTGTTCTTTTAACACTTTGGATGTTAGTTCATGCCGCAAGTTGAGTGCCTGCCAACGACATATATCGTTTGTTTGCCGTATTTTTTTTATTGGCGATTTGAATTCATATTTCATCAATCGAGCCTCGGGTTAGTGCTGCAGAGTCTCTCTGAGCTCAATTGGTAAGATACCGCCCCCTATCGTCTCTCCCTGTGTAACTGCACCTAGGGCTGGGCGATATGACGATATTATATAAATATCGGGTACAGTTCATTAACGATACACTTTTTAAACGTATCGTGGATATCGTGATGTTTTGCCCAATAGGATTGTGTCGCGTCAATCTGGTCCACACGTTGAAACTTTTGAACAGCGCCGCCCCACACACACACTACTGCATCAAAGTTACTACTTATGATAACAAAGGCATTCGTTTTGTGGCATTAACGTTATATAGTTACACGTTCAATAACATCAGCGTATTTACATAGCAACGTCGGAGGTCGACCTAGATATAGCAAGCATTAGTCGTTCATATCTCAGCCCGTGCTGACTCAGTTGTGCCCATTCTGCGGTCTGTTAATAAAGTTTTCAATCAGACAGATGTATGGAAAGGCTTTTATTATAACATCCGTTGCAGTAAAATCATTATGCCTCCAGTCGTTTAGTCATCCTGCGGAGCTAAAAGCTAAACGTCGGCCGCGGGGAGCTACCGCTACCATTGTTGTTGTCATTGAGCTCTCCAATGGCGGAAGTAAAAAATGAATACGCGCTTGCCGATTGGTGCTAAGAACAGCAGGGCGGGTGCAAGCGGTGTGACGTAATTGGCAGACTCGACTGTCAATCAAAATGATTCTGTTTGCCGTCTGAATGAATGAAAACGTTATTAACAGATTGCAGCATGGGTACAATACAGTACAGCTCAATACAACAACAGTGGACTGGAGGATGCAGACCAGAGAAAGACTTTCGTCTTGTTTACATCAGGGTCCCCCATTTTCAATTCATCATATTTCATATCTAAATCATATAATATCTCATTGCTAAATATATGCAATATATAATCTAATAATCCAATAATCTAAATCTAATATATAATATAAAAATGCTAAATGCATGGGTATTTTATTTTGTCTTTAATGTTAGCTTCAAACTCAAATACTGTCTTGGTAAGCCTCATAATGAATTGTTTGGGGAAAAAAATAAAAACATCGTGATGCGTATCGTGTATCGCCGAAAGGTCAGAAAATATCGTGATATCATATTTAGGCCATATCGCCCAGCCCTAACTGCACCCCATTACATTACACTGCTGAAGGGGGGGTGGTCAGTTTCCTCATTAAATTTTTCCCTCAAGGCATCTGATTGTGCTCACCGGCCCGGAAAACACGTGGATTATGTATTTACAGGACTCAACACTGTACATTACATTACATTTCATTTAGTCATTTAGCTGACGCTTTTATCCAAAGCGACTTACAAGTTCTGTACGACAAGCCATCAGGAAGGGCACAACTCTTATCAGCTGAGCAACGATGTTCATCAAAGTGTTGAGTGCTACAGTGTAGGTTAGTTTATTAGGACAAGTGCATGACAGTACGGTTAGTTAGTGTTACGAAGGATCAGATTAAACCGAATATATATATTTATTACTTGATATATATTGTATAATATTTGTATATCGTCTGATATCCTTTGTATATTCTTTGTACATATACACAGAATATCCCTTTACCTAGTACAGACCATAATATTTCGTTCTCTTATTGGACAGCGATCCCCTAGGCGCCACGGCCATACCCCCCAATGTCTAGTTCAAAGTCACCGCCAAAGACATGCCTGGACATGACCGGCTCTGCGCAAGAATACGAGACAGAAATAAGGCTGGTACCTAACGTATAAATACGGCGCAGGTGAATACAGAAGTTAGAGTTACCCAATAAGTGAAGCCTCACACCACGATACAACGTGCTTTGAAGTAGGGCCCGTTTGGCCCCAAAATAGAGCCTTGAGACCGCGTGCGAATTGATAGCTGAAGTATCAGAGTTTAACGCTGTACCGTCGAGTTCGACCTATTCTATTATTTCAGTAATAGTCTATTTATGTATAGTGTATCGTGCGGCTACCGTTCTACAGTGACCAGCATTACCAACGCTTCCTCGTACCAGCTAGTGTGCTTATCCAGGCTGGGCGGCTTAACCTGGTGCCGTCATCCGAGGAGCCCTAGACGAGGACCGTGTGGATATGTACACTGGATAACCTACCCGACGACTACATAGCCCTTTTCGGCTGGATTATATTTGCTTTGGTTCTGTAGCTGATGGAGCGGAGAATCGTCTACACCCACAATTGTGTGGGATTTACCCTGTGAGGAGCAACGTCGAGCCCGCCTCTAGGACGCCTGAGGCTGGCTAGCTTTCTTCCATGCGGAGCTGCATACCGGAGAATAGCTGTTATTCGTCTGCGGATCAAGAGATTATTGCACTGTCTCCTGTACCTGGAGTCTCCTTATTCTTCGTTGACCCAGACTTTCCTTACCGACAAATCCTCCCCCCTGCTGGCCTACAACCGGAGGGACCGGTTGTAGTATCTCCCGCTGCCCTACTAGTGTACCATAGATATAATTCCTAAGATACAGGTGGTATTCATTATCTCCTGCGTAATATTCGAATGGACTTACACTCTTGACTTACTCACGCACATGCTTCGCCTTACAAGCGCGACTCTAAGTAAAGTAATGTAATATACTAGTATTGCTGCTAATAAATATTATTCTAACCAAGATTTGTGTGGAACCGTGTCATTGTGGAGGTGTTCATCTCATATACCTGTGTACTGTATGGCCAGTAGTAATGTACATAAGACAGTAGTGGTTTAATGATACCATACTTATTTAATACAGTCAGGGAATTGTACCCCTCAGTTACAGTTAGGGTTAGATATATATATATATATATATATATATTTTTTTTTTTTTTTTATTCAGATAGTGGTTGAAGAAGTGCGTCTTTAGTCGACGGCGAAAGATTGGACGTGTTTCGGCTGTCCTAACTGGGGTGGGTAGTTCATTCCACCATTGTGGGGCAAGGACTGAGAATAGGCGACTTCTCTTTGATGACCCTCCCGGAGCTTGGATAGGAGTAGGTCTGAGGCGGCCAGAAGATGCAGAGTGTAGGGGTCTTGAGGGTGTGTAGTTAGAGACCATTGACCGGAGGTAGGCGGGAGCGGTTCCCTTTGCCGCACGGTATGCCAGGTCGAGCCAGTGCAGGTCCCTAAGAAGTGGGGTGACATGGGCCGACTTCGGTAGGTTTGAGATCAGGCGGGCCGCTGCGTTCTGCATGAGTTGAAGAGGCTTGGTGGCAGTGGCCGGGAGGCCAGCGAGCAGTGCGTTGCAGTAGTCGAGGCGGGAGATGACTGTTGATTGGACGAGGAGTTGGGTGGCTTCTTTTGTCAGGAAGGGGCGGATCCTTCTGATGTTGCTCAGGAGGAATCGGCAGGTTCTGGTTGTCGCTGCGATGTGAGCAGAGAAGTTCAACTGGTCGTCGAGGACAACACCAAGGTTCTTGGCGGTCGGGGACGCGGTCACAGCTGCATTCTCGACTGTGATGGAAAGGTCGGTCAGGGGGGAGGATTTGGCCGGCAGGTGGAGCAATTCTGTTTTGCTTAGGTTCAGTTTGAGGTGGTTGGTCGTCATCCAGGCGGAGATGTCGGACAGACAGGCCGAGATCCGCTCAGAGACGTGGATATCTGAGGGAGGGAAGGAGAGGAAGAGTTGAGTATCATCGGCATAACAATGGTAGGAGAAGCCATGAGACGTGATAATGTCACTGTAATCAATAAGCGTGATCGATATTTGGAATGGCGATCCAAACCTGTTTTCACAGAGATATAAGCTTTTTCCCCATGCGTGCGTGTGTGTGTGTGTGGCTGTGATCGCTGATGAGGAAAAAATTAGAGAATATATTTTTCAGCCCGCCTCTATAGCGTGCGTAAGTACACATATACTATCGATAATCTAGCGTTTATTTGAAAACGATTCATAAATAGGCTGAAAAATGACAACGTTTTTGTGTATTCTAGAATATTCCAGTAAATGCCCTTTTTTTTATTAATTTTTTTGCGTTTTTATTGCTACTGGGCAGTCCAGTAGAGAGAGACAGAGGAGGAATGGGAGACAGAGTGGGGGGAAGACATTCGGCAAATAACGACGGGTTCGGGAGTCGAACCCGGGTCGGCCGTGTCGCGGCTGGTTCGCCACTGGGGCGCCCCAGTAAATGCCTTTTATCACGGAATCTTTATATTTTCCTTGAAAACAGGGCTTTTCAAAATGCTATAAAATGAAAATGAACTGATAAAAAAACAATCCGTTTTGACAATGTTGACTGCAAACAAGTCATTGATAAACGACAGGCAGATTAGACACAGCCATAATTTAAGAGAGGGAATATGTGTTCACAACGCTATCATTGAAGTCGGTGGTGGCATTTAACAGGGTTTTACCATGTTCACCAGCCGGCACTGAAAGTGTTAATATGCATGACATGTAGCCTATTATCCATTCAAAGGGCATTTCCTGTTTCATGTCTACTAAAATGGTAAATGGCTGAATTTTATCCAAAGCGCTTTACGATTTGTTCCTCACATTTGACCCATTCACTCACACATTCACACACCGATGGCGGAGGCGACCATGCAAGGCGCCAACCTGCTCATGGGGTTAGTTAGGGGTTAAGTGTCTTGCTCAAGGACACTTCAACACACTGCCCGGGAGGTGCGGGAATCGAACCGTGAACCTCCGGATCTACCTCCTGAGTCACTGTCGCTCACTCACCTGGCTTCTGTGTGTTTGTGTTTGTGTTTGTGCGTCCAGGACGTGGACCTGAGGAAGACGGTGGACCAAGAGCGACTTTCTGGGATTAGACAGGATCACTTTAAAACTATACTTATATTCACCACGGTATAACATGCGAACGTATTGATGAACATTTTTATTCTTTTTCACATATTGAACGATAGATGGTTGATGTCAAATGGGCCATAGTATTGTATCCATAGCTATAATATAGAATATATATATAGCCCTGCAAACACCACCACTTATTCCTGTTAGAGCGTGGTAGGAACAAATGATGCTCAAGTCAGTGGCGTCCAAAGAGTTAAACCAGAGGAGGGGAGACTGGAGGGGGGGGGGGGGGGGGGTGTGTCATCGGATATAAAAGAATAGAAAAGGAAGGACAACTGCTCTCATCCCTCTTTCTCTCTCCTTGGGCCAGCGCTGTTTCTACTCTAAGGGAAAGAGTGTTTATTTATTTTATGAAAGATATTTCTATTCATACACCAATGTGAATTTTGACGAGGAGGAAAAAAGAAAGAAAAAAAACACCTCGGCCAAACGCTGTGGCCATAGTATTTTTTTAATTTATTTGTTGCTGTCGTTGTGTTTTTGATTTTGTAGTTGTCCCCCCCCCCCCCCCCCCTTCTTGAGACCGAATACTAAACCGAATAAAATAAAATAAATTAAATATGTGTGATTTAATAAAGCCCTGAATCTGAATTGGTCTGTTTGCTCTTATTGTTAATCTAGTTAGTACAGGTTTGATGAGCAGTTTTTGATCAAGACCTGGTCTGATGTGGTCTGTAAGGAGGAACATTTCTGTCTGCCATGTGTTTTCAAAAGCGCTTATGTGCCAGTTATACTATTTCTGTACCGGACACTGACATTTTCGAGGTTTCCTGAATGTATCCTCAGTTTTTGACAGCTGAAGGCGAATCGGAAGCTCTGAATGGGATGTGGACTTCAGCTTCGTACATCACCGTCATGTCATAGGAAGTGGAAATCATTTACCAACATAACATCTAACTTCCACCATCCCAACCCCCATCTCCTTGCTCTGCCTGAACACGTCCACATTGTGTTCAGTGTTACAGATACACAGTAGAACTTGGTCATTGCCGCAAGTAATCAGGGAACTTTGTACACATTTTATTCATGGCCACTTTGCAGAATATATCACCCCAGTCTCCCCCTCAGTGGGTCCAACGTAAAGGGTACATAGCCCATGTGATCATATGACTGTATGCCATGTGTTTCAGTATGTGGCGTAAAACTATAGAATCATCTACATAATGATTTGAAGAGTTGTACAAATATCTTTCAGTTCAAGAAAATGTATAAAGAAAGAACATTTCGACTGTATGAAGTTGAGGGTAATAGCTTTCCATATGACTATTTTTATTGTTATTATAATAATATTTTTATTTTGTTCTCATGTTATTGTAAGCATTGCTTGTTAAATATTCGTAATTGACAGACCATCTATAATTTATATGGTTTATTTTTTGTTTTGAGTAAGGGGCAGGCAAAACAAGATTGGATTTGTCCTGCTCCTTTTCGCGCATGGAATGTACAAATTGAGAGGTGTTTCTTTTATTATTATGAAATTATGCTGTTGGGCTTTTTTTGTGTGGAGCTGTGCATTATTGCCATGGTGATGAAGGGAACCAATCAAAATGAAATGAAATATTATATTATCGCCGACAGGGGGCGTGAGAGGGAGGAGCTGCTGCTGGGTCCACTGACGACCTGCAGACTGGTGATAGTCTTCATCCATAGTGTTGCTATCAACTGGATTCTAGGAGGCGAGGACTGGACTGTTGGTGTCATCCACGCGGGGGCGTCTCTGCGACCAAGTAACGCGTTCCTATGATCCACGCTGTGGTTTCATTTAGTAAACAAGAGCAGCGATGTTGGTACAGTTCATGATCTAACCGGCTGACGAGGATTCTCCACACGCAGTCCTTCCTTTACCGAAGGGCGACGGAACGGTGGGGGGGGGGAACTGTGCATTGGAGGTGGGTGGGGGGAGGTTTGGTAGGCGGGGGGGGGGGGGGGGAACTACAACTGTACAAGCAAAACTGTACATTGGAATATCGACGAAACCTTACTTGGTCCCAAGAAGAGGGTCTCGTGTATTAGTGGGTTAGGACACATGACATACAGATAGACAGTACTGCTACATCTTTTCTTTGTGATCAAATCTTTTTATTTTATTTTTTCCACATGAAACAAGACACAATACAATAATAATACATAAAAAGACATCACAGGATTGTGGACTGTTCTCTGCTCCATTTGGATTAGCCTGCAGAGGACAGGGATTAAAGACAGGCCGTGTCCACATTACAATAGACTACACACACACACACACACATAACTTATTACAATAATAAGGTCCTGCAAGAAGGTCCAGGGTTCGAATCCCGCTTGGGGACCAGGTTTCCATGATGCCAGTTACCCAGGTGGGGTATCTCCCAGGCCTTTCTGTGTGGAGTTTGCATGTTCTCCCCGTGCTCGCAAGGGTTTCCCCCCCCGATAAGATAAACCCAATGGAAAAACATGCACAACAACAAGATCGCTAACGCTGTGGCGTCCTTGACGAAGACGGACAGGAGCACTTGGATTGGTCCCCTGGCGCGGCTCACGTGGCGCCTGTCTGCTCCCGGCTGCCCTTGGGGGGGAAGGACGACGGGATGGGTTAATCGCAGATACGCATTGTATGCATGGTTCGCATGTGTGCCAAATGGTGACCTCGGAGCAGGTCCTAAATTATAATTATTATTATTATAATAGAGACAGCCTGTATAGTGACCACCTTGAGCCCCTTCCATCCCCAGACAACGCAGCCACGATCCCCAGACAACGCAGCCACGATCCCCATCCCTCGAGGACCCCGAGTCCGGCGCCCCAGCGAATCAAAGCATCACGCCTCTTTAACACCACGACTTGCTACTATGAACAAAACAAAGCCAAGAGAACAGTTTTGACTAAATAAAGTGACTATATTTATTTTTCCAAATAAATATAATTTGAGTCAATCACAAAATTCACAATCCGTCAATGTCATTAACAATGTGTTTCCCTGAACAATGAGTGAACTAAAAACCAACAGGTATTGTGCTTTGTCAGCAGATAAAACATTTGACGCTATAGGAGAGGAGACTGTTGTGGTCTTGGTCCATGAAACAACTATTACTTGGCATTTATAGGACAGCACGCCTCAAAAAGAATTAAATAAACCAAACAAACATCACAGGTCCATATGTTCGTGGTGAAACTTACGTGCTGTGATTGCTGGCTGCTTTGTCACTATGAATTGAAAATGGGGGACCCTGATGTAAACAATGAATGAATTAATGAAAATGTTATTTAAATTGCAGAATGGGTACAATACAGTACAGCTCAATACACACAATTTTATAAGGTTATGCAGACCAGAGAAAGACGTTTGTCTTGTTTACATCAGGGTCCCCCATTCATAGTGACATTTATGACATACAAGACATACATGACATCATGACATTTATGGCATAGGGACATACACAATATACATGACATTTATGGCATAGGGACATACATGACATACAGGTATTTAGTACTGTTACATTTGTGACATATACGATATTCAATACAGTACTGTTACCCATAGATCCTGACAGAGTATATACATTATGATGGGGAGGGGACTGTACATTAGGAGGGGGTGGGTGGGTGGGAGAGTTTTGATTGATTGATTGAAAAGTTTATTAACAGATTGCAGAATGGGTACAGTACAGTACAGCTCAATACAGAAATATACATATGGTGGGGAGAGAATATACATGCGGTGGGGAGGAGACTGTCTATTAGACAAACGTCTAGACAAACAAGACAAGACGAAAGTCTTTCTCTGGTCTGCATCCCCTTAACAATTGTGTGTATTGAGCCGTACTGTATTGTACCCATCAGAGCATGTGAGCGGATCGGAGCGTGAGCGGAGCGGAGCGGGTGGTTTTGACGTGAGCGACGGAGTGGGTTTTAAAATGGGTCGGCGCCACGTCCGGAGCAGCTCCAATCCACTCCGGGCCGCTTCATTACTTCAGGCAACCAACTTGCGCCTAGCCACGCCCCCGCGGCGACGCGGCAGAGCGCGTGGCATTATGCAGCCGTAATCCCCCCTGTTTTAACATCGACAGTTAGCTCAACTCGTTCGCCGCCTTGCTGTGGAGCCTGCGGTGCCTTGGTGACAAGTTCGAATCACTTACATTTTTCTTTTACGTTTAATTCATTTATCGCCTCTTTCGCCGGTTAAGTTTAGGCATTCTTTCGGAGTTGGTTAAGGTTAGGGTTAAGTTTAGGCATTCTTTCGGAGTTGGTTAAGGTTAGGGTTAAGTTTAGGCATTCTTTCAGAGTTGGTTAAGGTTAGGGTTAAGTTTAGGCATTCTTTCGGAGTTGGTTAAGGTTAGGGTTAAGTTTAGGCATTCTTTCGGAGTTGGTTAAGGTTAGGGTTAAGTTTAGGCATTCTTTCGGAGTTGGTTAAGGTTAGAGTTTGTCTTAGAGCATGGCAATATTTCTTTCGCCGGTTAAGTTTAGGCATTCTTTCGGAGTTGGTTAAGGTTAGGGTTAAGTTTAGGCATTCTTTCGGAGTTGGTTAAGGTTAGGGTTAAGTTTAGGCATTCTTTCGGAGTTGGTTAAGGTTAGGGTTAAGTTTAGGCATTCTTTCGGAGTTGGTTAAGGTTAGGGTTAAGTTTAGGCATTCTTTCGGAGTTGGTTAAGGTTAGATTTTGTCGCAGAGCATGGCAATAGAATGCAGCCTATTCCCGCACTGCCGCTCTCTCGCGCTGCCGCGGTCACATGGGCGTCGTGGCCAATCAGAGAAACGCTGAACGCAAGTTGGTTGCCTAAAGTATTGACGCCTCCGGGCCGCTCACAGTGGTTTAACACTGATGTAATATACATGTAGTACAATGCCAAAGCAACAGATGGCGATGTACAAACATGAAGGCCATTTTCACCAATGAGAAGGGTGAACCGTCACTCACATCCTGTTAGAAAAAGTATATGACGCCATTGTTGTTGTCGTTAGCTTACATGCTAACGTTAATGGCAGCGACCATAGCATTGTGGCTAGGCTAACTATCATCGCTTAGTAGAGCTAGTGAATGGATAAACAACGTTATTTAACATTGCAGAATGGGTACAATTACAATATGGCTCAATACAAACAATTGTTAAGGGGCCCAGGGGGTGTAGACTGTTGTAGTTTGGTCAAATCAAGCAAATTTACATCATGCTCCAAAAAAAAAAAAAAAATCTGCCGAGCGATGTGGAGCGGGGAGCGGGGAGTGCTCGATTCAAGGTGAGCGGTGAGCGAGCGGAGAGCGACTTGGGGGCGGGGTCAACATGAGCGATTAGCGGAGCGGAACTTCATGGTGTTTTTGTTTTGTTATTGACTTATTGTGATGTTTCTTCTCGACGTTTAAAGAAGCCGTGTCCAGCCCCCCTCCGACAGACGGAATCATCGACGGGGGAAAGTCGTCCTTCGCGGTGCCAAGCGGGCATTAATCAGGCCAACTACGCGTGCTGGCTCAACGAATACTCCCATAAGGAGCGCGTCCACGTGAGGCCGGTGGAGTCCACCAGGATGGGGCCCAGTAACGCCACCCAGTAAGCGAGCTTCACTCTTTATTTGACCGATGTTTCCGCAGGGATGTATATTAGCCCCTTTCGTGACTGTGATGCACCGAGTGAATACACAGTCCCTTATCCCACCATGTAAAATTCCTACAATTAAGTCTGTCTCGCTTTTCTCTTAATCAAAATGCTCCTCGTACAAGTATCGCAAAGAAATTTCACAGGTACTCACGGTTGCACGAGGGTTTCGGACAGGCCGACAAACGCTAGGGTTTGAAAGCTCGGCGTTGCTAATAAACATTTTAAATAATCTTTTAGAAACTGGTCAACACGGCTCAAAACGGCTTTATTTCAGGCTTTGGGTGCCTGATGCGCCTGCGCTGTGATCACGCTTTGAGCCGCTGTGATCACGTTTTGAGCCGTGTTGACCAGTTTCAAATTTTCTTTATTAAATGTTTATTAGCAACGCCGAGCTTTCAAACCCTAGCGTTAATGTCCGAAACCCTTGTGCAAAAAGAGTAAAAGAGGAATAACAAATATACAATAATACAATATACAAACAAAAGTACAGTGAAAGTACAATGAAGTAAACATGCAGACAATGAGGTACAAAAATGCAAACTTTGGTACCGGTATCGGTTCAAATGTGAACTGTACCCAACCCTAAACAACATGACTGTTTGTTTTTGCATTAGATGCTGTTATTTTGTGATTGGAGATAAGGAGTACCCTGCGGGCTTTGGGAAAGACAAGAAAGACGCAAAGGAGGAAGCCGCTAAGCTCGTCTACCATGCGATATATGGAAATCAGACTTCAGAGGTAAGCGATGTGCATTTACCAATATATACATGGTATCTGTAGTTATCCCTTGTGCCTCGTCGTGGGCCTGTAACGGTTTAAAGGAGCAATAGGTGGCCGTTGGTTTTGGGCAGAACTTTTAAATATTTTCAAATCCTTAAACCGAATTTGACCCTGCCCTTCCCAATCAGAAGGCAGCTATGTGTTAGCAGCAGGTAGCTAGCAGGCAGCTATGTGTTAGCAGCAGGTAGCTATGTGTTAGCAGCAGGTAGCTAGCAGGCAGCTATGTGTTAGCAGCAGGTAGCTAGCAGGCAGCTATGTGTTAGCAGCAGGTAGCTAGCAGGCAGCTATGTGTTAGCAGCAGGTAGCTAGCAGGCAGCTATGTGTTAGCAGCAGGTAGCTATGTGTTAGCAGCAGGTAGCTAGCAGGCAGCTATGTGTTAGCAGCAGGTAGCTAGCAGGCAGCTATGTGTTAGCAGCAGGTAGCTAGCAGGCAGCTATGTGTTAGCAGCAGGTAGCTAGCAGGCAGCTATGTGTTAGCAGCAGGTAGCTAGCAGGCAGCTATGTGTTAGCAGCAGGTAGCTAGCAGGCAGCTATGTGTTAGCAGCAAGTAGCTAGGTAGCTATGTGTTAGCAGCAGGTAGCTATGTGTTAGCAGCAGGTAGCTAGCAGGCAGCTATGTGTTAGCAGCAGGTAGCTAGCAGGCAGCTATGTGTTAGCAGCAGGTAGCTAGGTAGCTATGTGTTAGCAGCAGGTAGCTATGTGTTAGCAGCAGGTAGCTAGCAGGCAGCTATGTGTTAGCAGCAGGTAGCTAGCAGGCAGCTATGTGTTAGCAGCAGGTAGCTAGCAGGCAGCTATGTGTTAGCAGCAGGTAGCTAGGTAGCTATGTGTTAGCAGCAGGTAGCTAGCAGGCAGCTATGTGTTAGCAGCAGGTAGCTAGCAGGCAGCTATGTGTTAGCAGCAGGTAGTTAGCAGGCAGCTATGTGTTAGCAGCAGGTAGCTAGGCAGCTATGTGTTAGCAGCAGGTAGCTAGCAGGCAGATATGTGTTAGCAGCAGGTAGCTAGCAGGCAGCTATGTGTTAGCAGCAGGTAGCTAGCAGGCAGCTATGTGTTAGCAGCAGGTAGCTAGGTAGCTATGTGTTAGCAGCAGGTAGCTAGCAGGCAGATATGTGTTAGCAGCAGGTAGCTAGCAGGCAGCTATGTGTTAGCAGCAGGTAGCTAGCAGGCAGCTATGTGTTAGCAGCAGGTAGCTAGCAGGCAGCTATGTGTTAGCAGCAGGCAGCTATGTGTTAGCAGCAGGTAGCTAGCAGGCAGCTATGTGTTAGCAGCAGGCAGCTAGGTAGCTATGTGTTAGCAGCAGGTAGCTAGCAGGCAGCTATGTGTTAGCAGCAGGTAGCTAGCAGGCAGCTATGTGTTAGCAGCAGGTAGCTAGCAGGCAGCTATGTGTTAGCAGCAGGTAGCTAGCAGGCAGCTATGTGTTAGCAGCAGGTAGCTAGCAGGCAGCGATGTGTTAGCAGCAGGTAGCTAGCAGGCAGCTATGTGTTAGCAGCAGGTAGCTATGTGTTAGCAGCAGGTAGCTAGCAGGTAGCTATGTGTTAGCAGCAGGTAGCTAGCAGGCAGCTATGTGTTAGCAGCAGGTAGCTAGCAGGCAGCTATGTGTTAGCAGCAGGTAGCTAGCAGGCAGCTATGTGTTAGCAGCAGGTAGCTAGGTAGCTATGTGTTAGCAGCAGGTAGCTATGTGTTAGCAGCAGGTAGCTAGCAGGCAGCTATGTGTTAGCAGCAGGTAGCTAGCAGGCAGCTATGTGTTAGCAGCAGGTAGATAGCAGGCAGCTATGTGTTAGCAGCAGGTAGCTAGGTAGCTATGTGTTAGCAGCAGGTAGCTATGTGTTAGCAGCAGGTAGCTAGCAGGCAGCTATGTGTTAGCAGCAGGTAGCTAGCAGGCAGCTATGTGTTAGCAGCAGGTAGCTAGCAGGCAGCTATGTGTTAGCAGCAGGTAGCTAGGTAGCTATGTGTTAGCAGCAGGTAGCTAGCAGGCAGCTATGTGTTAGCAGCAGGTAGCTAGCAGGCAGCTATGTGTTAGCAGCAGGTAGCTAGCAGGCAGATATGTGTTAGCAGCAGGTAGCTAGCAGGCAGCTATGTGTTAGCAGCAGGTAGCTAGCAGGCAGCTATGTGTTAGCAGCAGGTAGCTAGGTAGCTATGTGTTAGCAGCAGGTAGCTAGCAGGCAGCTATGTGTTAGCAGCAGGTAGCTAGCAGGCAGCTATGTGTTAGCAGCAGGTAGCTAGCAGGCAGCTATGTGTTAGCAGCAGGTAGCTAGCAGGCAGCTATGTGTTAGCAGCAGGCAGCTATGTGTTAGTGTAACCGAGGCAACTCGCCCCTGCCACGAATTCGACCATGCCTTGAGTGGGAGTCGAACCCCAGGCGTCCGCACTGCGGGCGACATAACAAACCGCTGCGCCAAGAAAGGAATTCCCTTCTAAGCGCTCAGTTTGTATGCCTCTGGGGAGTGAGTTTTACACCCGTTACATTAGCAGCAGGTAGCTAGCAGGCAGCTATGTGTTAGCAGCAGGCAGCTAGGTAGCTATGTGTTAGCAGCAGGTAGCTAGCAGGCAGCTATGTGTTAGCAGCAGGTAGCTAGCAGGCAGCTATGTGTTAGCAGCAGGCAGCTAGGTAGCTATGTGTTAGCAGCAGGTAGCTAGCAGGCAGCTATGTGTTAGCAGCAGGTAGCTAGCAGGCAGCTATGTGTTTGCAGCAGGTAGCTAGCAGGCAGCTATGTGTTAGCAGTAGGTAGCTAGCAGGCAGCTATGTGTTAGCAGCAGGTAGCTAGCAGGCAGCTATGTGTTAGCAGCAGGTAGCTAGCAGGCAGCTATGTGTTAGCAGCAGGTAGCTAGGTAGCTAGCAGGCAACTATGTGTTAGCACAATGGGGGACCCTGATGTAAACAAGACGAAAGTCTTTCTCTGGTCTGCATTCCCTTAACAATTGTATGTATTGAGCTGTGCTGTGCGCGTCTATATTAATCCCAGCCGAAGAGTGCAAGAGCGCTTCCGCATTCTTCGCCATACGCCAGTACGGTAATGCGCATGAGGTCCCTGCTTGGTTCGACGCGCATGCGCATAAGTTCCTTGCTTGGTTCGACGCGGTTCAGACCATAGATATATATAGAACACTAGATAGTGTGGGATATTTGTGGATATCCTGATGAAGAATGTTCTCAGTCAACCGAGGTTTGGATAATAACAAGGTTTATTAACCAAACAGATAGAATATATAGAGAGAATGGCTGAGGGCTTCCCCCAGGTAATCAGCTGAAATGACCCAGGTAAAAGACCCCGGTTGGTCTCGGGAGGAGACCTATATAGTTTATAAGGGGGGGGATGTGGTCCCATTTGATAGGTCAAATGGGGGGGGGGGGGATACAGGTTTGGGGAGAAAGGGGAGGGGAATGTCTTATTCCACAGAGAGGGGGGGGGGCACAGGTAAGGGGATACAGGGGAGGGGAATATATTTACATGAGAACATTATATTATACCACAATAGCTTAAGGCGGAGTCACCAGCATCACTGAACCGCCGCCATCTTGCGTAGGTCAGCCTTGAGTGAGAGTGAGTGAGCTGCACAGACAAAAATACTCATAACTCGCTGAAATATTGACGGATTTACAAATGGGTTGGTTTGCTATAAACATCAAAGATGTAGCTATGATACTGCATACTTATAAAAAAATAATTAAAGCTGTTTTTTTTTACAAACCACTTGAATCATAGCCACGTTAATAATGCTTGTAATAAACCAAACCGTTTGTAAATCCGTCAATATTTCAGCGAGTTATGAGTATCTTTGTCTGTGCAGCTCACTCACTCTCACTCAAGGCTGACCTACGCAAGATGGCGGCGGTTCAGTGACGTCGCTCTCCATTGGCCGGCAGCGCGGGCAAGCTATCTAGTGTTCTATATATATCTATGGTTCAGACCCCCATTCAACACTAATCACAGATGCCATATTAAAGCCATATTAGCACACATTAACGCTGGTCAATCACATTAATACTATATGCTATTGCTATTGATATATTGCTATTGCTATATGCTATTAATACTAATACGGTATATATATACACGCGATGGACGCAGCAGGCGATCACTGCTACTGTTATTCAGCCACGCCAGCCGCCGCGCCGCAGCCGTGCAAGAGGTACATGATTGCCGCCGCGCCGCAGCCGTGCAAGAGGTACATGATTGATTGATTGATTGTGTAGTGACTGTACATAATTCACACAGAACTGTTGTTGGGAATAGTAGTTCCCCCCGGACGATATTGTGTGTAGCACTTCCTGTCTCGAGCATTCATTCTACCTATCGATTCGACTACGTTGACATTGTTGTTATGCTGCTGTTGAATAAAGGAATTAGGTTCAACTTCGATACACCGCCTCCGACTCCTTTATCCCAGCGCTACAATTGATTGATAACTACTGAGCTAACATGAAGCTAACTACTGAGGTAACATGAAGCTAACTGCTGAGCTAACTGAGCTAACTACTGAGCTAACATGGAGCTAACTACTGAGCTAACTGAGCTAACATGAGCTAACTGCTGAGCTAACATGGAGCTAACATGAAGCTAACTACTGAGCTAACATGAGCTAACTGCTGAGCTAACATGAGCTAACTGAGCTAACATGCAGCTAACTGAGCTAACTAAGAGGTACGCGATTGATTGATTGACATGTATTCCATAATATGTAAAGTACATGTGGTCCTCGTTTGGATAATATGTAAAGTACAGTTGACAGCTGCGTTGTGTTAACGTTGCAATGTACAGGGAAAACGTTATGGCGTTGCGAGTGAATCGCGTCGCGATAATATACATGTATTCCATTTCGGCGTCTGAGCGGGGGAAAAGAAAATGAGCATTTGGAGGGCGTTACCGGGGCCAATCAGGGAAAAATGCGGAAGCGCTCTTGCACTCTTCGGCTGGGATTAATATAGATGCGTACTGTACTGTACCCATTCTGCAATCTGTTAATAAAGTTTTCAATCAATCAATCAAGCAGGCATGATTGATTGAACATGTTATTAAGAGATTGCAGAATGGGTACAATACAGTACGGCTCAATACACACAATTGTTAAGGGGATGCAGACCAGAGAAAGACTTTCGTCTTGTTTACATCAGGGTCCCCCATTTTCACTTCATGATAAGCTGTATGTGTTAGCAGCAGGTAGCTAGGTAGCTAGCAGGCAGCTGTGTTAGCAGCAGGCCTTTGTGTCACACGCAACTGTTATGCACATATTATTACAGACGTTTTTCGGCTTGATTTAGTCATTTTTTAATCTTGGTTGGGCGAACCTGTCCAAAGAAGTCTTCAGTCCCATGTGCAAGACCCACCCCAGTGATAATATAAGATATTTCTTTATTGATCCCCTTGGGAAAATTGGGGCGTCATAGCAGCATGAGGAGGGTTACAGGTATGGGCAGGGTAATAGTAGGCAATATAATTTTATTTCAATATAAAAATATGAGAGAGATATAACAGTGTAAACAAAAGTGCAGATGAGGGTCTGTATGTCCTAGCGGTTATATTATACGTTACAATACATTTAGGCAGTAAAGAATTTGAATCTTGATGCATACAGTACTATATGAGTAAGGGTAAAAGTACACCACAAGGTGAGTATACACAAGGTACCCTAACTGGCATGATATATGTCATACGTTGGTTGTGGTCTGTGCAGGTTTTTGATTGATTGATTGATTTTTATTGTGGAGTAAAGACAGCATCCAAGGGATAAAAACATGAGAAAGTGCAAGCACTTATTTCCATCATGGTCCCTGATTTTGGACATGGACAGACATCATAAAACATAGAGCATCATAATAAAACATACTAAAACAGAGCATCATAATAAAACATAGAGCATCATAATAAAACATAGATCATCATAATAAAAAACAGAGCATCATAATAAAACATAATAGCAACCCCATACAAAAACACTCCCTACCCTCTCCTTCCTAGACGTGGCTATTCTATACTTCACTGGCTAGCCATTTCTTTGTGGCACGTCTAAAACTTCCCCCCTCTTCGATGTTTTTCAGGGCCACTGGAAGCTTGTTCCACTCCAGTGCTGCAGAATATAAAAAAGTATCTGTGCCCATTAGGGAGTTACATTTTTGCAGAATAAAATCCGTACTGCTCCCTTTTTTTTTTTTATCCACTTTTTCTCCCATATTTCTATATTTTCTCCCATCCGAATTTCGTATCATCCAATTCAACCCTCCCCTGTCACGGACGCTGTTTCTTGCCTCCCACAAGCCGGCTGCAATGTGGACTAAGTCATACATAGCACAAGTCCCCTCCGGTACTTGAGGTAACAGCAGTCGCATCTTTTCACCTGCGCAGCTTGATCTCTCAGTGGCGAGGAGTAACGCGTGGGAGGCTCACGCTGCCCCCGACACTTCCTGATTCTACTGCGCAGGCGCACCAACCGACCTGTAGGAGTCGCTGTCCACAACGCCCGATCCCCACCCTTCAGTTTCCCTCCCCGTAATACGGCCAATGTGTATTACTGTGGACGACCAGCTAAACTGAAAGCATCGAACAGGCGATCCCAGCGTCTCCGCATTCGTGGCGAGCGTCTTGCCCACTACGCCACGTAGCCGCCCACAAATCCGTACTGCTCCTTCTAGTGGAGTATGAATGATTGTCACGGAATCGATTAAAATAATTAGATAGATATTTCGGACCTGTATTTTGAACTATCTTGTGTGTGAGACCTAATTTGATGTGAATTACCCTTTTATTGACCGGAAGCCAGTTTAGTTGCCTAAAGAACTAAACTTTAGGTCGTTAAGAGTCACACTTATTGGTCAGTCCAATGCCGACAATGAACCCTTTCCCAGGGAAACTCACCGTGCCACACTCCAGTTTCAGTTTATTTAAAAAGGACAGTACACATTAATAAACATTACTGTAAATGTGCCAGTTTTAGCCAGCTGGCTAATTCGCAACTGTAGTCCTTTTGGCAAGATACACCTAAAATAGAAGCATTAAAAGTAAAACACAATATTTACAACACAATCCAACAT
The DNA here is from genome assembly GCF_963971535.1 of Notolepis coatsorum. Lineage (NCBI taxonomy): Eukaryota > Metazoa > Chordata > Actinopteri > Aulopiformes > Paralepididae > Notolepis > Notolepis coatsorum. The sequence continues at coordinate 659,956 of NC_140181.1, read as the reverse complement.
GATAATAGTAAAAGCAATAATAAAAAAATACACAATGAACTGATGTTTACCATTCAGCCATTAGATTTATCACCGGTGATAGTTATGGTACTCACCATTGCATCCTATATAATAAGGTCGGGTGGGCCTCTGACAGAGATATGTAAGTTGCATTGGAATCTTTTTCTTTATAAAGCCATAATTAGAGATTGTCCAAATTATATAAATTATGTATTGGAATGGACCCTGTCGTACACGATCCAGTGATTGTCTTACACTTAGCGTGCCTAGAGTTTGTACTGAACTTGGTAGATGTGCTTTTGGCTTCTCTGCCCCCGCCTCATGGAATACCCTGCAGGAAACTCGGAAACTAGACACTCTAGTGTCTATGGATTGGTTTAGAACCTTAATGACCAATCGGGTCACCCCAATATGTAATTGTTTTGAAATTATTACCTCTGTTTTAATTTTTTGCTTTTTTTTTTTTTTTGAATATCTTATTCTTAATTATTCTGATTGTCTGATGTCTTTATATTTATGAACGCACTGTGACACTTGTGAATGTAACATCTCGACGACTGTAAATGAGTTTAAGTAAATAAAGATTGAATGAGTGAATATCCCCAGGCCATCAGGATGCTCAATGACTCTATGTAACGCTAACCCACCCATCTACATTCATTGCACACACATCCACATGCACATAATTCACTTTAAACATTCACTTTTAACATTCACTTTAGACACTATGAACACTTTTGAACACTACACCATATTTTATCTATTTATTTCTAAAAGATTTGCTCTACATCTCTACCTCATTTTAGCATTTTGTACTTTGTATATATACAGTTTTGTATATTGTATATTTTGTATAGTGTTTGGTCTTTATTCTTTTACTTTTTACTGTATGAAGCACAATCTCAGGAGGGTCATACAGAACCAGGGCCCTCATTCATCAACGTGATTTACGCACAGATATGTGCTTAAGCTGTGCGTACGACCATTTCTAAGCAGAGTGTGGGATTCATCAATTTCAACTTGAACTTGACTTTGTGCTTATATTTACGCACAGCTCGGACCATGCGTACCTGGCGCCCGTTGGTAGAATATATTATTACAACAAGGAAATGAGCTTCTGTGCATTAGTTTCAACACTGGCATGTTCTGTATGAACCGTAATTCATTATAGTTCATTGTAAAATAGCAACAGTAGTGTAATTATGGTCAAAACCCTATAAATAGCATTTGGAATAATAGATCTTTCTCTCAGAATGAATGCAGCATGGTTTATATAGCGTTATCGGAATATACGGGGTGTACTGACTGACTGCGCTCCGCGTAGCTCAACTCGTTATTATTTTGCGCACAGACCGCAGAAACACGGGAACGTTTTGATTATATTTAAAAGGCTTTACGTTAAACGAAACAAGTGGAATTTCGAAGCTGTAAGCAGAATACAAGTCATATGAACACCCACGATATAGTGTTCTTCCCCCTTTTTACTGTATAAGAAAGAATAAAAAACACATTGCAATGACACCAGATAGTGGACAGACTATGTAAATATGATGATGGGATTCAAGTTCGCGTTTTTGTTGATCATAGGCATGCTGTCAGAGTATGATATCTTAATCAAACATTCTAGAACATTTGTCGTCACAGATCATGTCATAATAGAACATGGCATGGTCCATCGTGATATTGTGTAGACTGTTAACTTATTACTGTACCGGTACCACCCATTGTGACAACAGCCTTGTGAGTCCCGCACACAAACATGATGGAATTCAAGTTCATGTATTGAAAGGCAGGCTACATCATACAGTGAGATTCATTGTTCTTGTATATGCTCTCGTATTATTGTTTATATAGGCTACCCAATACTGACATCAAAATAGATTGTATGCCTCTAGAAATCATATGCAGCATGTAGGAAATTGACGGAAAATCCGTCGCGATTTGGAATAAAATTGAGGAGAACTTTAATCCCTGGGTATTAATCAAACAAAACGGGAAAAGGCAGTCATATTCCAGCACGGTCTTTATTAGTGTTTGCGCTGCCCAGGCAGCAATGGTTAATAGATATCATATCCGACATCACCGTACGTGTACACGTCTGTCAGCCTGTCACATAACACGCTTCCCTCGGCTTAGTCCATTTTTCCACATTTCATGGGGGTATTCCATTACCGTATATGGTTAATCGGGGCGGTTCTGGTATGCAAATACTTAAAACAGTGCACGAGCTCAAACGTAGGATCAAAGTCATATTTATCAAGACAGGTGTGCGTAGAACCTGTGTACGCACGTGTGATAAATCCCGTTTTTTTTGTGCGTGCACAGATTCTAAATTCTGTGCTTAAGTATGTAAATAGAACATTTTCCACGTCACGTTGATGAATGAGGGCCCAGGCATTTCACTGTAATGCACACATGCACCTTATATGTGACAAATAAAACAAAACTTGAACTTGAATCTGAAGTGTTCTCTTTTACCTTCAAGACCGTAGATGAGAATTGCAACGATACTTGGACTCAGCGAAGGGAGGAGGAACTGAACCAAAGCGGCTCTGCCCTCCGGTAGGTGGAAGACATTATTACCCAGTGGGATGCAGTTGCTTGTCTCGTCGTCCCAAAAACATTATCCAGTCATCGACCTCCGTGTGTCTTCTTCTGTTTGATCCAAAAAAGGGCCATAACTAAGGATATTTCACATTGCAGGTTATCGAGATCACACAAACATATTATTTTTTAAAGTCAAAAACATTAAAGTTAAATGATCTTGTGGAATTTAAAAACGGCACAATTAATGTATAAAGCAAAAGGTTATGTACTTCCAGGAAACAGTCAATAACTGTTCTTTGATAGAGAGGGGGGGTTATAATCTGAGGGGAGAACTCAAATTCAAAGTTCTTAAGTGTACGCACTACCATGAGAAGACACTGCATTTCAATATGTGGAGTGAAACTGTGGAACAGTCTAAATGTGGTGCTAAAGCAATGTCCAAACATGAGACAATTCAAACTGAATTATAAGGAAATTATGTTCACAAGGTACAGGGATGAGGAAGGGACTTTACATTCACGGGTGTTTACATTTTACTTTTTTTTTTGTATTTTTATTTTATTTATTATTTTGTATACATAACATCAAATTAGACACACAAGCATTAACAGTAAACATCCAATGAAATCACCATTTGAATCATTATAAATGTAGTATACGAGATATATACCTAATACTTGCTATCTAATACCCTACATACATATGCTCTTGCTCGCTCACCCCCCCCCGGACCCCCACTTGGATAATCCATCCATTTTCATTTGTTTCTAACCAGGCACTACACTTCATATGCTAGCTTTTATTCTCTCCACCACTTCTAACCAGATTGCAATGTTGGTTTCACTGACACCTAAAATTCTTGCTGTAGAAATTTCTAGATAAATCACATCGAGATAGGTAAGAACCCATACCTTCCGGCAATTTTTTTCCGGTTGAAACCATCGTGATGCTATCAGCTTTTTAGCCGCTGTGAGACCAGATAAAACTAGTCTCTTTAGCTGTATAGGGGCTGCAAACTGAAAAACATCATTCAACAACAATACAGAGGGGTGTACAGGTATGTTCAGAAATAAGAGTTCTGATAATTGCTGGGACACTTCTTTCCAGAATATCTTAACCGGTGGGCAATCCCAATACATGTGCATAAATGTACCCTCATCCCCATTTGTACATAAGGAACATCTGGAGTCTTGTTTAAGTCCCATTCTATTCAATCTTATAGGGGTCAGGTATGTCCTATGAATATAATTAAGATTAATTTGTTGATGGTCCGGGTTACGTGACGCAATTCGAACGCCAATCAAAATCTATTTCCAGGTCTGGTACAGTATATCCCTCCTCCAGACTAAGTCTAGGGGGAGGGTTCCATACGAGGACGTTAGTAAGTGATGATAAAAATCAGATACGAAGCCTCTCGATGTCTCTCTTTCATAGAAGAATTTGTGATATCTGTGGTGCTCAATTGGTATACTTAATGGGACTCCATGAGCCTTCAAACAATCCAATAACTGTGCGTAAAAATAATATGTGGAACTGGTGAGGTTACATTTTTTATGTATGTCCTGATAGCTACAAAAACCCTGTTTGTTGAAAACATCTCCCAATGTGTGTATGCCCTGCTTTTCCCATTTGGGGTATCTTATAGGTTGTTTTCCAATAAGGAGTGCATTGTTATTGAATAGGGGAGTATGACTATGCCATTTATGTTGGTTAGAATATTTTTTTTGTGTTTCACGCCATATCCGGATCACATGAGTAATAAGGGGGCCAAATTTCTATTCGCATTGCTTAATTGATAATATGGTGTATACTATGTCCTGCAGTCTATGTGGTGCTACTATATTTTCTTCTAAGTTTCTCCAGGATACAGATGCTTGGGAATCAAACCAGGTTGTCAGTGGTCTTAAAGAGTACGCTTTAAAATAGTGGTAAAAGTCTGGAAATGCCATACCTCCGTCGGCTTTGTTTCTCTGTGCGGTGGATCTTTTTATTCATGGAGGTTTGTTATTCCAAATAAATTTGTATGCGGTGGAGTGTAATTTTTTCCAGTAACCATCAGGAGGGGGTAACGGTAACATTGAGCTAATGAAGTTGATTCTAGGTAAAACATCCATCTTAACTATTGATACTCGTGCCTGTACTGAATTTTTAAGTTTGGACCACCTGTCAAAGTCGTATTACATTATATATATATACATTTTACTTTTATTTCTTTCATTTTTTACATAATATATAGTTTTTGTTTTGCATAGATATATATATTTTTTGTAAGGTTTTAAATGAGTACACTCATTTGAGTAGTGGACAATGGGTAGGATTAAATAAGTGTATACTTCTTCCTACTCCTTTTCGAACATGTAAATTGAGTTATGTTTTGCTTTTTGTTTATTTAAAAAAAAATCATTTAATTTCTTGATCAATGATTTGTTTTGATTTTATATTGTTTGTATTTATTTACATGTTCGAAATAAAGATTTCAAATCAAATCTTGAATTGTTTGTATCACACATTTTAATTGATTCTTTGTGATTCGTCTCCCGTTATCCACAGTGAGAAGATGGGGAACATGAACATGAGCGGCAGTAGCCCCGTACCTAAACGGAACATCTTAGCCGAGATCAATTACATTGGCATTCTCAACCACTACTGTCAGAAAACCAAGCGCTTCCATGACTTCATACTGGTGGAAAGACGAGGCCCAGCACATAACCCTGAGTAAGTCTACTGAGGGCCAAATACATTTACATTTTACATTTAGTCATTTAGCTGACGCTTTTATCCAAAGCGACTTACAAGTTTTGTACAACAAGACAGCAGGAAGGGTACAACTCTATCAGCTGAGTAACAATGTTCATCAAAGTGTTGAGTGCTACAGTGTAGGTTAGTATATTAGGACAAATGCATGACAGTAAGGTTAGTCAGGGTTAGAAAAATTAAAGTGCGTCTTTAGTCGACGGCAAAAAGCATCTATACATACCGGTATAAACATAACATACATATATATATTTATCGCATATATATATCCATATCTCTCTGAATATACCTGCATATAATCCTTCTATATGCCTACACCTGCATATAACCCATATAAAACTCTGTGTGATAGCATATGTACAATAATGCTGCAAACATCAAGTCCGATTTCTCACAAAATTATTTCTGAATTCCCGTTTCAGTTTGATAGTGTATGACACCTCCCATTAACACGCATTCTAATATGATCTAACGTGATCTTCCATACTTGAGTAGATCAACATCGATATCAGAAAGTCCCTCTTAATATAAATTGTTTACCACATTGCTGAGGCCTACTCTCTTGTATCAGTTGAGCTACAGTCTGTCTGCAGTATTAGATTAGATTAAAATGTATATTGTCATCATGCAGCATGAGTACAGTACAACGAAGAATATATATAAAATATAAATGAGTGCTCCTGAGTAATAGTGCTAATCAGATGTATGTACAGAGTTGTAGTATTAATATATATACAGTGATACAGTTATAAAAACACTATGGTTTACAATGTATATGTACAGATATAGATGTAGTATCTACAGATATGTAAAAAGGATTATATGCAGGTATGTACAGAAAGATGTGGATATATATATATATATACGGTAAGAATAAATATATGTATACGGTATATACACCATTATTACATGGCGTTTTCACATTCGCCGAAATGCTTGCTTGTGATTGGTCAATAGCGCTCGTCAGAGGTCCGTTATTACTCGATAACGGACCTCTGCCGAACAATAATGACCGCTGTGCGCAGCTGTTCGCAATCAAGCCCACTGACACACTGCATCAGTGCAGCCAATCAGACACACCTGCCGGCTGCACTGACAGCGGAGTGTGTGTGACGATGACAGCGGAGCCAGAACAGAACTGCGTCTGCATTTGATCTCGTCTTGTCGATGTAAAATGAATTAGGTATATTGTTAGTAAGTTAGCCATGTAATAAGCGGGATAATGTATAGCTATACTCGATCATTGTCGCAAAATAATTGACCTTCACTGACGTTTAAAACACCTCGGCGAGGCGCCTCGGTATTTTAAACTCTGTGTCGGTCAATTATTTTGCGACAATGACCTCGTAGCTATACATTATCCCTTACTTATTGTACATGCTATCATACAGAGTTATATGGGTTATATTCAGGTGTATAAGTAGTATGGGTGTAACGGTACACAGAAGCCACGGTTCGGTACGTACCTCGGTATTGGTGTCACGGTTCGGTATGATTTCGGTACAACAGGAAAAAAATATTTATAAATATTATATATTTATAATTATTATTATAAAATATAATGATATTCTATAGCAGGGGTCAGCAACCTTTTTGACATGGAGTGCCTGTTTGAAATATAGTTGTAACTAGTGTGCCTCAACAATATTCCATGCATCGTAATTTTTTTTTCTCATAATCAGGTGTTTTTAATGATAATTTTTACATTATTACATCATTATTGTTATTATTAACAATATTATTATGATGGTTGTATCAACCCTAAATCTGAGTTGGGGGGGGGGAATGCAATGCAGACAAACAGCTGCATACAGTGCGACCATTTCACTCACATTTGCCCATTCATTTTTGGACACATCACACACCATTGGTGTGTGTACTGTACGTGTGCTGTCATAGCTCCACCTACAGGCCTAATGGAGAACACCAGGAGAACACCAGGATGTGAATGGAGGGTGAATGTGAGGTATATCGTGTAAATAAGTTTTGATTGATCGCAAGACTACACTGTAAAAAAATTTATAATAATAAGTTACCAGAACTTAAAAATATTGAGTTCAGTTACTGTGCATTAAGGTTTTCAGTTTGCAATCCATAATAAGTTAACAGAAAAATAAGTACACAACCACATTATTTCAACCTAATAAAACTATGTTTATTGTCATTGTTTTAAGAACACAAGTTGACTTGGTAATACTCACATTTTGAGTAAAGAAATGGCTTTTAACATGTGCAATGTTCAATGAAATAGAAAAATAAATAATAAAATTTGTTGATTAATCCCACTGGTCACAATGGTGACCGTAATAATGTTTTTGTTATAAGGCTCTGCAAATGTTACTGAATGATGTAGCAATGTATTTCCAGCTAAATTGAAATAATAAACAAATAAAGGGTCTCAATTAAATATGTGGTAGTAAAAAGAACCTGTGGGAGGATTTCAACAAAATAAATGCGACAACAGTGCAAAATATTTCACTATAATATTTCAAAGCAAAAGGAAAATATATATAAAAAATATTATATATATATATCTTTTTTTAATGCTGCCCCCTGTGCCTATGAAAATGCCCCGCGTGCCTATGCAGGCACGCGTGCCTAGGGTTGCCTACCCCTGTTCTATAGGCTTGCCGTGGTAGTCAGTGATACCTGTGTCATTCTGTGTTCAGGCATCCAATGAGTAAATTAATTGCCTACTGCCCCCTTAACACCTTCAGTGCCAGCAGGGGGCTCACGATTTAGCGCTTGAGTGCCGGCGCTCTATTCAATGAGAGGGCGAGCACATTTGCGAACGCATAAACTATATCTTAAATTATGTGTCTAATACGCCTGTCGCTTATCAATGACTTGTTTGCAGTCAACATTGGCGAATGGATTGTTTTTTAATCGGTACATTTCATACACACGCACACACACTTATGGGACACGCTGTGATTTAGGTGAAAAAAACTCTGATAGACTGGTAAAATAGATTCCTTACCTCAGATCAGATGTTCTCCAAAAAGATTATTCCAATTCCTGATCGCCATTCCAAATATCGATCGTGTTTATTGATCCAATGCTGGGTACTGGAAACACATATTCCACGCTGTTCTGAGGCTCGACAATGAATGCAATCGGCTCGGGTTACATGCCTGATAAGTAAAATGTGGATTCCGGATTCTTTTTTTCCCATCCATTTCATTCAGTCCAATCCAATGGGTGCAATACCATCCGGAGAGACGATAGGGGGCGATATTTTCCCTGTTCGAGCTCAGAGAGAGCCCCAATGGTAACGTGAGGCTAGATTGATGAAAAATGAATGGAAATCGCTAATAAAAAAAATAACGATTAAATAACGAGATTTCTCGTCGTTGGCACTCAACGCATGGCATGAAATAACGAGATTTCTCGTGGCTGGCACTCAAAGTGTTAACTTATGCAACAACTTAATTTCAGTTTCACTTGTAGAGAGGATTTAACTTCATGTGAAGCCGAGACTGAAGAAGACTAGAGAACAGATGACATGTTACACAACAATGGCAGAGGATTTATCAACATTTTGGATTTAAAGTAGCACAGTAGCAGCAACTGGAGAGGAGCTCAGATGATCAGTCCAAAAGTATGTAGTGCTTTTTCTTTTTTTTCTCGATCAGCTGTGACTGAGAAAGTCTGTGGAGAAAGTTGGCGTGTGTGTTCGCGACGCGTGCGTGTGCGTGTGTCTTTCCATTGGTTACCATTATTGGGCGAACAAGAAAACGACTAAAGAAAACTGTAAAACTCATCTACTTTTGGCAATACAAGATTAATATTCAACGTTAAAGATCAATATAAGCCAGTGTAAAGTAAAGTAAAGATATTGAGCATAGATTTGTAAAATGTGGAACCCTAGTTTCACCTAGTGGTATGAGACGTATTCTTCGTATGGCTGCGACGCTGCGTGTACCGCACCGTGAAGCCCGTACCGTAAATTCGCGGGACGAATACATGTACCGTTACACCCCTAATAAGTAGGTATATAGAAGGATTGTATGCAGGATTATATGAAGGATTATATCAACAGTCATTGCCCAGTCATACAAGAGAGAGCAACCATATAAAAATATAAGCCCTTTGATCTCAAACCCTCTACCCCCCCCCCCCCCCCCCCCCCCCCCTCTACACACGCACACACACACAGATTTGTTTATAAGGTTATCCTGGACAAGAAGGAGTACCCTGAAGGCGTGGGCAAGAATGCGATGGAAGCCAAGCAGCAAGCAGCTAAGATGGCCTGGTCCGCCTTCCAGGAGCAGTCAGACTGGGACAGCCAGGTACTAACTAGGGATGTTCGATATTATCGGCCGATATTGGCATTCAAATGTAATATCGGAAATGATCGGTATCGGTTTAAAAACGTTTTATTTATTTTTTATTTTTAGGGCTGTCAGTTTATCGCGTTAATTACATTAATTAATTACACAGCAAATTATCGCGTTATGAAAATTAACTCAAAATTTATTTAATCCTTTTTTTTTTTTTTTTTTAAATCTCATTCCATACCATAAGAACGTAGAATACACATTTACAGGCTTTTTTTTAATATAGTCCATTTGCATGTTCTTGGTATCTGATTTTAGGGACATCTATGGATCTCAGGGAATGTATTCCCAGTGTCAGAAATACTGTGTCTGTTACTAGGCTTGAGTAAATTGTAATGAACCAAATGAGAATATCAATACAAATTGTTTTATCTTTGACTGTGAATAACGCCATGCAAAAATTTACCAGACCTGACAAATCTAAGCAAATGAATAAATGGAAGATGATTAAACAGAAGGTTTTGTAGATACAGTACTGAATTCTGCCATCCGGACACATGCATTTTGAAATATGAATATAGAATATCAGGCCTAAAATGGTTATGCGATTAAAATGCGATTAATTAGATTAATTAATTACAAATCCTGTAATTAATTAGATTTATTTTTTATCGCCTGACAGCATACATTTTTTTACATTTATTCAATCTTTATTTACCCAGGCTTGCAAGTAAGAACAAATTCGTATTTTATGTATTGTCAAAAGTATGCATAATGTTGTGTTAATTCCACGACAAGAGTTAATTACCTGAAATTATTCAGTTTTTTTGGGGGGCAAACCCCACATATATCGGTATCGGTTGATATCGGTATCGGAAATTAAGAGTTGGACAATATCGGTATATCGGTAAAAAAGCCAATATCGAACATCCCTAGTACTAACGTCTGTTCTATTTCTACCATCAAAAGTGTGGTACAAGGGTTCGAAACTGAAACATGAAAAAGTCACGGCGATCCCGGAGAGGTTCTGGGACTGGGGGGGGGGGGGGGGGGGATATACTGTCCAAACATGGGGGCAACAGAGGCTCAGGAGGTAGAACGGTCGTCTGGTAATCGTAAGGTTCCTGGTTCGATTCCTGCTCCTCCCGGGGCAGTGCGTCGAAGTGTCCTCTTGAGCAAGACACTTAACCCCCTAACTGCTCCCGATGAGCAGGTCGGCACCTCGCATGGTCGCCTCCGCCGTCGGTGTGTGAATGTGTAAGTGAGCGGGTAAAATGTGAAGCATAGGTTGTGAAGCACTTTGGATAAAAGCTGTTGCTTTGGATATAAATGCAGTCCATTTAACACAAACACGAACACCACACGGTGGTACACAAGGGTTAATAAAATAAACATCTGGGTTACATTAACACATTGACTGCCACGCTTCTATCCATCAATGTTTGATCACTGCCACCAGTCTAAGCCTATGGAGATGTTCACCTTCTTTGCAGGGCTATAACTTTTTAAATTGTATTGCTAAATTGACATTACTATGGCCCATTCAACATCGATTATCTATCGTTCAGGATGTAGGAGCGTTTTACTTTTTAATTCATAGATTCTTCCAAAAATTGCTTCTAGAATATTTTTATCGTTTTATGCAGTAATTCATAGAACGTGAGTTATAGGCATAAACGCATAATATAGATTATCAACTGCCGTTTATTGCAGATACACGCTATATAAAAAAATTCAACGGTACATGATCGTATACATTATGATTTATAATGCGCGGATGAAAGGGGGGGGGGGGTTGTTTATAATTCCGTGATCGTCAGTAAATGCTTTATGTAGTATGGGTGATATATTGATCAGAGCGGTTTGCATTGAAAAGAATAAACAATCAAGCTGAAAGTAACGTTACTGTCCTCTTACCGTTCGCCGATGAGACTGGAGGAAAAAGATCCCACTTATTTGATGTTGATCGACTAGATCCATTTCCGGTGTGTATGGCGCAATAAATGCCCAAATCATATTGATTATTGAGTTATGGCAGCGATCCATATACACGGATGTGTGTCTAGAGTCCCGCAACGATATGTGACTGCCGGACGGATTTCCCAGATGCACCGAGATCACCAGATCCATTTCCGGTTATAACTTGCCCGATCATCCACCAGGCGGCGGTATTGAAGCGTTGCACTGTTGTGCAGGCTCCCACTGTATCAGCAGAGGCTGGGTGGCGGAATTATGAATGCCATGGCGAAAATATGATCTCAATAACGTCGTACAGCGTGGTTTGGCAGAATTCGCATTACCAGCAAACCCGTCGTACGCCGTTTATGGTGGTCAATGTGTTAAGGATCGATTGTTGTCTTTGCTGTTGTTCTCAGATATCCTGCAAATCAACTCTGTCTGAAGAAGGAGCCTCATCTAGTCCATCAAGTACTTGGTAAGTAACCAACTGAGGCTCCTTTTCACACTGCCTTAGTGCTCAATTCTGATTTATTGCTCCGATCTGATTTGATTTTGTTTGGGTGTTCACATTATTTTTTAAATGACTAAATTGTAAATGTGGCCAATATCAGATTCCAGACATTTTTGGCAAATGTCAATCTAGGGTGTGATGTAAAAGTAGCATGAAAGTCACATGACTGACTTAGGTCGCATTGCAAAAAATCCGACCTGTATCTGATTTAGGACCACATACTGTATGAAAGTGGCCCCAAATCATAATTGAAAAGACCAGATTCCATGTGATTTGTGCTGTTGACAATATTCAAAAGAGATCCCAGTCACATACTGTATGAGCAGAGAAATCAGATTTGGGGCACTTTCGTCTGCAGTGTGAACGAAGCCTAAGACACTGGGATTTACTTTCTCTACAGTCACGACTTCTTGATTTTGAACTTGGCTGCCTACGATGTTCGGTGACGTGAAATTAAACATCTTAGTTCTACCCTCCTTTTTTTTTTGATCCACTTTTTCTCCCATTTTTCTATATTTTCTCCCATCCCAATTTCGTATCATCCAATTCAACCCTCCCCTGTCACGAACGCTGTTTCTTGCCTCCCACAAGCCGGCTGCAATGTGGACTAAGTCATACATAGCACAAGTCCCCTCCGGTACTTGAGGTAACAGCAGTCGCATCTTTTCACCTGCGCAGCTCGATCTCTCAGTGCGCGTGGGAGGCTCACGCTGCCCCCGACACTTCCTGATTCTACTGCGCAGGCGCACCAACCGACTTGTAGGAGTCGCTTGTTCACAACGCTCGATCCCCACCCTTCAGTTTCCCTCCCCCTAATACGGCCAATGTGTATTACTGCGGACGACCAGCTAAACTGAAAACAATGTGGAGAGCTGGATTCGAACACGCGAACCCAGCGTCTCCACATTGGTGGCGAGTGCCTTGCCCACTACACCACCTAGCCGCCCTAGTTCTACCCTCCTTATTGTCAGTCAGTCTGGATAAAGACGGCCTCCTCAGCTGTTTGTCTTAAACTTATAAAGTTTATAAAGTCTTAAAGCCGTAAGAGTTTGAGAAACATTCTAACGTTGCTTTTTCTTTTGTGCATCAACAAGGGGTTCCCTTGATTCGTCATCACAAAGCAAGATGATCACTGCGAGTGACTCAACGCTCTCGAATGGGTCTTCGCCCAAGGTAACCCATATACTGTATACTATATATTAGGGGTGTAACGGTACATGTATTCGTCCTGCGACTTCACGGTACGGACGTCACGGTACGGTACGTCCAGCCATACGAAGAATACGTCTCATACCACTAGGTCAGGGGTCAGCAACCTTTACTATCAAAAGAGCCAATTTTCCCCCGTCCCACAAAATAAAATGCTCAGGGAGCCGCACAACATATTTACCCTTAAAATGAAGATAACACAGTGTATAACGTTTTATATATCCCCAAGCATACCCCACATTTAGCATAAAACGCCTGACAATTGCATACCCAAAGTAATTTGCGATTTATTATACTTTATACTTATAGCACACAGTTTGTTGCATTACTGGGATTATAAAGCAACAACAAGAAAAAAATTTACTTTTTAATTGCTGTTTTTACCTGTTTTTACCAAAGGAAAACCTCAAACTCTTATGAAGAGGAGAAAAACAACTGGCTGTGTAGACCTATTTTTTTATAAAACAGAAGAGGAGACAAAACACTGGTGTCTGTAGACCAACTTTGAAATAAAACCCTGAACTATTCAGGTATATTTGAGTCCTTCCCTTATTTGTGGAACATTTATAAAATAGAAATTGTCCACTTTGAAAAAAGAATACCATGTGTAGACCTACTTTGAAATAACACACAGAAAAGGAGAAAAAACACTGGCATCTGTAGACATTGCATTACTGGGATTATAAAGCAACAAAAAGAAAAAATTTGACTTTTTAATTGCTGTTTTTACCTGTTTTTACCAAAGGAAAACCTCAAACTCTTATGAAGAGGAGAAAAACAACTGGCTGTGTAGACCTATTTTTTAATAAAACACAGAAGAGGAGACAAAACACTGGTGTCTGTAGACCGACTTTGAAATAAAACCCTGAACTATTCAGGTATATTTGAGTCCTTCCCTTATTTGTGGAACATTTATAAAATAGAAAGTAAACCTCAAACTCTTATGAAGAGGAGAAAAACAACTGGCTGTGGAACTGGTTGTGGAACATTTATAAAATAGAAATTGTCCACTTTGAAAAAAGAATACCATGTGTAGACCTACTTTGAAATAACACACAGAAAAGGAGAAAAAACACTGGCATCTGTAGACCTACTTTGAAATAAAACCCTGAACTATGCAGCTCTATTAGAGTCCTTCCCTTATTTGTGGAAAATCTATAAAATAAAAAGTAACATTTTCATTGTTCGCAAATTTCTCACCACATATCAGGCATACAGGTAAGCCTTTTGTTGACTAAATATCTTAGTTGATGAAATATTTTTTCATTTCAGTGTCACAGTATGACATCGATCTAAAAAAAAAAAAAAAAAAAACTTTATTTTTTTATTTTTTTTTTGGGTCAGGGAGCCACAGCTGATTGGCTAAAGAGCCGCATGCGGCCTCGAGGCCGCAGGTTGCCGACCCCTGCACTAGGTGAAACTAGGGTTGCACATTTTACAAATGTATGCTCAATATCTTTACTTTACTTTACACTGGCTTACATTGATCTTTAACGTTGAATATTAAGCTTGTATTGCCACATTTAGATGATGAATAAAACGTTGAAGCTTGTAAATGCATGCATGATGACAATCGGACAGAACAAATAACAGTGCACACTGACCCTCTGCACTGCAGGCTGTTTCTCCCCTCCTCCCCTCCCCTCCCCTCCCCTTACTACAGGTGTCGGGTGTCCCTAACCATGAAGGAATTATATCATGTTTGTAACACAGCAGGGTCATTACAATTTTACAGTTTTCTTTCATTTTATTGTTCGCCCAATAATGTTAACAAATGGAAAGGGCATAACAAAAAATATTGTTTGTTTCCTGTTGATTGTCAGTTAACACTTTGGGTGCCGGGAACCGTCTTTAGACGTCATTCCCGGCCATGCTCAAGTTGCCGGAGGACGCTTTACGTCGTCCTTATATCAATATTTCAAAAATCTGCGATCGGATTCATATGTCCCCTCCGCTGGCCTGAGATCCACCAGCAGGACCCACTGAGCTCTCTGGCGGTTCAGGAGCGCCATCTGGTGGCCGATCGGCGCAATCGCTTAAACAGGATGTGCCATAGAGGTTGTGCTAGACGTCCGTATTGCTTCCGGCCACTCGGTACATGTCCCGTGACTCTGGCTCGTCACGCTACATAGCGATCGATTGCCTATAACTCGATAAACAACATGATTTGGACGTATATACCATTATACAAGCTGGAGATGGACCGGGTAAATCGCCATCCCATAATGATAGAATTTCTACTCTACGATGATCGCCCAACGGCGCGCGGAGACTGGGGTGAGTTTAAGCGTGTAACGTTACCGTCTTCGATACTAACTGCTATTATCAACATTTGACCCACATTAGATGATTGGTATAACGCTGCCCACGGAATTATAAACGCCCCCTCACCCATCCGGTCAACATCAGATGACGTGTAGTAACTTCTAGAAGTACGTCTAGTTGGAATTTTTTATATCGCGCTGATTGCCATCAAACTGTATTTCATCATCAATATAATGCATTTGGGGCTATATATCACGTTCTGGAGAAAGCTGCAGAAAGAGATGAAAACATACTTATACATTAGACCATACTTTACTATGAATATGTGAATGAAAAAGTTTAACGTTGCTACACAATGAACAATACATATAGGACTTTGAATGGGCCCTAATAATGGCAATGTAGCAATAGAATTTAAAAAGTTATAGCCCTGCAAAGAAGGGGACTCCATAGACAAATAGAGCCGGCAATCTATGGTATATCATGAATTTAACCTTAGGCAGCCAAAGTGTTAAGGCCATGGGTAGGTAGGGAATTTATTTTATTAAATTTTTTATTTTATTCTTTCCCACGGCGATAGGGATAGGGAATTTCTTTATTTAATTAAAATTTTCACAACAACATGGATGCATGTACTCTGCCAGCATGTTTAATATCCATAATACTAAAGGTTTGACTAAGATTTCTATGAAACTTTATTAAAAAAAAGAAAAAAAAATGATCATAAAATATATTGGGTCGCACCTAAATCGGCAGGGTCGGTCGGCAACCGGAAACAAACCATTATTTTTTTTAGGCCAAGACACACGGCAACCTTCTCCCGCGGACATTCTCTCACAGCTGATCGAAGAAAAAGCAATACATATTTTTCCGGACTGATCATCTGAGCTCCTCTCAGCTAAATGAGTGAATCAATGAATATGTATACGTTTAAGCAGCAAAATCCCATTTATTAGCTACTACACAGACCAACAGATCAATGAAATTTTTAACAAAGTGCAGCAATTTTAGGAATAATATATATATATATAGCACAAAGGACCTTTTGTAAACTCAAGCACTTTCGAGGTAAAAGTAAAACGCAGTATATTCCAGAACAGTTGACAATTGGAAAAAAAAACTCTTGATTGATCTCAATTTCTCTTATTTTTTCAGTATTCTGTATGAACAAACCAGACTAAGAAAACAAGTAAATTGCGATGTATTATACTTTATACTTATAGCACATGCATGAGTCTGGTCTCCTTTGAAAGGTAACATTCTTACTAGGGCTCGGACCTTATCGCGTTCATTTTGATTAATTAACTACAGAAGAAATTAAACGTTAAAAAAAACTACACCTGGGCGGCTAGGTGGTGTAGTGGGCAAGGCACTCGCCACCAGTGTGGAGACGCTAGGATTCGCGTGTTCGAATCCAGCTCTCCACATTGTTTTCAGTTTAGCTGGTCGTCCGCAGTAATACACATTGGCCGTATTACGGGGAGGGAAAACTGAAGGGTGGGGATCGAACGTTGTGAACAAGCGACTCCTACAAGTCGGTTGGTGCGCCTGCGCAGTAGAATCAGGAAGTGTCGGGGGCAGCGTGAGCCTCCCACGCGTTACTCCTCGACACTGAGAGATCGAG
Source organism: Notolepis coatsorum (assembly GCF_963971535.1). Lineage (NCBI taxonomy): Eukaryota > Metazoa > Chordata > Actinopteri > Aulopiformes > Paralepididae > Notolepis > Notolepis coatsorum. The sequence continues at coordinate 642,807 of NC_140181.1, read as the reverse complement.
CTGCGCAGGTGAAAAGATGCGACTGCTGTTACCTCAAGTACCGGAGGGGACTTGTGCTATGTAGTTCAAGTTTCAAGTTTCTTTAATAGTTGTCATACAGAAGTACAGAATACTTTTGTACAAAATGCTTCTTACTGTTGCGCTCCAGAGACTGTGCATGACAAGATAAGTATGAAATAAAGACATAGTAAAAATTAGAAGTAAAAAAAGAGGTCACAGTGTTCAGTTTAGACATATGTACAATGTTCGTAGACGTAGTTACCATACAATATACAATACTGTGCAGTGTACTAATATACAATACTATATAGTGCAAGGCATAAATGGACGAGGTGCAGTTTAGGTACAATTCACAGTAGGTGTACGAGTTGTAGTGCAAATCCTTTATCAATAAATATAAAGTGTAAGTGTGTTTGTGTGATCTAAAGTGTGGAGAGTGGGTGCTGCAGTGTGTTGTTTGTTTGAGTGAGTGTGTGCGTGTGGGTGTGTGTGCTGTGTGCATTTGATGGTTGTTGCATAGTGATTATTGTTCGTTTAGCGATTATTGTTCGTTTAGCAGCCTGATGGCCTGGGGATAGAAGCTCCTTCTGAGTCTTTCTGTGCTCGCCATAAGACTCCGGTATCGCTTGCCTGACGGCAGCAGTTCAAAGAGGCAGTTGTTCGGGTGGCTCGAGTCCTTAATAATTCTCTTAGCCTTCCCCTTGCACCGCTTGTTGTAAATGTTCTGGAGGGTGGGAAGCCCCCCTCTAATTGTGCGTTCGGCTGAACGTGTCACTCTTTGTAGTCTGCTACGGTCTTGTGCAGTGCTATTCCCAAACCAGGAGGTGATGTTGCCGGTCAGGATGCTCTCTATTGTACATGAGTAGAAGTTCCTAAGGATCTTCTGACTGACTTGGAACTTCCTTAGGCGCCTGAGGAAGTAGAGGCGTTGTCGTGCCTTCTTCACAACACTGTCAATGTGTGTGGTCCATGTCAAGTCCTCGGATATGTGGGCTCCGAGGTACTTGAAACTGTTCACTCTCTCAACTGGTGCCCCGTCGATGCTGAGGGGGCTGTAGTCCTTGACCCCCGACCTCCTGAAGTCCACAATCATCTCTTTTGTTTTGCTGACGTTCAGGGAGAGGCAGTTCTCCTGACACCACTGTGACAGGTTCTCTACCTCTTCCAGGTAGGCCCTTTCGTCGTTGGCAGAGATCAGGCCCACCACTACTGTGTCATCAGCAAATTTGATGATGGTGTTGTTGTTCCGCTGTGCTACGCAGTCATGTGTGTACAGGGAGTAGAGGAGGGGGCTCAGAACACAGCCCTGGGGGGCCCCTATGTTGAGCGTGATGGATGAGGAGGTGCAGTTGCCGGCTCTTACCACCTGGGGTCTGCCCGTCAGGAAGTCCAGGACCCACTGGCACAGGTCATAGTTCAAGCCCAGGTCCCTGAGCTTGGCTATGAGTTTGGAGGGGACTATGGTATTGAATGCTGAGCTGTAGTCGATGAACAGCATTCTCACATAGTTCCCCTGCCTCTTGTCCAGATGTGATGCTGCTGTGTGCAGCACATGGGTGTATGACTTAGTCCACATTGCAGCCGGCTTGTGGGAGGCAAGAAACAGCGTTCGTGACAGGGGAGGGTTGAATTGGATGATACGAAAAATTGGGATGGGAGAAAAATATAGAAAATGGGAGAAAAAGTGGATAAAAAAAAAAAAAAAACTACACCTTTTATCGTACTTTATACTTTTTTTTACTTCCAGGCATACCGTTTATACCGTTGCACAGCGTGCATTCGGTGACGTCAGACAATTGTAGGCTACAACATGGGACAAGTTGAGACTGCATTGCTTGGCCCGTTGAATGGGAGATTTAGAATAGAATAGAAATACTTTTATTATCCAGAGGGAAATTTGACACTGCAAATCGCTCAACATTTAAACATTTAGACCGAACAGGTAACAAATAAGAATAACAAAACAAATCAAATTGCCTAAGATAAGAGTAGAATAAAATAGAATACAAATGGAATAAAATATACAGTAAATAAATACAGTAAAAATATACTGAGGTCTACAGTGCGTTATTGACACTGTTATTGTCTTGTCTTTTAAAATGTTTTTTTTGTCATACGATTTGTGTCAAAATAAAGTATTCAATTCAATTCAATTCAAATACAGTAGGTGTAATATTGCACAGTGCTGTTTCAAAAGTAAGAGTCCAGGAAGATGGTAACTGCCACTCTGTGCTCAGTGATGCAGTGAGGCACAGTGATGCATTGTAGTGTTGTCAAAAATATCGATTTTTCGATACATATAGATTCTGAATATTTAAAACGGTTTCAATACTCATTTCCAGCAATATCGATATTTAATTATTCATAATTTAAAAAAAAATAAAATTTGTATACGGAAGTTGCATTGTTCATTTCAATACCTGTAATAGTACAGTAGTCCACACACACGCACACACACACACACACACACACACACACACACACACACACACACACACACACACACACACACACACACACGCTCACACACACACACACACACACACACACACACATGTGCATTCAGTTAAGTTGGAATATGACTGTAATACAAACAGTTCAGTTTGTCAGGTACATGCAACACAGATTACAGTGTTGACATCTGTCTGCTTGAGAAAATACCATGTTCTGCAATAAAAATGATTGAAGTGAGATGAACAGACTGAACTTTATTTTATTAGATAAAACATGTTGACAAAGTTTTACTTTGCAGTTGAAAAAAGGTAATAAATTAAATTTGATAAAAAAAGAAAAATATGTCATATGTTATGATGAATTGAAAATGGGGGACCCTGATGTAAACAAGACGAAAGTTATTGTGCATATTTATCCAGACTGACTGACAATAAGGAGGGTAGAACTAAGATGTTTAATTTCACGTCACCGAACATCGTAGGCAGCCAAGTTCAAAATCAAGAAGTCGTGACTGTAGAGAAAGTAAATCCCAGTGTCTTAGGCTTCGTTCACACTGCAGACGAAAGTGCCCCAAATCTGATTTCTCTGCTCATACAGTATGTGACTGGGATCTCTTTTGAATATTGTCAACAGCACAAATCACATGGAATCTGGTCTTTTCAATTATGATTTGGGGCCACTTTCATATGTGGTCCTAAATCAGATACAGGTCGGATTTTTTGCAATGCGACCTCAGTCAGTCATGTGACTTTCATGCTACTTTTACATCACACTCTAGATTGACATTTGCCAAAAATGTCTGGAATCTGATATTGGCCACATTTACAATTTAGTCATTTAAAAAATAATGTGAACACCCAAACAAAATCAAATCAGATCGGAGCAATAAATCAGAATTGAGCACTAAGGCAGTGTGAAAAGGAGCCTCAGTTGGTTACTTACCAAGTACTTGATGGACTAGATGAGGCTCCTTCTTCAGACAGAGTTGATTTGCAGGATATCTGAGAACAACAGCAAAGACAACAATCGATCCTTAACACATTGACCGCCATAAACGGCGTACGACGGGTTTGCTGGTCATGCGAATTCTGCCAAACCACGCTGTACGACGTTATTGAGATCATATTTCATATTTTCGCCATGGCATTCATAATTCCGCCACCCAGCCTCTGCTGATACAGTGGGAGCCTGCACAACAGTGCAACGCTTCAATACCGCCGCCTGGTGGATGATCGGGCAAGTTACAACCGGAAATGGATCTGGTGATCTCGGTGCATCTGGGAAATCCGTCCGGCAGTCACATATCGTTGCGGGACTCTAGACACACATCCGTGTATATGGATCGCTGCCATAACTCAATAATCAATATGATTTGGGCGTTTATTGCGTTTATTTATTGATCTTTTTCCTCCAGTCTCATCGGCGAACGGTAAGAGGACAGTAACGTTACTTTCAGCTTGATTGTTTATTCTTTTCAATGCAAACCGCTCTGATCAATATATCACCCATACTACATAAAGCATTTACTGACGATCACGGAATTATAAACGACCCCCCCCCCCTTTCATCCGCGCATTATAAATCATAACGTATACGATCATGTACCGTTGAATTTTTTTATATAGCGTGTATCTGCAATAAACGGCAGTTGATAATCTATATTATGCGTTTATGCCTATAACTCACGTTCTATGAATTACTGCATAAAACGATAAAAACATACTTACCGGTATATTCTAGAAGCTATTTTTGGAAGAATCTATGAATTAAAAAGTAAAACGCTCCTACATCCTGAACGATAGATAATCGATGTTGAATGGGCCATAGTAATGTCAATTTAGCAATACAATTTAAAAAGTTATAGCCCTGCAAAGAAGGTGAACATCTCCATAGGCTTAGACTGGTGGCAGTGATCAAACATTGATGGATAGAAGCGTGGCAGTCAAGGTGTTAATGTAACCCAGATGTTTCTTTTATTAACCCTTGTGTACCACCGTGTGGTGTTCGTGTTTGTGTTAAATGGACTGCATTTATATCCAAAGCAACAGCTTTTATCCAAAGTGCTTCACAACCTATGCTTCACATTTTACCCGCTCACTCACACATTCACACACCGACGGCGGAGGCGACCATGCGAGGTGCCGACCTGCTCATCGGGAGCAGTTAGGGGGTTAAGTGTCTTGCTCAAGAGGACACTTCGACGCACTGCCCCGGGAGGAGCAGGAATCGAACCAGGAACCTTACGATTACCAGACGACCGTTCTACCTCCTGAGCCTCTGTTGCCCCCATGTTTGGACAGTATATCCCCCCCCCCCCCAGTCCCAGAACCTCTCCGGGATCGCCGTGACTTTTTCATGTTTCAGTTTCGAACCCTTGTACCACACTTTTGATGGTAGAAATAGAACAGACGTTAGTACTAGGGATGTTCGATATTGGCTTTTTTACCGATATACCGATATTGTCCAACTCTTAATTTCCGATACCGATATCAACCGATACCGATATATGCGGGGTTTGCCCCCCAAAAAAACTGAATAATTTCAGGTAATTAACTCTTGTCGTGGAATTAACACAACATTATGCATACTTTTGACAATAAATAAAATACGAATTTGTTCTTACTTGCAAGCCTGGGTAAATAAAGATTGAATAAATGTAAAAAAATTTATGCTGTCAGGCGATAAAAAATAAATCTAATTAATTACAGGATTTGTAATTAATTAATCTAATTAATCGCATTTTAATCGCATAACCATTTTAGGCCTGATATTCTATATTCATATTTCAAAATGCATGTGTCCGGATGGCAGAATTCAGTACTGTATCTACAAAACCTTCTGTTTAATCATCTTCCATTTATTCATTTGCTTAGATTTGTCAGGTCTGGTAAATTTTTGCATGGCGTTATTCACAGTCAAAGATAAAACAATTTGTATTGATATTCTCATTTGGTTCATTACAATTTACTCAAGCCTAGTAACAGACACAGTATTTCTGACACTGGGAATACATTCCCTGAGATCCATAGATGTCCCTAGAATCAGATACCAAGAACATGCAAATGGACTATATTAAAAAAAAAGTCTGTAAATGTGTATTCTACGTTCGTATGGTATGAATGAGATTAAAAAAAAAAAAGGATTAAATTAATTTTGAGTTAATTTTCATAACGCGATAATTTGCTGTGTAATTAATTAATGTAATTAACGCGATAAACTGACAGCCCTAAAAATTAAAAATAAATAAAAAGTTTTTAAACCGATACCGATCATTTCCGATATTACATTTGAATGCCAATATCGGCCGATAATATCGAACATCCCTAGTTAGTACCTGGCTGTCCCAGTCTGACTGCTCCTGGAAGGCGGACCAGGCCATCTTAGCTGCTTGCTGCTTGGCTTCCATCGCATTCTTGGCCACGCCTTCAGGGTACTCCTTCTTGTCCAGGATAACCTTATAAACAAATCTGTGTGTGTGTGCGTGTGTAGAGGGTTTGAGATCAAAGTGCTTATATTTTTATATGGTTGCTCTCTCTTGTATGACTGGGCAATGACTGTTGATATAATCCTTCATATAATCCTGCATACAATCCTTCTATATACCTACTTATTAGGGGTGTAACGGTACATGTATTCGTCCCGCGAATTTACGGTACGGGCTTCACGGTGCGGTACACGCAGCGTCACAGCCATACGAAGAATACGTCTCATACCACTAGGTGAAACTAGGGTTCCACATTTTACAAATCTATGCTCAATATCTTTACTTTACTTTACACTGACTTATATTGATCTTTAACGTTGAATATTAATCTTGTATTGCCAAAAGTAGATGAGTTTTACAGTTTTCTTTAGTCGTTTTCTTGTTCGCCCAATAATGGTAACCAATGGAAAGACACACGCACACGCACGCGTCGCGAACACACACGCCAACTTTCTCCACAGACTTTCTCAGTCACAGCTGATCGAGAAAAAAAAGAAAAAGCACTACATACTTTTGGACTGATCATCTGAGCTCCTCTCCAGTTGCTGCTACTGTGCTACTTTAAATCCAAAATGTTGATAAATCCTCTGCCATTGTTGTGTAACATGTCATCTGTTCTCTAGTCTTCTTCAGTCTCGGCTTCACATGAAGTTAAATCCTCTCTACAAGTGAAACTGAAATTAAGTTGTTGCATACCGGTAAGTTAACACTTTGAGTGCCAGCCACGAGAAATCTCGTTATTTCATGCCATGCGTTGAGTGCCAACGACGAGAAATCTCGTTATTTAATCGTTATTTTTTTTATTAGCGATTTCCATTCATTTTTCATCAATCTAGCCTCACGTTACCATTGGGGCTCTCTCTGAGCTCGAACAGGGAAAATACCGCCCCCTATCGTCTCTCCGGATGGTATTGCACCCATTGGATTGGACTGAATGAAATGGATGGGAAAAAAAGAATCCGGAATCCACATTTTACTTATCAGGCATGTAACCCGAGCCGATTGCATTCATTGCCGAGCCTCAGAACAGCGTGGAATATGTGTTTCCAGTACCCAGCATTGGATAAATAAACACGATCGATATTTGGAATGGCGATCAGGAATTGGAATAATCTTTTTGGAGAACATCTGATCTGAGGTAAGGAATCTATTTTACCAGTCTATCAGAGTTTTTTTCACCTAAATCACAGCGTGTCCCATAAGTGTGTGTGCGTGTGTATGAAATGTACCGATTAAAAAACAATCCATTCGCCAATGTTGACTGCAAACAAGTCATTGATAAGCGACAGGCGTATTAGACACATAATTTAAGATATAGTTTATGCGTTTGCAAATGTGCTCGCCCTCTCATTGAATAGAGCGCCGGCACTCAAGCGCTAAATCGTGAGCCCCCTGCTGGCACTGAAGGTGTTAAGGGGGCAGTAGGCAATTAATTTACTCATTGGATGCCTGAACACAGAATGACACAGGTATCACTGACTACCACGGCAAGCCTATAGAACAGGGCCCTGTTTCTTGTACGTGGTTCAACTAAGTCGATCAAGATGTCATTATCCAGCTTCAGTTAACCCGATGTTTGAAGCCGGGATTTTCCTGTTCCACGAAGGTGGATTCAGTCTCGTTAACTCAAGCCAGACTTGCGACTCAGGCTAAATGCGCGCGGCCGCTTTAGGTGAAAAGCCAGCACGTATCGATGGCAGAGATCCTGATTCTCTAACGGCATTGATTGATTAATTGATTTAAGACTTTATTGACAGATTGCAATACGGCTCAATCGCCTCGCCGACAAGTTAAATGCGTTATCTATAGGCTAATTTTAAGTCCCTCATTACCTCAATCAATCAGATTATATTTCTTTAAACTTGCCTGCTGGATTGAATAATCAAATGAGATCTTGCTAGCGAAAATAATTAGTTAACTGTTATACAGAATTACGATACGGCTCTCTTACCCATTGATTGATGTATAGTCAATCTTTAACTTATCTCCAATGTGGTCTAACGGGTTGTTCTTTTGACTTTCACACAGACGACCGGGGTTCGAGACCCTAGTCGTCTCCTTCTTTTTGCAATATAGGAATAATTCAATTTGGTGCACGTTGAGAGCTATATAAAGAATGACATCCTCAATGCATGTAGATTTATAATATTTTAACTTAAAACCAGGCTACTTTGGCGTATAATCATTAATATTATATTCAAAAAAATCATATTGAAAACACCGGGTTTTGAACCCCGGTCGCTGGGTTGGCAGGCTTGAGCACTACCGCTGCACCACTGTGCCAGATGGGATAAATTCATTGTTTATACATTAATGAACGAGAGACCCGTGTTTAGAATATCCTTTGTTTTGAATGAAGTTTATCTCTTTATCCTCATTCATTAATGTGACGTCAACGGCTCATTCAATTTCTCAAATCCGTCAAACAGCGCATCTCATCAGACATCTTAATCCCAGTTACAATTAAAATAACCACATAATGTGTACATCGCACGAGCGAGCGCCACCGTCGCCACGGTATATATAACGTGCATTATTTAGGACAAAGTGAATTTAGTATCAGCATTTTGGGTCTATTTTACATTTCAAAAGCCCCCTCTGGAAGAATGGAGCACAAAAACGTAATTCAGAATGGTATAATGCAGATCGTAGACTGTGGGAATAGTTTCAGGAAACGGGCTGTCACTTCTTTGCGGGGGCGTGGCTGTGCTTGATCCGGCTAACTTGAACTTAAACTCTGCTTTCGACCAGGCTCAAACTTTTGGATCTGTTGTCATGGTGATTTGGAAAATCCACGTACAGGGAACCGGAAAGTCCGGCTAACTCAGTTATCCAGTTAAAGTTATCCGGCTAACTCAGTTATCCAGGTACAAGAAACAGGGCCCAGGGGTAGGCAACCCTAGGCACGCGTGCCTGCATAGGCACACAGGGTATTTTCATAGGCACAGGGGGCAGCATTAAAAAAAGATATATATATATAATATTTTTTATATATATTTTCTTTTTGCTTTGAAATATTATAGTGAAATATTTTGCACTGTTGTCGCATTCATCTTGTTGAAATCCTCCCACAGGTTATTTTTACTACCACATATTTAATTGAGACCCTTTATTTGTTTATTATTTCAATTTAGCTGGAAATACATTGCTACATCATTCAGTAACATTTGCAGAGCCTTATAACAAAAACATTATTACGGTCACCATTGTGACCAGTGGGATTAATCAACACATTTTATTATTTATTTTTCTATTTCATTGAACATTGCACATGTTAAAAGCCATTTTCTTTACTCAAAATGTGAGTATTACCAAGTCAACTTGTGTTCTTAAAACAATGACAATAAACATAGTTTTATTAGGTTGAAATAATGGTGGTTGTGTACTTATTTTTCTGTTAACTTATTATGGATTGCAAACTGAAAACCTTAATGCACAGTAACTGAACTCAATATTTTTAAGTTCTGGTAACTTATTATTATACATTTTTTTACAGTGTAGTCTTGCGATCAATCAAAACTTATTTACACGATATACCTCACATTCACCCTCCATTCACATCCTGGTGTTCTCCTGGTGTTCTCCATTAGGCCTGTAGGTGGAGCTATGACAGCACACGTACAGTACACACACCAATGGTGTGTGATGTGTCCAAAAATGTATGGGCAAATGTGAGTGAAATGGTCGCACTGTATGCAGCTGTTTGTCTGCATTGCATTCCCCCCCCCAACTCAGATTTAGGGTTGATACAACCATCATAATAATATTGTTAATAATAACAATAATGATGTAATAATGTAAAAATTATCATTAAAAATACCTGATTATGAGAAAAAAAATTACGATGCATGGAATATTGTTGAGGCACACTAGTTACAACTATATTTCAAACAGGCACTCCATGTCAAAAAGGTTGCTGACCCCTGCTATAGAATATCATTATATTTTATAATAATAATTATAAATATATAATATTTATAAATATTTTTTTCCTGTTGTACCGAAATCATACCGAACCGTGACACCAATACCGAGGTACGTACCGAACCGTGGCTTCTGTGTACCGTTACACCCATACTACTTATACACCTGAATATAACCCATATAACTCTGTATGATAGCATGTACAATAAGTAAGGGATAATGTATAGCTACGAGGTCATTGTCGCAAAATAATTGACCGACACAGAGTTTAAAATACCGAGGCGCCTCGCCGAGGTGTTTTAAACGTCAGTGAAGGTCAATTATTTTGCGACAATGATCGAGTATAGCTATACATTATCCCGCTTATTACATGGCTAACTTACTAACAATATACCTAATTAATTTTACATCGACAAGACGAGATCAAATGCAGACGCAGTTCTGTTCTGGCTCCGCTGTCATCGTCACACACACTCCGCTGTCAGTGCAATAACGGACCTCTGACGAGCGCTATTGACCAATCACAAGCAAGCATTTCGGCGAATGTGAAAACGCCATGTAATAATGGTGTATATACCGTATACATATATTTATTCTTACCGTATATATATATATATATCCACATCTGTCTGTACATATCTGCATATAATCCTTTTTACATATCTGTAGATACTACATCTATATCTGTACATATACATTGTAAACCATAGTGTTTTTATAACTGTATCACTGTATATATATTAATACTACAACTCTGTACATACATCTGATTAGCACTATTACTCAGGAGCACTCATTTATATTTTATATATATTCTTCGTTGTACTGTACTCATGCTGCATGATGACAATATACATTTTAATCTAATCTAATACTGCAGACAGACTGTAGCTCAACTGATACAAGAGAGTAGGCCTCAGCAATGTGGTAAACAATTTATATTAAGAGGGACTTTCTGATATCGATGTTGATCTACTCAAGTATGGAAGATCACGTTAGATCATATTAGAATGCGTGTTAATGGGAGGTGTCATACACTATCAAACTGAAACGGGAATTCAGAAATAATTTTGTGAGAAATCGGACTTGATGTTTGCAGCATTATTGTACATATGCTATCACACAGAGTTTTATATGGGTTATATGCAGGTGTAGGCATATAGAAGGATTATATGCAGGTATATTCAGAGAGATATGGATATATATATGCGATAAATATATATATGTATGTTATGTTTATACCGGTATGTATAGATGCTTTTTGCCGTCGACTAAAGACGCACTTTAATTTTTCTAACCCTGACTAACCTTACTGTCATGCATTTGTCCTAATATACTAACCTACACTGTAGCACTCAACACTTTGATGAACATTGTTACTCAGCTGATAGAGTTGTACCCTTCCTGCTGTCTTGTTGTACAAAACTTGTAAGTCGCTTTGGATAAAAGCGTCAGCTAAATGACTAAATGTAAAATGTAAATGTATTTGGCCCTCAGTAGACTTACTCAGGGTTATGTGCTGGGCCTCGTCTTTCCACCAGTATGAAGTCATGGAAGCGCTTGGTTTTCTGACAGTAGTGGTTGAGAATGCCAATGTAATTGATCTCGGCTAAGATGTTCCGTTTAGGTACGGGGCTACTGCCGCTCATGTTCATGTTCCCCATCTTCTCACTGTGGATAACGGGAGACGAATCACAAAGAATCAATTAAAATGTGTGATACAAACAATTCAAGATTTGATTTGAAATCTTTATTTCGAACATGTAAATAAATACAAACAATATAAAATCAAAACAAATCATTGATCAAGAAATTAAATGATTTTTTTTTAAATAAACAAAAAGCAAAACATAACTCAATTTACATGTTCGAAAAGGAGTAGGAAGAAGTATACACTTATTTAATCCTACCCCTTGTCCACTACTCAAATGAGTGTACTCATTTAAAACCTTACAAAAAATATATATATCTATGCAAAACAAAAACTATATATTATGTAAAAAATGAAAGAAATAAAAGTAAAATGTATAAGTATATAATGTAATACGACTTTGACAGGTGGTCCAAACTTAAAAATTCAGTACAGGCACGAGTAAAAAAAGTGGAAAAAATTACACTCCACCGCATACAAATTTATTTGGAATAACAAACCTCCATGAATAAAAAGATCACCGCACAGAGAAACAAAGCCGACGGAGGTATGGCATTTCCAGACTTTTACCACTATTTTAAAGCGTACTCTTTAAGACCACTGACAACCTGGTTTGATTCCCAAGCATCTGTATCCTGGAGAAACTTAGAAGAAAATATAGTAGCACCACATAGACTGCAGGACATAGTATACACCATATTATCAATTAAGCAATGCGAATAGAAATTTGGCCCCCTTATTACTCATGTGATCCGGATATGGCGTGAAACACAAAAAAAACATAAATGGCATAGTCATACTCCCCTATTCAATAACAATGCACTCCTTATTGGAAAATGTTGAATGCTCACGCTAGGTCTTAGGTCAGATCGATAACTTCATAACTCATTGGTCTGCTTATCTTGACATCAAACAGCGTCCTGCGAAGTGGTTGACACGCAGAACCAAACGAGTCTACAAAATGTTGTTGTTACCACTGACCGACAAGAGATAGCGAACGCACCGTTCCGACCCCCGTCAGTCATCGACCTTAGGTCGAGTGATTGAAGTTGCGGAATCTTTTATTTTATTTGCACTGGGAAGGACTCTCTATATTCAGAGGAGGTCCATTTCCCTAATCCGTTACACGTATTATCACTGTATGGCATTACGTGATAAAACCAGGTTTATCAGAATCCACCTTTAGTCCTTAATGCATAATCATAGGTCTCCTTTTACTCCGTAGGGATAAAGCCATACTTCTATTTTGCCTTAATGCATAATCATATGTCTCCTTTTACTTTACACGTATTATCACTGTATGGCATTACGTGATAAAACCAGGTTTATCAGAATCCACCTTTAGTCCTTAATGCATAATCATAGGTCTCCTTTTACTCCGTAGGGATAAAGCCATACTTCTATTTTGCCTTAATGCATAATCATATGTCTCATTTTACTTTACACGTATTATCACTGTATGGCATTACGTGATAAAACCAGGTTTATCAGAATCCACCTTTAGTCCTTAATGCATAATCATAGGTCTCCTTTTACTCCGTAGGGATAAAGCCATACTTCTATTTTGCCTTAATGCATAATCATATGTCTCCTTTTACTTTACACGTATTATCACTGTATGGCATTACGTGATAAAACCAGGTTTATCAGAATCCACCTTTAGTCCTTAATGCATAATCATAGGTCTCCTTTTACTCCGTAGGGATAAAGCCATACTTCTATTTTGCCTTAATGCATAATCATATGTCTCCTTTTACTTTACACGTATTATCACTGTATGGCACTACTTGATAAAACCAGGTTTATCAGAATCCCCCTTTAGTCCTTAATGCATAATCATAGGTCTCCTTTTACTCCGTAGGGATAAAGCCATACTTCTATTTTGCCTTAATGCATAATCATATGTCTCCTTTTACTTTACACGTATTATCACTGTATGGCACTACTTGATAAAACCAGGTTTATCAGAATCCCCCTTTAGTCCTTAATGCATAATCATAAGTCTCCTTTTACTCTACTTGATAAAGCCTATAGTTATAGTTATATCCCCATTATAGCTAGGGATAAAGCCACTTATTCTATTTTACATCATTAATCAAAAATGCATGGGGTGAAGTTACAAGGCCAAAACACATTTCATGCTTACCCGGTCGTCCGGTCGTCTGGTCAGAAGAAAGGATACAAATCATATTTATAAAGAGGTAATTTTAATTAGAAAAAGCTAGTTACAAAAAGATACTGAAGTGGAAAGCACCCAATTCAGTTTAAAATAAGCACAGAACAAAACATCTCATCATGGACGGCTGGCAGCAGGATTTCCATCTCTCAAAAAAGTCTTCCTCTCTCTCCAGCTCAGTGTAAAAATCTAGCTCTTGAAAGGGCAACCGTCCCTTTTATATCCATCTTACAACATTTCCCATTGGTCTAAACACAGTGATGTCAAATGGTCGTCATTTCTGTTTAGCAAACCAACATACAATACATAATTCGTTATGGACTCCTCCTTCTTTGTACTATCGTTACTGCTAGTTTCCTAGTGATTTTTAAGTAACAGAAAGTCCCTTTTCCTTCAGAACAGACAACTGCTTTGTCTGTGGGGATCACGTGACATGGTACCATGTACGAGGCCTCTCCATAGGCCTCTCTTGAGGATCCCTCCAGACAAACAGTTTTTACACATTATTCTGTTAGTATTATTCTCTACTGACACTCAATTTATAAGCATGCCATTTTGAAAACTTTTACTGTACACATCAAACATTTAATTGTTATATAGTTTCTTTTTTAAGATCTCCCTCTATAGATTTCAAGACTCCCTGGTTTTCAACCAGCAACCCTTCCTCCCCTTCCTGTCTGAAAGGGTTAACATCTTACAGCTCTCTATCTCCTTCGCTGGGGCCCACATTCCGCAGGTTTCCTCCCTTCTGCCTGTGAAGAACTGTGTAGAACAGACCTCTCTTTATGGAGATATTAAAGGTTCAGTTCCATTTTTTATAAGTAGAGCCATCATAGAGCTATTTTTCCAGAGTTCAGTTTAAAGATTTATACTGGTCACACAGGAACGACTCAGGATGTCATTGTCCAAAAGTGTCGCTTGTTTTGTGACACTTCACAATAACACTACAGAGTGTGTACTGTATATAACACTACAGAGTGTGTACTGTATATAACACTACAGAGTGTATACTGTATATAACACTACATAGTGTGTACTGTATATAACACTACAGAGTGTGTACTGTATATAACACTACAGAGTGTGTACTGTATATAACACTACAGAGTGTGTACCGTATATAACACTACAGAGTGTGTACTGTATATAACACTACAGAGTGTGTACTGTATATAACACTACAGAGTGTATACTGTATATAACACTACAGAGTGTATAGTGTATATAACACTACAGAGTGTGAACTGTATATAACACTACAGAGTGTATACTGTATACTGTATATAACACTACAGAGTGTGTACTGTATATAACACTACAGAGTGTATACTGTATATAACACTACAGAGTGTGTACTGTATAACTACAGAGTGTATACTGTATATAACACTACAGAGTGTATACTGTATATAACACTACAGAGTGTGTACTGTATATAACACTACACTCTGTTCTATGGAGACATTTAAAGGCTCAGTTCCATTTTTTACAAGTAGAGCCATCATAGAGCTATCTTTCCAGAGTTTAGTTTAAAGATTTATACTGGTCATATAGGAACGACTCAGGATGTCATTGTCCAAAAGTGTCACTTGTTCTGTGGCACTTCACACCCACTCTGCCATCCTGTGAGATCAGTCCATCATCAATTGAATAACTGAATAATGAAGCATATGATTACATGTGAAAAATAGGTATATACGGCTATATTGGAACGACTCAGGATGTCATTGTCAAAAAGTGTCACTTGTTCTGTGGCACTTCACACCCACTCTGTCATCCTGGGCGGTCATTTTCCATTGTCTTAATGGCGTCTGTACTGGGGGACGAGATGGCGATTGTGGGGTCACGTGGCTGTGACTCTCCACACCCCCTCTGCCATCTCGGTACCTTGTTACCCTGGTAGCCGGCGGGAAGACTTGCATCTGTTGTTCCCTGGCTGGACGGCTCGACAGGATAGGGGTCACGTTGTTGCTTGGTATCCGGCGGGAAGACTTGCATCTGTTGTTCCCGGCCGATGCACCCAGGCTGTTGTCGTCTTGGTCATCTTGGTCATCTTGGTCATCTTGGTCATCTTGGTCATCTTGGTCATCTTGGGCATCTTGGTCATCTTGGTCATCTTGGGGTCGCCCCCTCTGACCTCTTGGACCTCTCCCATAGTTCGAGGTAGGTTGATTTGTCACTTCTCGGGCGACCCCCACGGATCCCCGAGAATTGTAGCAGCAGTCCTCTATTGAAGTGTGGTTGGCCTGGTCTTGTGACCCTGTCCGTAGGCCTCGCAGGACATCACAGATACAGTCCACAGAGGACTAATTTCTTTCCTCTCTTTCAGGTCCATTCAGGGCTCTCGTCGCCCTGTAACCTGTGTCCAGGCCGATGTCTCTCTGTCCGGTCTGGGAGGTCTGGGAGGTCTAGATGAGGACCTTGAGGACGCTCTGGAGCTTGACCTATCCCGGTCTTCCTCCATTTCCGATTTCTGACCTGAGTCAGTATATTCCTTCTTGCCATTCGCTGCGTCGTCCGCTGACTCCGGGGGACCCCCCCCCCTGTCTAAGAATGCGGCACTGGTTCAGGTTTTGTCCCTTTACCAGCGCACCTTTACCAGCGCACATTGTTCACAGGCCTTTCGGACTGTTATCGCTCTTTGTTTGGCTTTATGTATGAGAATGTTGTTGGTTCTCAGGTATACCAACATCCTCCTACTTCCGGCATGTCCAAGGTTATCATATACCTGTTTGATCATGTGAGTAGCCTCGTCCTGTTAGCAATGGCTAGTTAGCCTGCTATTCGCTCCTATTCGCAATGGCTATTTCAGCCTGCTCGCAATGGCTATTTCAGCCTGCTATTCGCAATGGCTATTTCAGCCTGCTATTCGCAATGGCTATTTCAGCCTGCTCGCAATGGCTATTTCAGCCTGCTATTCGCAATGGCTATTTCAGCCTGCTATTCGCAATGGCTATTTCAGCCTGCTATTCACAAAGTAGAGTTTTTTCTACTTAAGTTCTGACTTTAAGTAAGCATTCAGTTACTTTAGTCATGAGTAAAACTTTTTACCGTAATCACAAAAATATACTTTAAGCGTGATTCTTTCTTTAAGTAGAACCTTCTACGTCTTTGACTGTAAGAAAACATTACGTAACTTTTTAGTCATGAGTAAAACTTTTTACCGTAATCACAAAAATATACTTTAAGCGTGATTCTTTCTTTAAGTAGAACCTTCTACGTTCTTGACTGTAAGAAAACATTACGTAACTTTTTAGTCATGAGTAAAACTTTTTACCGTAATCACAAAAATATACTTTAAGCGTGATTCTTTCTTTAAGTAGAACCTTCTACGTTCTTGACTGTAAGAAAACATTACGTAACTTTTTAGTCATGAGTAAAACTTTTTACCGTAATCACAAAAATATACTTTAAGCGTGATTCTTTCTTTAAGTAGAACCTTCTACGTCTTTGACTGTAAGAAAACATTACGTAACTTTTTAGTCATGAGTAAAACTTTTTACCGTAATCACAAAAATATACTTTAAGCGTGATTCTTTCTTTAAGTAGAACCTTCTACGTTCTTGACTGTAAGAAAACATTACGTAACTTTTTAGTCATGAGTAAACCTTTTTACCGTAATCACAAAAATATACTTTAAGCGTGATTCTTTCTTTAAGTAGAACCTTCTACGTTTAGTTTTTTCAAATCTGTAATTAATTCTACTCCAGAGGCACCTGACAGCAGTCATTTCGGTTCATATTCTTTCGGCTTTTGATACCTATTTAAATAGTATAAAGCCCAACTCACTTGAACTTATGTTCTTAGCCCCGGAACCTCCAATCCGTTTTGACAGACCTATAAACCAGTGACTTGGCCGCCCAAGCACCACAGCGTCCTGTATGCTGAGGCTTCCAAGTCCCCACAAATCTGATAGGCCCGTCGGATACAGAGACCCTGATGCTCGCTCTGTCCCCCCGCGTCAAGGTGCTAAGCTTGATGAGAGTTTGCAGAGTCTCAATTTTTTACCCATAGGCGCCGGTGAGTGTACATCTCATGCAGCTGATATGGCTGGTAGGGTGCTAACCCACCAAATGGTTGCTGTCAGGAAATCCCTTCCGAATGAAATAGATTACAAATTCACTTTACTTTACTCTGGGTTTAGAGCAAGGACGGACATCTTTACATATTATACTTAGAATATACACAAAATGCATGTAGTATTTTATGTCATGTTTCTTCCTAAATGACAATAACACTTTATATTATTCCTCTTGACAGATGAGCTGTATGTCAAGTGCAGTTTGCACTTGCTTGAGTCACTTGTGTCAGGGCCCCAGAGGGTAAGGATACTATTGATTCTCCTTCCGGGCTTTGAATTCCTCCCTTGTTGTCCTCACCTCTGCTTGCTGTTCTGGGGTTAGTGCGGCCCACTCGTCTGGAGGTAGGTATATGTAATTCTTCTTCCGGGATCTAAATTCCTCCCTTGTTGTCCTCACCTCTGCTTGCTGTTCTGGGGTTAGTGCGGCCCACTCGTCTGCAGGTAGGTATTGGTACTTCCTTTTCCCTGTTCTGTCCTTGGTTGTTTTCGGGGGGAACTCCTGGGAGGCCCCCCTTTTGTCAGATAGCATTTTGGCTTGGTCATACAGCATACATTCGATACGTAACTGGTCTTGTGACCATGCTGCGCATCGGGCTGCCAGTGGGTTACCCCCTGGGACTCCTCTGAATAGCTTTTCAAGCAGTAAGCATGATCCTTGCATAGGTGTTCCATTCATGACTGATCCTGCTGCATCATTGAGAGACATGCTCCCGCCTCGCACCTGTGGGATTAGTTTCTCCACCATCTTATGCCCTGGATCTTGACCGGGGGTCCTTACTTCTCTTTCCATCAGTTGGTCCATTGAGGCCCTTTCGGGGATCTCTAGTCCTTTGAGATGTCTCAACATGCGAGCTAGCGTCTTGTGTGCTTGTATCTCCTGAGCGAGCATCTGCTGCGCCAGCTTCTCATGAGCTAGCACCTGCTGCACCAGTTTCTTCTGAGCTACTCGTGCCAACTTCTCCTGAGCTAGCATCTGCCGCGCCAGCCTCTCCTGAGCTACCCGTGCCAGCTTCTCCTGGGCTAGCTTCTCTTGTGCTAGCTCCTCCTGAGCTAGCTTCTCTTGTGCTAGCTCCTCCTGAGCTAGCTTCTCTTGTGCTAGCTCCTCCTGAGCTAGCTTCTGGCGTGCCAGCTCCTCCCGAGCTAGCATCTCCTGGGCTAGCTCCTCCTGAGCTGGCTTCTCTCGTGCTAGCTCCTCCTGAGCTAGCTTCTCTTGTGCTAGCTCCTCCTGAGCTAGCTTTGGGCGTGCCAGCTCCTCCTGAGCTAGCTTCTCTCGTGCTAGCTCCTCCTGAGCTAGCTTCCCTTGTGCTAGCTCCTCCTGAGCTGGCTTCTGGCGTGCCAACTCCTCCCGAGCTAGCATCTCCTGGGCTAGCTCCTCCTGAGCTGGCTTCTCTCGTGCTAGCTCCTCCTGAGCTGGCTTCTCTTGTGCTAGCTCCTCCTGAGCTAGCTTTGGGCGTGCCAGCTCCTCCTGAGCTAGCTTCTCTCGTGCTAGCTCCTCCTGAGCTAACTTTTGGCGTGCCAGCTCCTCCTGAGCTAGCTTCTCTCGTGCTAGCTCCTCCTGAGCTAGCTTTGGGCGTGCCAGCTCCTCCTGAGCTAGCATCTCCTGGGCTAGCTCCTCCTGAGCTAGCGTTGGCTTGTTAGCCGATGGTGAGCTAGTTAGCTTGCAGTCCTGTGAACGGTCTTTTTGACTGCGCTTCACATCCACACTCCGCTCCTTACAGGGTGTCTCTGGGCTAGGAAGCCCTCGCTTTTCTGTGAACGGTCGTTTTGACTCGCTTCACATCCACACTCCGCTCCTTACAAAGTGTCTCTGGGCTAGGAAGCCCTCGCTTTTCTGTGAACGGTCGTTTTGACTCGCTTCACATCCACACTCCGCTTACAAACAGTGTCTTTGGGCTAGGGAGCCCTCGCCTTTCTGTGAACGGCCGTTTTGGCTTCGCTTCACATCCAGTCTCCCCTCCTTACAAACAGTGTCTTTGGGCTAGGGAGCCCTCGCCTTTCTGTGAACGGCCGTTTTGGCTTCGCTTCACATCCAGTCTCCCCTCCTTACAAACAGTGTCTTTGGGCTAGGGAGCCCTCGCCTTTCTGTGAACGGCCGTTTTGGCTTCGCTTCACATCCAGTCTCCCCTTACAAACAGTGTCTTTGGGCTAGGGAGCCCTCGCCTTTCTGTGAACGGCCGTTTTGGCTTCGCTTCACATCCAGTCTCCCCTCCTTACAAACAGTGTCTTTGGGCTAGGGAGCCCTCGCCTTTCTGTGAACGGCCGTTTTGGCTTCGCTTCACATCCAGTCTCCCCTCCTTACAAACAGTGTCTTTGGGCTAGGGAGCCCTCGCCTTTCTGTGAACGGCCGTTTTGGCTTCGCTTCACATCCACACTCCGCTCCTTACAAAGTGTCTCTGGGCTAGGAAGCCCTCGCTTTTCTGTGAACAAAGCATGAAATTATGTTGCACTTGTAACTCCCCCCAGAGCTCTATAAACATTATGTTACCCTTTAGTTGTGAGTAAACGTTGCTTTAATCACCAAGATAGAGCTTTCTATTCATTTGTGATATCCCCGAGTAGAGCCTTCCACTCGAGTCGCCAGTAGAGCTTTCTACTTTAATTTTAGCCAAATCTGTGATTTAATTTTACTCCAGAGGCTTTTGACAGTAGTCCTGTCTTCTTCGGCCGTTTAGCACCTATTTTGGTTAGTATAAATGCCCACCCAGGGACGCCATGTTGAATGCTCACGCTAGGTCTTAGGTCAGATCGATAACTTCATAACTCATTGGTCTGCTTATCTTGACATCAAACAGCGTCCTGCGAAGTGGTTGACACGCAGAACCAAACGAGTCTACAAAATGTTGTTGTTACCACTGACCGACAAGAGATAGCGAACGCACCGTTCCGACCCCCGTCAGTCATCGACCTTAGGTCGAGTGATTGAAGTTGCGGAATCTTTTATTTTATTTGCACTGGGAAGGACTCTCTATATTCAGAGGAGGTCCATTTCCCTAATCCGTTACACGTATTATCACTGTATGGCATTACGTGATAAAACCAGGTTTATCAGAATCCACCTTTAGTCCTTAATGCATAATCATAGGTCTCCTTTTACTCCGTAGGGATAAAGCCATACTTCTATTTTGCCTTAATGCATAATCATATGTCTCCTTTTACTTTACACGTATTATCACTGTATGGCATTACGTGATAAAACCAGGTTTATCAGAATCCACCTTTAGTCCTTAATGCATAATCATAGGTCTCCTTTTACTCCGTAGGGATAAAGCCATACTTCTATTTTGCCTTAATGCATAATCATATGTCTCCTTTTACTTTACACGTATTATCACTGTATGGCACTACTTGATAAAACCAGGTTTATCAGAATCCCCCTTTAGTCCTTAATGCATAATCATAGGTCTCCTTTTACTCCGTAGGGATAAAGCCATACTTCTATTTTGCCTTAATGCATAATCATATGTCTCCTTTTACTTTACACGTATTATCACTGTATGGCACTACTTGATAAAACCAGGTTTATCAGAATCCCCCTTTAGTCCTTAATGCATAATCATAAGTCTCCTTTTACTCTACTTGATAAAGCATATAGTTATAGTTATATCCCCATTATAGCTAGGGATAAAGCCACTTATTCTATTTTACATCATTAATCAAAAATGCATGGGGTGAAGTTACAAGGCCAAAACACATTTCATGCTTACCCGGTCGTCCGGTCGTCTGGTCAGAAGAAAGGATACAAATCATATTTATAAAGAGGTAATTTTAATTAGAAAAAGCTAGTTACAAAAAGATACTGAAGTGGAAAGCACCCAATTCAGTTTAAAATAAGCACAGAACAAAACATCTCATCATGGACGGCTTGTGCCCCGTGTCTGGCAGCAGGATTTCCATCTCTCAAAAAAGTCTTCCTCTCTCTCCAGCTCAGTGTAAAAATCTAGCTCTTGAAAGGGCAACCGTCCCTTTTATATCCATCTTACAACATTTCCCATTGGTCTAAACACAGTGATGTCAAATGGTCGTCATTTCTGTTTAGCAAACCAACATACAATACATAATTCGTTATGGACTCCTCCTTCTTTGTACTATCGTTACTGCTAGTTTCCTAGTGATTTTTAAGTAACAGAAAGTCCCTTTTCCTTCAGAACAGACAACTGCTTTGTCTGTGGGGATCACGTGACATGGTACCATGTACGAGGCCTCTCCATAGGCCTCTCTTGAGGATCCCTCCAGACAAACAGTTTTTACACATTATTCTGTTAGTATTATTCTCTACTGACACTCAATTTATAAGCATGCCATTTTGAAAACTTTTACTGTACACATCAAACATTTAATTGTTATATAGTTTCTTTTTTAAGATCTCCCTCTATAGATTTCAAGACTCCCTGGTTTTCAACCAGCAACCCTTCCTCCCCTTCCTGTCTGAAAGGGTTAACATCTTACAGCTCTCTATCTCCTTCGCTGGGGCCCACATTCCGCAGGTTTCCTCCCTTCTGCCTGTGAAGAACTGTGTAGAACAGACCTCTCTTTATGGAGATATTAAAGGTTCAGTTCCATTTTTTATAAGTAGAGCCATCATAGAGCTATTTTTCCAGAGTTCAGTTTAAAGATTTATACTGGTCACACAGGAACGACTCAGGATGTCATTGTCCAAAAGTGTCGCTTGTTTTGTGACACTTCACAATAACACTACAGAGTGTGTACTGTATATAACACTACAGAGTGTGTACTGTATATAACACTACAGAGTGTATACTGTATATAACACTACATAGTGTGTACTGTATATAACACTACAGAGTGTGTACTGTATATAACACTACAGAGTGTGTACTGTATATAACACTACAGAGTGTGTACCGTATATAACACTACAGAGTGTGTACTGTATATAACACTACAGAGTGTGTACTGTATATAACACTACAGAGTGTATACTGTATATAACACTACAGAGTGTATAGTGTATATAACACTACAGAGTGTGAACTGTATATAACACTACAGAGTGTATACTGTATACTGTCTATAACACTACAGAGTGTGTACTGTATATAACACTACAGAGTGTATACTGTATATAACACTACAGAGTGTGTACTGTATAACTACAGAGTGTATACTGTATATAACACTACAGAGTGTATACTGTATATAACACTACAGAGTGTGTACTGTATATAACACTACACTCTGTTCTATGGAGACATTTAAAGGCTCAGTTCCATTTTTTACAAGTAGAGCCATCATAGAGCTATCTTTCCAGAGTTTAGTTTAAAGATTTATACTGGTCATATAGGAACGACTCAGGATGTCATTGTCCAAAAGTGTCACTTGTTCTGTGGCACTTCACACCCACTCTGCCATCCTGTGAGATCAGTCCATCATCAATTGAATAACTGAATAATGAAGCATATGATTACATGTGAAAAATAGGTATATACGGCTATATTGGAACGACTCAGGATGTCATTGTCAAAAAGTGTCACTTGTTCTGTGGCACTTCACACCCACTCTGTCATCCTGGGCGGTCATTTTCCATTGTCTTAATGGCGTCTGTACTGGGGGACGAGATGGCGATTGTGGGGTCACGTGGCTGTGACTCTCCACACCCCCTCTGCCATCTCGGTACCTTGTTACCCTGGTAGCCGGCGGGAAGACTTGCATCTGTTGTTCCCTGGCTGGACGGCTCGACAGGATAGGGGTCACGTTGTTGCTTGGTATCCGGCGGGAAGACTTGCATCTGTTGTTCCCGGCCGATGCACCCAGGCTGTTGTCGTCTTGGTCATCTTGGTCATCTTGGTCATCTTGGTCATCTTGGTCATCTTGGTCATCTTGGGCATCTTGGTCATCTTGGTCATCTTGGGGTCGCCCCCTCTGACCTCTTGGACCTCTCCCATAGTTCGAGGTAGGTTGATTTGTCACTTCTCGGGCGACCCCCACGGATCCCCGAGAATTGTAGCAGCAGTCCTCTATTGAAGTGTGGTTGGCCTGGTCTTGTGACCCTGTCCGTAGGCCTCGCAGGACATCACAGATACAGTCCACAGAGGACTAATTTCTTTCCTCTCTTTCAGGTCCATTCAGGGCTCTCGTCGCCCTGTAACCTGTGTCCAGGCCGATGTCTCTCTGTCCGGTCTGGGAGGTCTGGGAGGTCTAGATGAGGACCTTGAGGACGCTCTGGAGCTTGACCTATCCCGGTCTTCCTCCATTTCCGATTTCTGACCTGAGTCAGTATATTCCTTCTTGCCATTCGCTGCGTCGTCCGCTGACTCCGGGGGACCCCCCCCCCTGTCTAAGAATGCGGCACTGGTTCAGGTTTTGTCCCTTTACCAGCGCACCTTTACCAGCGCACATTGTTCACAGGCCTTTCGGACTGTTATCGCTCTTTGTTTGGCTTTATGTATGAGAATGTTGTTGGTTCTCAGGTATACCAACATCCTCCTACTTCCGGCATGTCCAAGGTTATCATATACCTGTTTGATCATGTGAGTAGCCTCGTCCTGTTAGCAATGGCTAGTTAGCCTGCTATTCGCTCCTATTCGCAATGGCTATTTCAGCCTGCTCGCAATGGCTATTTCAGCCTGCTATTCGCAATGGCTATTTCAGCCTGCTATTCGCAATGGCTATTTCAGCCTGCTCGCAATGGCTATTTCAGCCTGCTATTCGCAATGGCTATTTCAGCCTGCTATTCGCAATGGCTATTTCAGCCTGCTATTCACAAAGTAGAGTTTTTTCTACTTAAGTTCTGACTTTAAGTAAGCATTCAGTTACTTTAGTCATGAGTAAAACTTTTTACCGTAATCACAAAAATATACTTTAAGCGTGATTCTTTCTTTAAGTAGAACCTTCTACGTCTTTGACTGTAAGAAAACATTACGTAACTTTTTAGTCATGAGTAAAACTTTTTACCGTAATCACAAAAATATACTTTAAGCGTGATTCTTTCTTTAAGTAGAACCTTCTACGTTCTTGACTGTAAGAAAACATTACGTAACTTTTTAGTCATGAGTAAAACTTTTTACCGTAATCACAAAAATATACTTTAAGCGTGATTCTTTCTTTAAGTAGAACCTTCTACGTTCTTGACTGTAAGAAAACATTACGTAACTTTTTAGTCATGAGTAAAACTTTTTACCGTAATCACAAAAATATACTTTAAGCGTGATTCTTTCTTTAAGTAGAACCTTCTACGTCTTTGACTGTAAGAAAACATTACGTAACTTTTTAGTCATGAGTAAAACTTTTTACCGTAATCACAAAAATATACTTTAAGCGTGATTCTTTCTTTAAGTAGAACCTTCTACGTTCTTGACTGTAAGAAAACATTACGTAACTTTTTAGTCATGAGTAAACCTTTTTACCGTAATCACAAAAATATACTTTAAGCGTGATTCTTTCTTTAAGTAGAACCTTCTACGTTTAGTTTTTTCAAATCTGTAATTAATTCTACTCCAGAGGCACCTGACAGCAGTCATTTCGGTTCATATTCTTTCGGCTTTTGATACCTATTTAAATAGTATAAAGCCCAACTCACTTGAACTTATGTTCTTAGCCCCGGAACCTCCAATCCGTTTTGACAGACCTATAAACCAGTGACTTGGCCGCCCAAGCACCACAGCGTCCTGTATGCTGAGGCTTCCAAGTCCCCACAAATCTGATAGGCCCGTCGGATACAGAGACCCTGATGCTCGCTCTGTCCCCCCGCGTCAAGGTGCTAAGCTTGATGAGAGTTTGCAGAGTCTCAATTTTTTACCCATAGGCGCCGGTGAGTGTACATCTCATGCAGCTGATATGGCTGGTAGGGTGCTAACCCACCAAATGGTTGCTGTCAGGAAATCCCTTCCGAATGAAATAGATTACAAATTCACTTTACTTTACTCTGGGTTTAGAGCAAGGACGGACATCTTTACATATTATACTTAGAATATACACAAAATGCATGTAGTATTTTATGTCATGTTTCTTCCTAAATGACAATAACACTTTATATTATTCCTCTTGACAGATGAGCTGTATGTCAAGTGCAGTTTGCACTTGCTTGAGTCACTTGTGTCAGGGCCCCAGAGGGTAAGGATACTATTGATTCTCCTTCCGGGCTTTGAATTCCTCCCTTGTTGTCCTCACCTCTGCTTGCTGTTCTGGGGTTAGTGCGGCCCACTCGTCTGGAGGTAGGTATATGTAATTCTTCTTCCGGGATCTAAATTCCTCCCTTGTTGTCCTCACCTCTGCTTGCTGTTCTGGGGTTAGTGCGGCCCACTCGTCTGCAGGTAGGTATTGGTACTTCCTTTTCCCTGTTCTGTCCTTGGTTGTTTTCGGGGGGAACTCCTGGGAGGCCCCCCTTTTGTCAGATAGCATTTTGGCTTGGTCATACAGCATACATTCGATACGTAACTGGTCTTGTGACCATGCTGCGCATCGGGCTGCCAGTGGGTTACCCCCTGGGACTCCTCTGAATAGCTTTTCAAGCAGTAAGCATGATCCTTGCATAGGTGTTCCATTCATGACTGATCCTGCTGCATCATTGAGAGACATGCTCCCGCCTCGCACCTGTGGGATTAGTTTCTCCACCATCTTATGCCCTGGATCTTGACCGGGGGTCCTTACTTCTCTTTCCATCAGTTGGTCCATTGAGGCCCTTTCGGGGATCTCTAGTCCTTTGAGATGTCTCAACATGCGAGCTAGCGTCTTGTGTGCTTGTATCTCCTGAGCGAGCATCTGCTGCGCCAGCTTCTCATGAGCTAGCACCTGCTGCACCAGTTTCTTCTGAGCTACTCGTGCCAACTTCTCCTGAGCTAGCATCTGCCGCGCCAGCCTCTCCTGAGCTACCCGTGCCAGCTTCTCCTGGGCTAGCTTCTCTTGTGCTAGCTCCTCCTGAGCTAGCTTCTCTTGTGCTAGCTCCTCCTGAGCTAGCTTCTCTTGTGCTAGCTCCTCCTGAGCTAGCTTCTGGCGTGCCAGCTCCTCCCGAGCTAGCATCTCCTGGGCTAGCTCCTCCTGAGCTGGCTTCTCTCGTGCTAGCTCCTCCTGAGCTAGCTTCTCTTGTGCTAGCTCCTCCTGAGCTAGCTTTGGGCGTGCCAGCTCCTCCTGAGCTAGCTTCTCTCGTGCTAGCTCCTCCTGAGCTAGCTTCCCTTGTGCTAGCTCCTCCTGAGCTGGCTTCTGGCGTGCCAACTCCTCCCGAGCTAGCATCTCCTGGGCTAGCTCCTCCTGAGCTGGCTTCTCTCGTGCTAGCTCCTCCTGAGCTGGCTTCTCTTGTGCTAGCTCCTCCTGAGCTAGCTTTGGGCGTGCCAGCTCCTCCTGAGCTAGCTTCTCTCGTGCTAGCTCCTCCTGAGCTAACTTTGGGCGTGCCAGCTCCTCCTGAGCTAGCTTCTCTCGTGCTAGCTCCTCCTGAGCTAGCTTTGGGCGTGCCAGCTCCTCCTGAGCTAGCATCTCCTGGGCTAGCTCCTCCTGAGCTAGCGTTGGCTTGTTAGCCGATGGTGAGCTAGTTAGCTTGCAGTCCTGTGAACGGTCTTTTTGACTGCGCTTCACATCCACACTCCGCTCCTTACAGGGTGTCTCTGGGCTAGGAAGCCCTCGCTTTTCTGTGAACGGTCGTTTTGACTCGCTTCACATCCACACTCCGCTCCTTACAAAGTGTCTCTGGGCTAGGAAGCCCTCGCTTTTCTGTGAACGGTCGTTTTGACTCGCTTCACATCCACACTCCGCTTACAAACAGTGTCTTTGGGCTAGGGAGCCCTCGCCTTTCTGTGAACGGCCGTTTTGGCTTCGCTTCACATCCAGTCTCCCCTCCTTACAAACAGTGTCTTTGGGCTAGGGAGCCCTCGCCTTTCTGTGAACGGCCGTTTTGGCTTCGCTTCACATCCAGTCTCCCCTCCTTACAAACAGTGTCTTTGGGCTAGGGAGCCCTCGCCTTTCTGTGAACGGCCGTTTTGGCTTCGCTTCACATCCAGTCTCCCCTTACAAACAGTGTCTTTGGGCTAGGGAGCCCTCGCCTTTCTGTGAACGGCCGTTTTGGCTTCGCTTCACATCCAGTCTCCCCTCCTTACAAACAGTGTCTTTGGGCTAGGGAGCCCTCGCCTTTCTGTGAACGGCCGTTTTGGCTTCGCTTCACATCCAGTCTCCCCTCCTTACAAACAGTGTCTTTGGGCTAGGGAGCCCTCGCCTTTCTGTGAACGGCCGTTTTGGCTTCGCTTCACATCCACACTCCGCTCCTTACAAAGTGTCTCTGGGCTAGGAAGCCCTCGCTTTTCTGTGAACAAAGCATGAAATTATGTTGCACTTGTAACTCCCCCCAGAGCTCTATAAACATTATGTTACCCTTTAGTTGTGAGTAAACGTTGCTTTAATCACCAAGATAGAGCTTTCTATTCATTTGTGATATCCCCGAGTAGAGCCTTCCACTCGAGTCGCCAGTAGAGCTTTCTACTTTAATTTTAGCCAAATCTGTGATTTAATTTTACTCCAGAGGCTTTTGACAGTAGTCCTGTCTTCTTCGGCCGTTTAGCACCTATTTTGGTTAGTATAAATGCCCACCCAGGGACGCCATGTTGAATGCTCACGCTAGGTCTTAGGTCAGATCGATAACTTCATAACTCATTGGTCTGCTTATCTTGACATCAAACAGCGTCCTGCGAAGTGGTTGACACGCAGAACCAAACGAGTCTACAAAATGTTGTTGTTACCACTGACCGACAAGAGATAGCGAACGCACCGTTCCGACCCCCGTCAGTCATCGACCTTAGGTCGAGTGATTGAAGTTGCGGAATCTTTTATTTTATTTGCACTGGGAAGGACTCTCTATATTCAGAGGAGGTCCATTTCCCTAATCCGTTACACGTATTATCACTGTATGGCATTACGTGATAAAACCAGGTTTATCAGAATCCACCTTTAGTCCTTAATGCATAATCATAGGTCTCCTTTTACTCCGTAGGGATAAAGCCATACTTCTATTTTGCCTTAATGCATAATCATATGTCTCCTTTTACTTTACACGTATTATCACTGTATGGCATTACGTGATAAAACCAGGTTTATCAGAATCCACCTTTAGTCCTTAATGCATAATCATAGGTCTCCTTTTACTCCGTAGGGATAAAGCCATACTTCTATTTTGCCTTAATGCATAATCATATGTCTCCTTTTACTTTACACGTATTATCACTGTATGGCACTACTTGATAAAACCAGGTTTATCAGAATCCCCCTTTAGTCCTTAATGCATAATCATAGGTCTCCTTTTACTCCGTAGGGATAAAGCCATACTTCTATTTTGCCTTAATGCATAATCATATGTCTCCTTTTACTTTACACGTATTATCACTGTATGGCACTACTTGATAAAACCAGGTTTATCAGAATCCCCCTTTAGTCCTTAATGCATAATCATAAGTCTCCTTTTACTCTACTTGATAAAGCATATAGTTATAGTTATATCCCCATTATAGCTAGGGATAAAGCCACTTATTCTATTTTACATCATTAATCAAAAATGCATGGGGTGAAGTTACAAGGCCAAAACACATTTCATGCTTACCCGGTCGTCCGGTCGTCTGGTCAGAAGAAAGGATACAAATCATATTTATAAAGAGGTAATTTTAATTAGAAAAAGCTAGTTACAAAAAGATACTGAAGTGGAAAGCACCCAATTCAGTTTAAAATAAGCACAGAACAAAACATCTCATCATGGACGGCTTGTGCCCCGTGTCTGGCAGCAGGATTTCCATCTCTCAAAAAAGTCTTCCTCTCTCTCCAGCTCAGTGTAAAAATCTAGCTCTTGAAAGGGCAACCGTCCCTTTTATATCCATCTTACAACATTTCCCATTGGTCTAAACACAGTGATGTCAAATGGTCGTCATTTCTGTTTAGCAAACCAACATACAATACATAATTCGTTATGGACTCCTCCTTCTTTGTACTATCGTTACTGCTAGTTTCCTAGTGATTTTTAAGTAACAGAAAGTCCCTTTTCCTTCAGAACAGACAACTGCTTTGTCTGTGGGGATCACGTGACATGGTACCATGTACGAGGCCTCTCCATAGGCCTCTCTTGAGGATCCCTCCAGACAAACAGTTTTTACACATTATTCTGTTAGTATTATTCTCTACTGACACTCAATTTATAAGCATGCCATTTTGAAAACTTTTACTGTACACATCAAACATTTAATTGTTAAATAGTTTCTTTTTTAAGATCTCCCTCTATAGATTTCAAGACTCCCTGGTTTTCAACCAGCAACCCTTCCTCCCCTTCCTGTCTGAAAGGGTTAACATCTTACAGCTCTCTATCTCCTTCGCTGGGGCCCACATTCCGCAGGTTTCCTCCCTTCTGCCTGTGAAGAACTGTGTAGAACAGACCTCTCTTTATGGAGATATTAAAGGTTCAGTTCCATTTTTTTATAAGTAGAGCCATCATAGAGCTATTTTTCCAGAGTTCAGTTTAAAGATTTATACTGGTCACACAGGAACGACTCAGGATGTCATTGTCCAAAAGTGTCGCTTGTTTTGTGACACTTCACAATAACACTACAGAGTGTGTACTGTATATAACACTACAGAGTGTGTACTGTATATAACACTACAGAGTGTATACTGTATATAACACTACATAGTGTGTACTGTATATAACACTACAGAGTGTGTACTGTATATAACACTACAGAGTGTGTACTGTATATAACACTACAGAGTGTGTACCGTATATAACACTACAGAGTGTGTACTGTATATAACACTACAGAGTGTGTACTGTATATAACACTACAGAGTGTATACTGTATATAACACTACAGAGTGTATAGTGTATATAACACTACAGAGTGTGAACTGTATATAACACTACAGAGTGTATACTGTATACTGTATATAACACTACAGAGTGTGTACTGTATATAACACTACAGAGTGTATACTGTATATAACACTACAGAGTGTGTACTGTATAACTACAGAGTGTATACTGTATATAACACTACAGAGTGTATACTGTATATAACACTACAGAGTGTGTACTGTATATAACACTACACTCTGTTCTATGGAGACATTTAAAGGCTCAGTTCCATTTTTTACAAGTAGAGCCATCATAGAGCTATCTTTCCAGAGTTTAGTTTAAAGATTTATACTGGTCATATAGGAACGACTCAGGATGTCATTGTCCAAAAGTGTCACTTGTTCTGTGGCACTTCACACCCACTCTGCCATCCTGTGAGATCATTGTCCATCATCAATTGAATAACTGAATAATGAAGCATATGATTACATGTGAAAAATAGGTATATACGGCTATATTGGAACGACTCAGGATGTCATTGTCAAAAAGTGTCACTTGTTCTGTGGCACTTCACAGAAAACAACCTATAAGATACCCCAAATGGGAAAAGCAGGGCATACACACATTGGGAGATGTTTTCAACAAACGGGGTTTTTGTAGCTATCAGGACATACATAAAAAATGTAACCTCACCAGTTCCACATATTATTTTTACGCACAGTTATTGGATTGTTTGAAGGCTCATGGAGTCCCATTAAGTATACCAATTGAGCACCACAGATATCACAAATTCTTCTATGAAAGAGAGACATCGAGAGGCTTCGTATCTGATTTTTATCATCACTTACTAACGTCCTCGTATGGAACCCTCCCCCTAGACTTAGTCTGGAGGAGGGATATACCAGACCTGGAAATAGATTTTGATTGGCAAGAAGTCTGGGCAAACGTTCGAATTGCGTCACGTAACCCGGACCATCAACAAATTAATCTTAATTATATTCATAGGACATACCTGACCCCTATAAGATTGAACAGAATGGGACTTAAACAAGACTCCAGATGTTCCTTATGTACAAATGGGGATGAGGGTACATTTATGCACATGTATTGGGATTGCCCACCGGTTAAGATATTCTGGAAAGAAGTGTCCCAGCAATTATCAGAACTCTTATTTCTGAACATACCTGTACACCCCTCTGTATTGTTGTTGAATGATGTTTTTCAGTTTGCAGCCCCTATACAGCTAAAGAGACTAGTTTTATCTGGTCTCACAGCGGCTAAAAAGCTGATAGCATCACGATGGTTTCAACCGGAAAAAAATTGCCGGAAGGTATGGGTTCTTACCTATCTCGATGTGATTTATCTAGACATTTCTACAGAAAGAATTTTAGGTGTCAGTGAAACCAACATTGCAATCTGGTTAGAAGTGGTGGAGAGAATAAAAGCTAGCATATGAAGTGTAGTGCCTGGTTAGAAACAAATGAAAATGGATGGATTATCCAAGTGGGGGTCCGGGGAGGGGGGGGGGGGAGCGAGCAAGAGCATATGTATGTAGGGTATTAGATAGCAAGTATTAGGTATATATCTCGTATACTACATTTATAATGATTCAAATGGTGATTTCATTGGATGTTTACTGTTAATGCTTGTGTGTCTAATTTGATGTTATGTATAAAAAATAATAAAAAAAGAAAAATTCAAAAAAAAAAACAAGTAAAATGTAAACACCCGTGAATGTAAAGTCCCTTATAATAATTTAGGACCTGCTCAGAGGTCATCAATCGGCACACATGCGATGCATGCATGCAATTCGTATCTGCGATTAACCCATCCCGTCGTCCTTCCGCCCCAAGGGCAGCCGGGAGCAGACAGGCGTCAACGTGAGCCGCGCCAGGGGACCAATCCAAGTGCTCCTGTCCATCTTCGTCAAGGACGCCACAGCGTTAGCGATCTGTTGTTGTGCATGTTTTTCCATTGGGTTTATCTTATCGGGGGGAAACCCTTGCGAGCACAGGGAGAACATGCAAACTCCACACAGAAAGGACCGGGAGATACCCCACCTGGGTAACTGGCATCATGGAAACCTGGTCCCCAAGCGGGAATCGAACCCTGGACCTTCTTGCTGTGAGGCGACAGTGTTAACCACTACACCACCGTGCCGCTATCCCTGTACCTTGTGAACATAATTTCCTTATAATTCAGTTTGAATTGTCTCATGTTTGGACATTGCTTTAGCACCACATTTAGACTGTTCCACAGTTTCACTCCACATATTGAAATGCAGTGTCTTCTCATGGTAGTGCGTACACTTAAGAACTTTGAAATTTAGTTCTCCCCTCAGATTATAACCCCCCCTCTCTATCAAAGAACAGACTGTTTCCTGGAAGTACATAACCTTTTGCTTTATACATTAATTGTGCCGTTTTTAAATTCCACAAGATCATTTAACTTTAATGTTTTTGACTTTAAAAAATAATATGTTTGTGTGATCTCGATAACCTGCAATGTGAACTATCCTTAGTTATGGCCCTTTTTTGGATCAAACAGAAGAAGACACACGGAGGTCGATGACTGGATAATGTTTTTGGGACGACGAGACAAGCAACTGCATCCCACTGGGTAATAATGTCTTCCACCTACCGGAGGGCAGAGCCGCTTTGGTTCAGTTCCTCCTCCCTTCGCTGAGTCCAAGTATCGTTGCAATTCTCATCTACGGTCTTGAAGGTAAAAGAGAACACTTCAGATTCAAGTTCAAGTTTTGTTTTATTTGTCACATATAAGGTGCATGTGTGCATTACAGTGAAATGCCTGGTTCTGTATGACCCTCCTGAGATTGTGCTTCATACAGTAAAAAGTAAAAGAATAAAGACCAAACACTATACAAAATATACAATATACAAAACTGTATATATACAAAGTACAAAATGCTAAAATGAGGTAGAGATGTAGAGCAAATCTTTTAGAAATAAATAGATAAAATATGGTGTAGTGTTCAAAAGTGTTCATAGTGTCTAAAGTGAATGTTAAAAGTGAATGTTTAAAGTGAATTATGTGCATGTGGATGTGTGTGCAATGAATGTAGATGGGTGGGTTAGCGTTACATAGAGTCATTGAGCATCCTGATGGCCTGGGGATATTCACTCATTCAATCTTTATTTACTTAAACTCATTTACAGTCGTCGAGATGTTACATTCACAAGTGTCACAGTGCGTTCATAAATATAAAGACATCAGACAATCAGAATAATTAAGAACAAAATATTAAAAAAAAAAAAATAGCAAAAAATTAAAACAGAGGTAATAATTTAAAAACAATTACATATTGGGGTGACCCGATTGGTCATTAAGGTTCTAAACCAATCCATAGACACTAGAGTGTCTAGTTTCCGAGTTTCCTGCAGGGTATTCCATGAGGCGGGGGCAGAGAAGCCAAAAGCACATCTACCAAGTTCAGTACAAACTCTAGGCACGCTAAGTGTAAGACAATCACTGGATCGTGTACGACAGGGTCCATTCCAATATATAATTTATATAATTTGGACAATCTCTAATTATGGCTTTATAAAGAAAAAGATTCCAATGCAACTTACATATCTCTGTCAGTCTTGTTTACATCAGGGTCCCCCATTTTCAATTCATCATAAATGTACAGTTCCCTCCCCCTTGTATATATTTACTGTATGTCACAAATGTAACAGTACTGCTTTGAGGTCTTTCTCTGGTCTGCACCCCCTTAACAATTGTGTGTATTGAGCTGTACTGTACCCATTCTGCAATCTGTTAATAAAGTTTTCAATCAATCAATCAATCAATCAATCAATCCCGCAGTGCAATACTCCAATTCAGCCATTGGGTGGGACGGTCATGTGACCCAAATCAGCCAATGGAAGCGAGGGTCCTTATTGGCGATCCAGATGGCATTCGAACGGCAACGAATAACGCTTTAATTTATATGTTCGGCGAAAAATGCAGCCCCGAGCCTTCAGATGCTCGCAAAGGGCCGTGAAACTGAAACTGAAAAACAATGAAACCCCGGACATTTCGATGAATTAATAAACCCCCCCCGGACGCCCCGGACAGGGCGTGAAAAGAGGACATGTCCGGGCAAAAGAGGACATTTGGTCACCCTAGTATATTGTATTATTGTATATTTGTTATTCCTCTTTTACTCTTTTTGCACGAGGGTTTCGGACATTAACGCTAGGGTTTGAAAGCTCGGCGTTGCTAATAAACATTTAATAAAGAAAATTTGAAACTGGTCAACACGGCTCAAAACGTGATCACAGCGGCTCAAAGCGTGATCACAGCGCAGGCGCATCAGGCACCCAAAGCCTGAAATAAAGCCGTTTTGAGCCGTGTTGACCAGTTTCTAAAAGATTATTTAAAATGTTTATTAGCAACGCCGAGCTTTCAAACCCTAGCGTTTGTCGGCCTGTCCGAAACCCTCGTGCAACCGTGAGTACCTGTGAAATTTCTTTGCGATACTTGTACGAGGAGCATTTTGATTAAGAGAAAAGCGAGACAGACTTAATTGTAGGAATTTTACATGGTGGGATAAGGGACTGTGTATTCACTCGGTGCATCACAGTCACGAAAGGGGCTAATATACATCCCTGCGGAAACATCGGTCAAATAAAGAGTGAAGCTCGCTTACTGGGTGGCGTTACTGGGCCCCATCCTGGTGGACTCCACCGGCCTCACGTGGACGCGCTCCTTATGGGAGTATTCGTTGAGCCAGCACGCGTAGTTGGCCTGATTAATGCCCGCTTGGCACCG
This sequence comes from Notolepis coatsorum, assembly GCF_963971535.1. NCBI lineage: Eukaryota > Metazoa > Chordata > Actinopteri > Aulopiformes > Paralepididae > Notolepis > Notolepis coatsorum. Next base: position 607,492 of record NC_140181.1, on the reverse strand, counting down.
CGAAGGACGACTTTCCCCCGTCGATGATTCCGTCTGTCGGAGGGGGGCTGGACACGGCTTCTTTAAACGTCGAGAAGAAACATCACAATAAGTCAAGAACAAAACAAAAACACCATGAAGTCCAAACAATTTTAAATAAATGAATGCAACACTCCCAGACACACCCCACGCGAAGGTAAGGAAAAACTCACTAAAACCTAGCAATAAAGGATGTCACTCGATGGATACAATTAACTTTTAAATGCATTTTTATTTAATTTTTTACATCTTCTTGGCCCGCTTGCCAGCTAGAGCATCACACGCGAAGAAATGAGGAAAAGCAGTTGGAGCGTGCGAGACAGCGACACGTCAGATTTGATTAAAACGGAACAAAAGAAATACAACTATTTCTTGATTCAGAACAACTTGATCATGGATGAACAAAACATTCCAATGCGAATGGTTGATTTGAATTTCAGGGACTTTTTAAGCACCTTGTTAAAAAATTGGCTGTTGTAAAAAATCAAGCACTTTAAGCACTTCAAGGACCTAATGTGCTAATGAGCTACGTCCTTCGGGTTAATCTTTAAGTGAACCTTGTGTAATGGGAGTTGAGTGTCAGGAAGTTGCACCCCAACATATTATTCTGTTATTTTTGGACGTAGTTGGTGGGGGGGGTTGGGTACATTGGGATATTGACAACCATACTGGGTAATTTACATTGGAGGTGGTTGGGGGGGGGGGGGGGCGGGGGCACACTGTATAAACAAGCAAAACTGTACATTGAGGGGGGGGACGGGACACTGTACAACCAAACAAAATTGTACATTGGACTATTGACAAAACCATACTAGGTAAATGACTGTACATTGGATGGGGTTGGGTTAGGATATTTACAGGGGCCAGTGTTGAATTGCAGTCTCCCGTAGGTGTCCCTTGAGAGAGGTTTTGAAAGTGGGTAGTGATCCACATTCCTTTACAGCTTTGGGTAGGGCGTTCCACATTGATGTGGCATAATTGCGAAACGTGTTTAGTCCCTTATTTGAGCCGAATCTGGGTTTAACATGATTTGTGGAGCTCCCTCTGGTGTTGTGATCGTGGTATTCACTGACCTTTGGGAAGTATTTTGCCATGTACATGGGTACCTTGGTCGTGTAGTGTATCTTGTAGACCAGGCCCATTGCAAGTTGCTGTACTCATGCATCGAAGGGTTAATGTAAAATGTAGAAGCTTTGTAACTACCACCATTGAATTCCTTGATCCTGAAAATGTAGGTTTAGAAGTTCAAATCAATGTTCTAGCTCATTTAGAGATTACGTAATATTATCATGGTACCAAAGCACCTCAAAGGCACTAAAAAACAAATTACAAACATCTCAAAACAAGCTAGTCAGACTACTGCTTGACCTTACTCCTAGAACCCACCTCACCCCTGCCCACTTTGACAACCTAGGATGGCTTAGAGTAGACGACAGAGTACAGCAACTTGCAATGGGCCTGGTCTACAAGATACACTACACGACCAAGGTACCCATGTACATGGCAAAATACTTCCCAAAGGTCAGTGAATACCACGATCACAACACCAGAGGGAGCTCCACAAATCATGTAAAACCCAGATTCGGCTCAAACAAGAGACTAAACACGTTTCGCAATTATGCCACATCAATGTGGAACGCCCTACCTAAAGCTGTAAAGGAATGTGAATCACTACCCACCTTCAAAAACACTCTCAAAAAACACCTACGTGAGACTGCAATTCGAAACTGGCCCCTACAAATGTCCTAACCTAGTTGTACAGTAAATGACCAAGTAAGGCTTTGTCAATATTCCAATGTACAGTGTAAAATGTGTGTGTGTCCCCTTCCCAACCCCCCCCCCCCCCCCCCACCTCCAATGTACAGCCCTCACCCAACCCACCCAACCCCACCCCACCCAACCAACCTCCTCCAATGTACAGTTTCTATGCCAAATGTATATACACTCCTTTTCTGGACACTTTTGTATCACAAACAGTACTGTATTTGCAAATCTGATATGTCATAAATGTATAGATGTAGCAGTACTGTCTATCTGTATGTCATGTATGTCATATATGTTATGATGAATTGAAAATGGGGGACCCTGATGTAAACAAGACGAAAGTCTTTCTCTGGTCTGCATCCCCTTAACAATTGTATGTAGGGCGTAGCTGTAGATTCTGGGCCCCCTGACAGAAGTGACTTATGGGCCCCTAATTGAAGCGAGCGCGCGTCATCGCGCGAGCGAAAAATGTTGGCCATGTATTTAGTGATGAAAACGCATAATATGTTTTTTACCTATACATTTGGATCAGCAGTTCAGCACCTGAACTGTTGGTGGGTGAGCCTAGTAAAGGATGTCTCATTGCGTTCATCTTCAATGAATGAACCAATGCAATAGTCTACCAAAGAACCTTGAGTCGCACTAGGCTAGGCATATTTTCCCCTATTCTTGTGACAATGTTTTCTGATACTCAACATACAAAAGCTGTTCTGTATCGTTAGTGGCTTAGCTTGGCATCGCTACTGCTACTGCACTATCTCGCGTACGTGCACGCGTACTGAATAAACCACAAATGTACCTCTAATACCAGTATTAGTCTGACCACACCCCTCATCAGCTTACCTTCATAAGCAGGTGTGTGGTCACCTGCTCTCCTCCTTCTCGCTTTCACCACAAGGAAGAGGTGCCTCGGTAGATCCCCACACTTGACACCATGATGGAAGAAATTGGATTAGGAACAGCTTGGGAAACAAGGATACGTTGACATCATATCTTTATTTTCTCTCTCACTATTTTCGAGAAAATACGGCGATATTGTCTTCGTACTGGAGTGTCTAGAAGATGATGATCATTCTACAAACCCTCCACCGGTTTTCGTATTGGGAGCACGCCGCTGCATGCTTCTCAACTGCAGTTCCTTGCTGTGTTTGTTGGGGTGAAACCTGTCAGGCCACAGCTGAACTGTCGGACATGCCGCTGTTGTGAGGAGCGGTGCGTTCCAGGTTGGGTGAGTAGTGTTTGCTGGCGGGCTCCACTTGTCTGTTAGTGCTATGGGGGCTACTTGACAAAGTTTATGGAAACCGGCCCCAGGCTAGGGTCCTTTGTTTAGCCGTCTAGGCGACAGAAGGCCTTGGTCTGGCGACCATTATAGTTTTAACTAGTGGGCCGCGACCATTGACACTGGTGATCCCTGTGTGTTCTGGACGAGTGGATTCTCTCTGTCACCGTGTTAAGACCCCATCTTTCATATCCAAATGAGAGTATTCCTTCACGAGGGGATATGTGCATGTAATGTGCGATAGCGGCAGATTCATGTTCAAAGTCAGCTATACAGGCCAGTTGGTACTGTGCTGATTCCGCCGGACGTGTTAATGTCACCGTTGTGAAGCGGTGTTGACGTCTTGTTTTCTCTTTTCTCTTAAAAAGTGAGGAGGGTTCAGAACGGCAGCCTGTCTGGGTGAGTGTTATGTCATTGTTTACATGTTCATAGCTTACGGTTAGCCGGTCGGTGGCCTGGCGCGGGGTAGCTTGGCTTCTCGCGCGCCGCCGGGAGCTCGCTCCTGATCGCGTGCGTCGTAGATCGGCGTCTCGCGAGCGGAAGCAATAGCACCCGAACGGTTGGAGCAGCCGTTAGCTTGATGCTTTTCTGTTGAACGTGCTTTGATTTTTAACATGTTTTACACTCTTGACCACGACGTCATCCTTGACAGGGGATGTTCGTCGACCCTGCCTGAGCCTAGACGGGGATTGCGTCAACAAAGAGGACTGTAGCGACTGGTGGAGCGGCGACGCTGCCCGGATCGAACAACACGGGACGGCTGTGTTCTACGGTGGCTTGTGACTGCACTTCGCTGATCTGCGTTCCGGGCAGGTACGGGGTTGGCCAGACCTCATAACACGTCTTCTGGTTTTACCTTGCTAAATGTATTGTGAATAACGGTGTTTTTTCCCAAAACGTGTGTTGTTGCAATGCATTTGAGATACGTTGCGGGTTGTGTGTGAGCTGTTTTTGTCACTGGCAGTTAGCTTCTCCGTGCAGGTCGTGATGTATTGATCTGGTTGTTGTGTGAGAAACATCATGGTGTTTATGTGTACCGTGTACTCACTACTAAGGCAACTAACCTATGAAGCTATGCTTGGTGACGAGTGAGTAAAAGAAGGTTCTTTCTCAGACTGTAATGACAATGAACAGTGAGTTCACACATTAACAGGTTTTCCTGTTTTAACTGGCCGTATTGAGGGTAAAATAGGAGGATTGTGTTTCCCCCCCCGGTTCCCTGGGGACTTTATCACCTCCTATCAGACATGTTGTGCATTAATTGTGTCTTTTGTGTGGTAGGGATACGATGTAACTCTCAGCTTGATTGCTGAGGTTGTGCTAAATCTGCTGGAGAAACTTATTTCCTAAAGGGAAATTGGTTTGGTTGCTGTCATGTGTGCTTAGCAAGGCCTGTGGTCGATACTAATCAAGAATGATGTATTCTCTCATTGTGAAAAAAACGGCGTTCCTCTGTTGAGTGTTTTTGCCATTTTTTGTAGGTGATGATGGGTTGTGTGTGTCATGTGACCTACAACTGGGTTGTACTGGCCACAGAAGCACATGTGTATGTTGGACCGGGGTTCTTAGAGCCCTCTCTATTCTGTGTTTTTCCTTAGTAAAAATCAGATAGCAGGTTAGCTCGTGCGCTGTGTGGAGCTGTGAAACGCTTCATAGAGCTGACTATGACTGTGTCATATTCTCTTTTTGTCGTTACGTCGTATCATGGGTGTGGGGTCGTAAAGGGGTGAACTGGTAACCTTTCCTCTCCCCATTGTTCTGTCGGTCAGGGGTACACCCCCTGTCCTTCAAGGTTCCCGTCACGTGGCGGTTCGGCACGTTACGGGGGGGGGGGGGGGGGGGGGGGGGGAGGGAGTTCCTGGTCCCACGGCCTGGTATATTGGGCGTGTGCACCGCAGGAATTCCCCCGCCATAGAGTACGTCACCGTGCGCGTCTCTGTTGGTAGGACTTCCGTGTGCTGTTCAGGTCCATGTGATGGATCTGTTTTCAGGGGGGGTGGTCAGGGCTCCTCCTCACCAAGCGCCTACTCAGGCCTTCTGTGAGTTCGGACTCCTTCTTCCATGTGAGGAAGCCTCCATCAGAGTACAGAGCCTTCCTCCTCAGATTGTCAAAGTGAGTGGACCCTCTAGAAGGGTCCTTTTCTATTGTATGTATATTCGATTCAATTCGTTTATTGAGTGTGTATGGGTTCGGTGCCTCTTCCCCGGAGGCCCTAAAACCAGTTTTTTACATGGCTCAAGGTGCAATATATTCTTTTCAATCTGTACAGCTCGCGTGGGAAGTCTCTCTGGGGATCCCCGTCTCTTTCCTATGGGAGGGTGGTGGGATGTAAAAATGTGAACATTTTTTACCCCGGCTGTGTAGACTGGGATACATACTGTTGATGCTTCCTTCTTTCTATTCCAGAAGTGTTGGAGTTAGGGAGTGTCACACCCCTCTTGTCGTTCCCCTGGGCGCCTTGGGGATTCAATGACAGGTCTAAATAGCCTGTTCATTGATGGGGGTGTGTCCCGACGCACGTATAGTGCTAGCTCGCTGTAAACAGGCGATTGACTGGCACGCCTTAGTTGCTTGTGGTTGAAACAGCGTTTTTATAAAGCAACTGAGATGGGGGTTTTTCCTCTTCCGGCGACCACATCCCATGACCTGGGTGGGTTGTCGACGGATTCTCGTTCATGTCTGGGGGATGATGACGGGATGGATCTGAACATATGTAGTGGGGTCTCACGCCCTTGGGGTGGGCCACCAGGCGCGGTTCGTCCCGACGTCTGGGTGGCGCCTTCTTTTCATGTTAAGATCAACACGCATATCTGCCCTTCTCCTGGAGTAGGCATGTCGGCGTGGTTAGGGCACGGGACTGGTTCTGGTCACGCTGGTCCAGATCAGTTGAACCCGTTGTCCGCCGGGGATGCAGATCTGCTGTTCTGGTACCCTGAGGGACTTGGGCTTTTTTCAGGGGGAAAAATGCCAGGTCGGTCTGGGTGTCACAGGGTTAAGCGCTATGGAGACCCTGGTTGGGTATGTTTTTACTCAGCACTGTCGTCATGGCTTACAGCCATGCCATTCTGTACGCGCTCGATCTCGTCGGATCTCGGCCGCTACACAGGTTGGTCCTGGTTAGTACTTGGTTGGGAGACCGCCGGGGAATACCAGGTACGGTGTGCTTAGGGGCTGGTTCTCCATTATTTTTCGCTCCTCTCTCACGCATGGCGAAGAGGGGCCTGTGGGGGTGGTTTTTTGTCCTCCTCTGGTGACCCTGTGCTTCCCGTACCGCCAGGCCCGGTCCGGAGTGATGTTTGCGACCCGTAGGCCTGGGTTAACCCTTTTTGGAAACTGAAACACTTGTACTGCGGTATAGCCGGTGTATACCCGCAGGTGTGTTTTGGAGTTTTTTCTTGAGGGGTTATAGGAACAACCACCGCATTGGGTAACACCGAGGTGGTTGATTCCCTGGTGTGTTGGAGCAGTGTCAACTCCCGGGTTCACCGTTTGAGGGTGCCCCTGCACGTTCATGACGTCTGCCAATCGTGTCAGCCTTCTCTGCCTCGACCCCTCTGGGTGGGGGTTGTTAAATGGAGGCTTGGTCATGCAACACCGCCAGCTTACGCTCCTTCCGCCGGGGCGGCTGTGTTCAGCTGTCCCCTCTGGCGCCTGTCTCGTCCGCAGTCTCCAGGCTAGGGTTAACAGCCTGTTGCCTGGTTTTTCCCCGGTGCGCTGCCTGCTTCCGTTGGTTAACCTTTTTTGTGTGCTTACGGCCATGCTGACTGCCTATTCTGCAGGGTCAGTGTGCCAGGCGGTGTACTATTGGGGGGACGGGGCCCGCTCGGCTTACGGCCATACCGACCTGAACACGCCCGGTCTCGTCCGATCTCGGAAGCTGGGCAGGTTCTGGCCTGGTTGGTTCCGCCTGGGAATACCAGGTGCAGTAACTGAGGGGCCTTTGTCCGAATACGCTGGCGATGTGGGGGGCGGGGCACTACGTGCCCACCTGGTGGGGTCTTGATGCTGGCATCATGGACTTCTCCGGGCCCCCATTCCAGGGAGTCCAGTCCTTTTGGTGGGTCTGGGTCTTCCTTCGTGCTCCGCTGCTACGGCCTTGCCACGGGGTTGGGTTTGCCCTTGACCCCGTGATTCTGGGGGCAGTAACGAGGTTGTTCCTCCGTTCGTTCCCGGGTGGCATGCGGGTTGTGCGTGTGTGTAGTCGTGGGGTCAAGCCACGGTCTGCTCACCCTGTGCGTTGAGTTGCTTGAGTGCCTCTTCGCACGGTCGGGTCCGTCGCCCTCCCGTGACGTCCCTAATAGGGGGGCTACCCTCCATTAGGGGGGGTCGGGGGGGCTCGGCCCTCCCTGTTCTGATGGTTTTGGGGGGCTGTCAGCGGGGTGTATTTGTCAGCCAAGTGGCTCCGCTTGGCCTCCCTTGTGCAGTAGCGATGCCAAGCTAAGCCACTAACGATACAGAACGTTAGGTTATGACTATAACCAAGTTCTGTTAGTTAGGGGCGATGCTTGGCATCGGACGCCGCTGCAGCCCTTGTCCTCACCTTGTGGTGAAAGCTTGGGAAGGAGGAGAGCAGGTGACCACACACCTGCTTATGAAGGTAAGCTGATGAGGGGTGTGGTCAGACTAATACTGGTATTAGAGGTACATTTGTGGTTTATTCAGTACGCGTGCACGTACGCGAGATAGTGCAGTAGCAGTAGCGATGCCAAGCATCGCCCCTAACTAACAGAACTTGGTTATAGTCATAACCTAACGTTACTTGTCCTGTCTCTCTGTAATCCCATCTCCCACACAAAGTCTCAAGCACACTATTAGGTTGACAGACACTTACATTTTTATGTGCTCTGTAGTATACAATCACTCCCTACTTCGATATACACAGTAAATTTCGCAGAGTAAATTTGACTCAAACTGCGTTCACCCCCTAAATGACACAATGATACCCAACCTTGAAAACCCTGTTGAAGTTAATGAACTGTAATGGACTGCAAGAAATCAACATGACTATCAACTTTATCTTCTGTCTATTTAATTGAAAATTAAACCCAATATAGGAATGAACAAACAAAAAATCTCAACATTCTTTGACTTATTCAATTAAGATTTGAACAACACAAACATTTGAACAAGGACAAAAGTATAAATTAACTGAAGATTTGAACACAATTATAAAACAATAAATTCTCAGGACATGAACACACTTACAGCAAACAATGAAAAATGTAGTGCTAGAGAACTATGCATGTCAGCTTACTATAGGGAAACATCCCATAATCAAGTTTCAAGTTTCTCCAGAGACTGTGCTAGACAAAAAGTATGACATAAAATAGTATAGCATGTAAAAATACAAGTAAAAAATAGAAGTCACGTACGTAGACACAGTGTTCAGTATATGTACAATGTTCGATGCAGAATAGAAGTAACCGAGTTACCATACAATATACAATATAATATGCAATATACTAATATACAATATACTATATAGTGCAAAGCAGAAGATTTGAACAACACAAGGACAAAAGTATAAATTAACTGGAGATTTGAACACAATTATAAAACAATAAATTCTCAGGACATGAACACACTTACAGCAAACAATGAAAAATGTAGTGCTAGAGAACTATGCATGTCAGCTTACTATAGGGAAACATCCCATAATCAAGTTTCAAGTTTCTCCAGAGACTGTGCTAGACAAAAAGTATGACATAAAATACTATAGCATGTAAAAATAGAAGTAAAAAATAGAAGTCACGTACGTAGACACAGTGTTCAGTATATGTACAATGTTCGATGCAGAATAGAAGTAACTGAGTTACCATACAATATACAATATAATATGCAATATACTAATATACAATATAGTGCAAAGCAGAATATTTGAACAACACAAGGACAAAAGTATAAATTAACTGGAGATTTGAACACAATTATAAAACAATAAATTCTAAGGACATGAACACACTTACAGCAAACAATGAAAAATGTAGTGCTAGAGAACTATGCATGTCAGCTTACTATAGGGAAACATCCCATAATCAAGTTTCAAGTTTCTCCAGAGACTGTGCTAGACAAAAAGTATGACATAAAATACTATAGCATGTAAAAATAGAAGTAAAAAATAGAAGTCACGTACGTAGACACAGTGTTCAGTATATGTACAATGTTCGATGCAGAATAGAAGTAACTGAGTTACCATACAATATACAATATAATATGCAATATACTAATATACAATATACTATATAGTGCAAAGCAGAAGTGGGATGAGGTACAATTTACAGTATGGTGTACTGAGGTATGTGTTGTAGTGCAAATCCTTTACCAATAAATATAAAGTGTGTTTAGGTGTTCTAAAGTGTGGAGAGTGGGTGCTGCAGTGTGTTGTTTGTTTAAATCCTTTTAAATCCTAAATTGTTTAATCCTGTCATAGACTGGATTTGTATCCCTAAATCCCAAACGCCAATCGCCGGACCTTCTTGGTGGCAAAATCTTTTATGAGCTCTTTGAAATCAAGTGATAGAGCCAGCTTGCTTTCAATTGATAACATTGCAAGGCTGTTCAACCTCTCTTGCAACATGGTCGATCTTAAATAGCTCTTGATAAGTTTCAACTTACTAAAAGATCTTTCACCACCAGCTACGGTAACTGGGAGCGTCAAGAAAATTCTGAGGGCAATGCAAACGTCTCCAAAAATGCTCTGGAGTTCCATCTTGTATATTGCATTCAGGAGATCAAGAGAGCTACAATCAGGGGGGAAAGTGGCAGAAAATATTTTATTGAGATGCCTTATCTCACTCTCAAACTGATCTGTGAGATCCTGTGAGTATTTCTCCCTCAGTGGCTGACACACAGAAGCCATGACACTGTCACTCAACTTCCCAATTTTAAGTATGGCAGCAAATTCTTCAACAATATTTGCTGTTGTTTGGAACCGAGTGTCCAAGTCACTTATGATCTGGTCCATGGCAGTGAAAAACACAGTGTTACGGAATGTTGTTTCTGGCCTGTCCTCCTGACCTGTTGCTTCAGCAGTTTCATCATGAAACCTCTTCCTCCTCCTCTCACGGCTAAGTTCTTTTTTGAAATGAGGTGGAACCTCCATTTCCTTAGCTACCATTGATGCCTCAGACAGAATAGCATCCCATCTATTTCTGAGAGTCTGCATCTCATCTCTTAGTGCAGCAACATTACCTGCCTCCACCTCTATTGAGATTTTCCCTGACTGGAGTATCACATTTCTGTCATCAATAGATTGCAATACTTTCACCCAAATGGTGAGAAGGACAATGGCATCAAACGACATGAGGTAGTTCCTCAGACCAACAGCTTCAGATCTGGCCTCAGCTGTGAGACTGCATGAGCTCAGTATGGTAGCAAGGGCTTCAATGACACCAGGTAGGTGCTTTGCTACAGGTTTCACAGCATCAATTCTCGCACTCCAGCGAGTGTCAGATAGCCTATGTACAGAGCAACCTGTTTTCTTTTTGTATATAGACCAACGAGATGGACTGGCACTTACAAATGTGTAGAGGCGGTTAATGTAACCAAAAAAGTTGGACACTTCAGGGCTAGATTGTGCAGCATGCACACCTACTAGATTCAACGTGTGGGAGGCACAAGGTGAGAAAGTAGCAAGATTATTCTTTTTCAGTATTTGGGCTTGGACTCCCTTGATTTTCCCTGACATATTCGCCCCATTATCATACCCTTGCCCCCTGCAATCACTAATGTCTATCCCTAGATCCAGAAGCACACTCTCCATCATCCCTGCTATTTCACATCCTGTTTTTCCGTTGAAATCTTTGAATTCAATAAATCTTTCAGTGATCTCCCATTCGCATGTGTCTTCATTATAATGTACATATCTTATGAGCACGACATTTTGCTCCGTGTGGGAAATGTCAGGCGTTGCATCACAAATGATTCCATAGTATATGACATCCTCCCTTTCCGTCAGAATGGTTTTTAAAACCTTTCCCCCACACAATTCAATAAACTCGTTCTGGATGTCTGGGCTCAGATAATGAGTTAGCTGGCTTCCTTTTTTGGATGTCCTGATTTTGTCTAAGTGGTCTTTCAAGAGTGGATCATATCGTGATAAAAGTTCTAGCGTACCTAAAAAATTTCCATTGTGGACATCGCCCAAAGCATGCGTTTTACCTCGGAAAGCTAAATTCCTCGTTGCCAAGTGCAGAGTGACATCAAGGAGTCTCTGCAAGATAGCTTTGTTTTTCTCAATTTCAGACTGTAGCTATCTCTGCAACTGATGATCAACGCCACATGCAGTCATAACTGAACACTGTAGGTTTTTCCATCGCAAATAACAGTCCCTGTGATTCCTACTTTTTTCATGGCTTGGGAATTTATCATACATGCGACGCCACTCGACGTCACACATCTTGTATCCCTGGTCACTACTCAAAGCACTATGAGAGGGTATTTTTTGCTCCTTGGAGAAAAGAACACATGGTATGCAGAACAGTGCATTTGCACTTTCACTGTGAATCAACCAGTCCCTTTTCACTTTTCCCCTACCCTTATCTGCTTTGATGTATTTCAAGTAATCTGGAAATCTCTTTCCCTTTGAATCATGTGGAAATTCTTGATCTGTTTCTCGCATTGCTAAATTCTTTACAATAGTTACCCTGTCCTTGTCACTCATCCTAGCTGGGAACAACCCTGGGTCAAGTGATAGCAGATCTTCTGCCTTAGACACCACTACAGGTGGCTCAGTATCTGTGGCATCCTGTGTCGGAGCCTCACTTTGTCCCTGACATTGACTGTCCATAGCTGCTTCTTCCTCATCTGTGCTGCTTCCATGGTCCTCAACTTCTTCTTGTACTGGTACTTCTGCCTCTTCACCTCTGCTCTCCTCGTTGGCTGCCTTGCTCGAGGGCCCTGGCTCTAGAGTATCCATAGTGTACATAATTTATAAAATGCCATATAATAGTAATAACACAGTACAGCTTGAGCTATCTCTTAATTGTTATAATAATAATAATAATAATAATAATAATAATAATAATAATAATAATAATTTGTATAGATATTTTCCAATTGCTCAAATCTAGCTATAGCTACTGTAACAACCTCAATTTAATGTGCCAGTGGTCAATGGTATTGCAATTACTGGAAGAACTAGAGTAACTAAATGTGAATATTACCTAAAGTTGTATTCAATGCATGGTAAGCATATTTAAAATCTGTGTGTTAACCCCACGCCCTGCTGCTTACCTCCCTCTCCTTCAACTGGGAGCTGGCCTGAGGGAAGGGGTACTGATCCTGAAGTCACATCTGTGCATTAGAGCAGATGTGATTAGCATGTAACATTATACAGGTTAGGTTTGCTAGCCATAGCAAAAGGGCATAGCTGCTGGATACAAATTCACTGGGCTCATCTATAGCAACAGGTAGCTAACGTCAGCCACAAAATGTTGGCCAAGCTGTTATGGGCTTCAAAACAAGTTCTGTGAATAAATACCTTTCTTGTGAAAATACTTGGTGACTAGCTGTCGACCTCTTTTATTATCTTCCTCTTGCTGACGTTTTTTCTTTCGTTTCTGAGCCCCTGACATTTTCCTGTCAGTCTGTTCAAGCTGCAAGCTGCTGGTGCGCTGCTGTGCCGCCTAGTTATAGTTGAAAGTGGGGGTGCAAGATTAGTAACTGGCAGGCAAGGGGTGGTTTGGAGAGGGTCCGGCACGACCACCTCCATGGCAGAATGTTTTTAATTTAATGAACACCTGTACGTGCAATTTCCTGCAATATAGAGCACAGAACTGTCTCAAAATCATATGGGATCCTAAAGGATTGCTATAGGGTTCCAAAAACGTATAGAGATTCCTATAGCATTTATTTTTTTACTAGGGATGTTATCCTACACTTTAAGCTGTCTGATATCCCATTACCTGTAACTCTTGGGTCTCTTTCTCACTTCCTCTGCCTCCTCCCTGAGTCTGCAGTCACCACATCATTCTACACAGGAGAGCAATACACTTAGGAATACACTGAACTGGTTTGAATACATGATTTTTTCTTTTTTCTGCCATGTTCTACCTGGTTGGCTGGCTACACACACACACACACACACACACACACACACACACACACACATATACAGTGTGCAGGTTAGTTACAGTAGGAGATGGGCTTCTATCATAATTTAAGATACTTGAAGGCTGGCATCTGTAAACACAGATATAAGTACTTTATTCTTATTTTATTATCATTCTTTTCTTTCCAATGAAATGAAATCAGAAAGTGGTATATGATGGAAAATATGAAAGTCAATGCTTGAAGGAAAATTATAGTTGTGAGTTGATGGAGTGGCAGCTGTTTGCACATCTGTAATCAGAGGTAGCAAGGAAGAGAGAGAGAGAGAGAGAGAGAGAGAGAGAGAGAGGGGTCTGGATCTTGACAACACTGTTAGCTAACAGCTGAGCTATAGCTAACATAAAGACTGTGACCTGTAATTCAAAGCAGCGAAAATTAAGAGGAGATGATGATTATAAATGTGTTTTATTGTATTGAGCATTGTAACTTACATGAAAGGTCTGCCTGCCACCACCACCAATGACATACCGTCTTTTTGACACACCGTGACACACTCACTCAGCCGACACTTCACTCAGCACCTGGCTTCATGCTGGTGGGAGGGACCCCGGACTCGTGAGGGGCAGTAGATCAAACCAAATGTTACAGAAATGCAGGGGTGTCACAATCTATGGAAACTTAAAAAAGCACCTGTTTGTTTCTTTTGTGACGTTTTTCTTTTAATACAGGCAATTATACTTTTCAGTCATCTACATTAACTTACTTTAGGATAATAATAAAACCATATTAATAAAAAGATAATAATAGTGTTCTCTGGCCCCCCCCCCAGTGCTGGGCCCTTAGAATCGTCCCAAGCTACCCCCCCCCCAGCTACGCCCGTACTGTACTGTACCCATTCTGCAATCTGTTAATAAACTTTTCAATCAATCAATCAAATTAGGTGGCCATTTTGTAAAACCCTCATTCTCACGTGTTTTAAAGGGGGCGTGGCTTAGCGTCTAGTTAGGTGAACAGATATAGTTGGGTGATACATTTAGTCATTAGTCATTTTGAGAGATTGCAATATTATTATTATTGATAATGGCTCAGACTGACATTGCCATTGAAGAAGATATGAACAAGTATAAACAATATACGGAAGATACGGATCAGGTCGGTTTGCCGCTCAAGATTCGGAGAATACAGGACGGCATGTACCCCACCACGGACAAGTCTACGGTAAGTTTTCGGCGGTAAACGCATCATAATTTATTATCAATCATTTATCCGATTGTAATTTGATTGTATGGCGCTGAGCAGTGTTGGCAAAGTTCACTTTTTACCTGAAATAGTTAAGTTCACAGTTCACAAAGTATACTGGCACTGGCACACAGACCCAATTTCCATAACGCCTTGCTGCTGCTGCTCAATTCAGTCCACTCGTAAATAAATATAAATATACTTAAAGTACCAAAAGTGAAAGTAGTCATTGGGCAAATATTTATGTGCCGACGTCATAACTCTGTACAACACGCGGTAGGAACCAGGCTGAGGTATGAAACAAATTATTATCTCAACGTTCAATATTCAAAGTTCATTTACTGACTTTAACTAAAACTCTTTCTAGTAGTTACACTGCTGGACAGTATGACTACTACCATAGTGTCTTTATACCTGTACATATTAATACTACAACTCTGTACATACATCTGATTAGCACTACACTCAGTAGTACTAATTTATATTATGTTATACCCAGTTGAATCACCTGTACATTGTATATTACTATTGCACGTTACTGTTACATTTGCACTCTGGTTGGATGCCAAACTTATTTTCGTTGTACTGTACTTGTGCAGTGCTGTATGGTGACAATACATTTTAATCGAATCTAAATCAGAAAACGTGACTCCCTGGTCCCTGCAAATTAATGTGGTATCTCGTGTATAAACCAACCTATGGATTGAGCCCACCGTAACCACTCATTGGACGCAGTGCATGTGATTGATTGAATTGATTTAAAACGTTATTAACAGATTGCAGAATGGGTACAATACAGTACAGCTCAATACATACAGTTGTTAAGGGGATGCAGACCAGAGAAAGACTTTCGTCTTGTTTACATCAGGGTCCCCCAGTTTCAATTCATCATAACATATATTACATACACGTCACACGACAGTACTGCTACATCTAGACATTTATGACATACCAGATTTACAAATACAGTACTGTTTATGTCTGTCACAAGCCCCGGTTAGCTGTAGGAGATATTAATCGTTTAATAAACCTGGGGCCCATTATAGAATTGTTATGTTGCTGACTCATTGTCATCACTAATAATAATAAACCACTGTTGATTCTCACAACAAACCGCTGCACTCAAAAGACCCGGACGAAGGGAGAACTCTGGGGATACCGAGATATCACACCATGTTACCTGTTACCTGTTATTGCACAATTTTATTGTTACCTGTTACCTGTTATTGCACAATTTTATTGCAATTTTTTTTTGTATTGGATTCTATTATATGTTGTACCACTGTATTGTATATCAAAGCAGGGTAGCCGGACCAGCACTCACAGGTTCAATGTTTTTTAATGGCAGCCTGAATCAAAAGCAGACATGTTTCTGACAATGTCCTTCTTCAGTGGTATGGCTAGCACTGGAAATACATTCAAGGTGATGGTTAAATACACCTGGCAGGTAAATGACACGGCAGGAAATTACATCACAACGCAGGTGTGCCTATGCAATCAGACTAAATGAATGACCTATCAAAATAGAGTCCAAACATAATTTATACATATATATAGATATATCTATATCTAACACCAATTATATTATTATTATATTATAAACAATACAATACAAAACGAAACAAAACAAAATTACCAGAAACTTGATAACATATAACATGCCCGTGTTAGATATAGATATATCTATATATATATATGTATAAATTATGTTTGGACTCTATTTTGATAGGTCATTCATTTAGTCTGATTGCATAGGCACACCTGCGTTGTGATGTAATTTCCTGCCGTGTCATTTACCTGCCAGGTGTATTTAACCATCACCTTGAATGTATTTCCAGTGCTAGCCATACCACTGAAGAAGGACATTGTCAGAAACATGTCTGCTTTTGATTCAGGCTGCCATTAAAAAACATTGAACCTGTGAGTGCTGGTCCGGCTACCCTGCTTTGATATACTGAACTTTATGGGATTACAGCACCCAGTGTGAGAACTTGTGAGCGCGGTCTAACTTGACTATATTGTACCACTGTATTGCACATCGTTGCGGGCAAGACCACCCGCATTTCATTGTATACTCGTATGCTGTGACAAATAAAACTCTTGACTTGACTCTTGGTATGTCATAAATGTATAGATGTAGCAGTACTGTCTATCTGTATGTCATGTATGTCATATGGTATGATGAATTGAAAATGGGGGACCCTGATGTAAACAAGACGAAAGTCTTTCTCTGGTCTGCATCCCCTTAACAATTGTGTGTATTGAGCTGTACTGTATTGTACCCATTCTGCAATCTGTTAATAAAGTTTTCAATCAATCAGACTAGGCGAGAGGCTCTCGGGAAAGTGTCCGACGTTCTGACTCCTCCCCCGGGCTGCACTCGGCTACTCTCGTCCATCTCGAACACGCCTATTCACTGTCGGCTCAGTGTCCGACTTTTCAAAGGGGGCGTGGCTTAGCGATATCTCGCGGTTCGTTTAGGTGAGCGCGTGCACGTTTAGGTATTAGGTATTACTTTGATAATGGCTGACGCTGACATTAGTGAGTTAACGCGTGGACTATATACTCGTGAGGGGGACGCTATTATTGGCTCCGGCGGCGTTGGTAGCATTCAGAGAATTGTTCGATTTGGCGGCGACCCCACGGTAAGTTTCGGCGGTAACCACAATAATTTATCCCATTGTAATTTGATTGTATGGCCGCTGAGCAGTGTTGGGAAAGTTCACTTTCTACATGAACTAGTTCAGTTCACAGTTCACAAAGTTTAAAATGAACTACCGTAATTCCTCTAATAGTAACCCCGGCTTGTATTTGTTTCAACTGTAGCGGGTACCAGGCTTGTATTAGGAGGAGGCCTGTATAAGAGGGAGGCCTATATTTAAAAAAAAATCAAAACTGATCATAATGAATAAATCAACATTTTGTGTCAGTTTGAACCCAGTAAAATGTACTGGGTTCATTTATTGAAACCAAGTACTGTATGAAATAGTAAACAGTGCAATTACAGGTGGTCACTGGTCATTTCAACGTTTTCAAAGTGAAATCAAGTAACTAGCTCAGTATGCAGCTCAGTATATTAGTAACCCGGCTTGTATTAGGAGGCCGGCTTATAATTGCTTAGCTCAAGAGCGCACCCGGCCATTAATAGAGACCCGGCTTGTATTTGAGACCCGGTTACTATTAGAGGAATTACGGTAGTTCAGTTCATAGTTCAAAATTCAAAATTTTGAACTAAAGTTCATGGTTTCAAAAATGAACTAATTTATAGTTTATAGTTCTTTTTTCAATACGTTGCTGCGAGCTATTATTTTTCTAATGTATTGCCACAACCCATAATTGTTACGTTCTGGACACCGACCTCGGTCGGTGACCACCCACATTCCTGGCATATGTCACTGGGCTTGTCACCTGTCATTTCCCTGTCAATTAGTGCTGTCACTTAGGGGTGGTTCCTGATTGGCTGTCACGGGGGTGTGTGTGGAATGTTGGGTTTTGGTCTCTATTTAACATACCTCTCTTCTGCTTGTCCATTGTCAGGTCTTCACTAATTGCGTTCGGGGATAACGCGGACGGTTCTACTGTGGACCTCCAATAAGCTCCCATTTACCTTATCTTACACTTGTGCTTTTAGCACTTGTTCTCTCTTAGAATTTACTCTGTGTTCTTACTATTAAAGTCGAACCTGTTCAAGAGTAAACACTCTCTGTCTCTGTGATTACCTTCAACCATTGGAATTCACCTACCTGCATTCTGACAGAAGACCTGACCATCAGAATTCCATGGAGGCCATCATGGAGATGCTCCGGACGCAGGGAGCAGCCCAGACACGGATGGAGGAACATCAGCAGCTGGTCAGCGCCGAGTTAATCCGACTCAATGGGGTCGTCGGATCATCCCAAGCGGTGGCGCAGTCGGCGTTGGCCACAGCTCGACAAGCCCAAGAAGGAGTGGCTGGTGTGCAGTCGGCGGCGGGGGAAGCAGCGCTCCACGCAGAGGAAAGTCGGGGGGGGTTCGGGGTCCAGGAGCGGTCCCGCGAACCACATCTGCAGGCGCCCGCTCGCTATGACGGATCACCGGATGGTTGTCGGGAATTCATCACCCAGTGTCTACTCGTTTTCCGGCTGCAACCACGATCATTTCCATCGGAGACAGCGCAGGTAGCGTATATTATCACACTGCTCACCGGCGAAGCTCTCTCCTGGGCTACGGCGGAATTAGAGGCAGGGGCGATAATCTGCGACAGTCTGGACGCCTTTACCCGGGAATTGAGAAGAGTATTCGATACTTCCCGGGTGCTCTCGATCTTCGAGGCTGGTGGTCGTCTTCTCGACTGCCGGCAGGGCCTCCGCACAGTCGCAGCTTATGCTATCAAGTTTCGGATCTTGGCTCGGGAGACAGCTTGGGCGGAGAACGTCTGCGTGGTTCTGTTCGTCAGGGGACTCTCAGCGCGGATGCGAGATGCTCTCTCCGCGCGTGAGATCCCCGAGCAGCTGGAAGTGCTGATCAACACCACCATCAAGATGGATAATCGGCACCGGGAGAGGGAGAAGGAGCATGTCAACAACACCCAGCCCCAGGTATGTTTTCCTTCTTCTCCTGGTGTTGATAATTCCATGCATTACACGAGTGGGCCACTGGGTGATGAATCCATGCAGCTTGGAGCGCTGTCGCTCTCGGACGACGAGCGGCAGCGCTTCATCAAAGAGCGACGCTGCTTCCGGTGCGGCCGCACCGGTCACCGCTTCGGCAGCTGTCGGGTCCAGGCTGTTTCGGCTCGGCGCCAATCGGGGATGGAAGGTGCGCCGTCGGGCCTCGAGAGGGCGCCAGCAGGTGGGCTCATTCCTGCCAAGACCACGGATTCTCGCACATTTTTTGAGGTGGCGATCAACTGTGGGGGTGACATTAGGGGAACTAAGGCTCTCATTGACTCAGGGGCGGCGGGCAATTTTATTCACGTGGGACTGGTGAAGGAGTGGGGAACCCCGGTGGAGGACTTAGGGGTTCCCTTACCAGTCTATGCCCTGGACGGTCGGCCCCTGGGCAGTGGGAGCGTCACCCAGCGCACAGTTCCCTTACACATCCGGGTGGAGGGTGGGGAGTGGGAATGGGTTACTTTTTTTTGTCATCTTTTCCCCCTATTCTGTCATGGTGTTGGGTCATCCCTGGTTGTCGTCATGTGTTCGTGTCATTAATTGGAGCACGGGCGAACTCTCAACGGCGGCCGACGTCAAGTCGATCGTCAGCGGGAGTTTGCCCAAACCCTTGTCTCCCCCCCCCTCTTCTCTTTTGTCTCCTCCCTCTTTCTCCAGGATGGTGGGGAGCGTGGCAGATTCTGATCTACCCTTTAATCCCGATTTAATAGGGGTGCCTGAGATCTATTGGGACCTGGCGGACGTTTTTAGCAAGACGCGTGCTAAAGCACTTCCGCCTCATAGATCATACGACTGTCCCATTAATCTTCTACCCGGTACCTCCCCGCCTCGCGGGCGAATGTTCTCTCTCTCACGCCCCGAAACCTTGGCCATGAACACCTACATAGAGGAGGCATTGCTTGCGGGGCACATACGCCCTTCCACTTCCCCTGCCGGCGCTGGCTTCTTTTTTGTTGATAAAAAGGATGGGGATCAGCGCCCATGCATTGATTATAGGGGATTGAATGACGTTTCCATCAAGAACCGATATCCTTTACCCCTCATGGACACGGCCTTTGAGTGCTTACAGGGGGCACAGGTCTTTTCTAAACTTGACTTACGTAATGCATACAACCTGGTCAGGATTAGAGAGGGAGACGAGTGGAAGACTGCATTTAACACACCCAATGGGCACTATGAGTATTTGGTCATGCCCTTTGGTTTGGCTAATGCTCCGGCAGTCTTCCAAGCCCTGGTTAACGACGTGCTGCGAGACTTGATTGGGGTGTCGGTGTTTGTCTACTTAGATGATATCCTGATTTTTTCTCGCGATATGGTGCAACACCAAATGCACGTTCGGGAGGTGCTAGACCGTCTCCTCAAGCATCAACTATTCGTTAAGGCTGAGAAGTGTGTGTTTCACACGGACACCGTGTCCTTCCTGGGCTTTGTGTTGACGAAGGGCGATCTGCGCATGGATCCAGCCAAGGTGAGTGCAGTTTTGGACTGGCCACGGCCTTCGTCGCTCAAGGGGTTACAACGGTTTTTGGGCTGTGCAAATTTTTACAGGCGCTTTATTCGCAATTTTAGCGCCTTAGCCAATCCCTTAACAGCTCTCACTAAGGCCTCTCTCCCTGGCTTTGAATGGTCGCCTAGGGCTGAGTCGGCCTTCTGCGATCTTAAACGTCGTTTTACATCCGCTCCTGTATTGATCCGCCATGACGCGGAGGTTCCGTTCATTGTGGAGGTGGATGCCTCTGACGTCGTGGTGGGGGGGGTGCTCTCTCAGAGATGCTTAAAGGATGGGAAAGTGCACCCGTGTGCTTTTTTTTCTCGCCGTCTGTCACCAGCCGAGCGTAATTACGACGTGGGTAATCGGGAGTTATTGGCGATCAAATTGGCACTGGAGGAGTGGAGACATTGGTTGGAGGGGGCGGCACATCCTTTCATTATTTGGACTGACCATAAGAACTTGGCTTACATCCAAGGGGCTAAACGCCTTAACGCTCGCCAGGCCAGGTGGACGTTGTTCTTCACACGATTTCGATATACCATCTCCTATAGACCCGGCTCCAAGAATATCAAACCTGACGCGTTGTCGCGCCAGTTTGATCTTCCTGGGCGGGAGGAGCAGCCCCATCCCATTATTCCACCGGCCTTGATTTTGGCACCCGTGTCTTGGGGCATAGAGAAGGTGGTAAGGTCGGCGCTAACGCGGGAGCCCGATCCTGGTGGGGGTCCTCCGGGACGGTCGTATGTTCCCAAGGTGGCGCGCTCACGCTTGCTACAGTGGGCACATGCGTCATCCCTCACCAGCCACCCAGGGGCAACCAGGACCCTGGAATTTATCCGTAGGAGGTTCTGGTGGCCGACAGTGGAGGGGGATACGCGTTCCTTTGTGGCGGCCTGTCCGGTGTGCGCACGTAGTAAGACCTCTCGACGGGCACCGGCGGGTCTCCTCCGACCACTTCCTATTCCTAAACGACCCTGGTCACACATATCTCTGGACTTTATTTCTGGTCTTCCCCTTTCGGACGGATTCACCACCATTTTGGTGGTGGTGGATCGGTTCTCTAAGGCGGCTCACTTTGTCCCTCTCCCCAAGCTTCCTTCGGCCCGGGAGACTGCTGATTTAATTATACAGCATGTCTTTCGGGTCCACGGGCTGCCAGTAGATATCGTGTCGGACCGGGGTCCTCAGTTCGCCTCCAGGTTCTGGAAGGCGTTTGCCGCCGGCCTCGGCGCCTCTGTCAGTCTGTCGTCTGGGTTCCATCCACAGTCGAACGGGCAGACGGAGAGGGTCAACCAGGTAGTCCGGCAACGTGGAGTAGGAGGTTGGCTTGGGCTGAGTACGCGCATAATACCCTTCTCTCCTCTTCTACCGGTATGTCTCCCTTTCAGTGCCAGTATGGTTTTCAACCTCCTCTGTTTCCCGAGCAGGAGCAGGAGGCGGAGGTGCCCTCGGCCCAGGCACATGTGGCTCGCTGTCGCAGGACGTGGAAACAGGTTCGGAAGGCGCTACAGAAGGTTTCGGTTAGTACCCAACGGCAGGCTAACCGTAAGCGTCGTCCGGCTCCAGTTTACCGTCCAGGGCAGCGGGTTTGGCTTTCCACCCGGGATCTCCCTCTCCGGGTGGAATCCAAGAAGCTGGCTCCTCGCTTTATAGGACCATTTAAAGTGATTCATCGGGTTAATCCAGTGGCTTACAAGCTACGACTTCCGAGCTCTATGAGGGTTCATCCGATGTTTCATGTGTCCCTGTTGAAGCCATTCCTCTCATCGCCCTTGGCCCCGCCACTGCCTGTGGTTCCTCCGCCCCGGTTTATTGGCGGTCAACCCATTTACACGGTGCGGAGGATACTGGGTTGTAGGCGGAGGGGTAGGGGGTTTCAGTTCTTGGTGGATTGGGAGGGGTACGGGATAGAAGAGCGTTCTTGGGTGCCTCAAAGGGATATTTTAGATCCCAGCCTGATCGTTGATTTCCGGCGGCTGAATCCCGAGGCTCCTAGGTGAACGTCTGGTGCCGTTCGTCGGGGGAGGGTACTGTTACGTTCTGGACACCGACCTCGGTCGGTGACCACCCACATTCCTGGCATATGTCACTGGGCTTGTCACCTGTCATTTCCCTGTCAATTAGTGCTGTCACTTAGGGGTGGTTCCTGATTGGCTGTCACGGGGGTGTGTGTGGAATGTTGGGTTTTGGTCTCTATTTAACATACCTCTCTTCTGCTTGTCCATTGTCAGGTCTTCACTAATTGCGTTCGGGGATAACGCGGACGGTTCTACTGTGGACCTCCAATAAGCTCCCATTTACCTTATCTTACACTTGTGCTTTTAGCACTTGTTCTCTCTTAGAATTTACTCTGTGTTCTTACTATTAAAGTCGAACCTGTTCAAGAGTAAACACTCTCTGTCTCTGTGATTACCTTCAACCATTGGAATTCACCTACCTGCATTCTGACAATAATAGAACCACAGAATACTGGCATTTCCATAACGCTTTGCTGCCGCCCATTCATCCACACTAGTAGCAGCTGCAGCTTTCATCTCTACAGTATATTTTCAAAAACATGAGGAAAAACGTGCTGCTTGAATGGTCTTTATTAAGTATAATAATCTAAATACTTAAAGTACCAAAAGTGAAAGTAGTCATTGGGCAAATATAAACATGTGCCGACATAACTCTGTACTAACACAACACAAGGTAGGAACCAGGCTGAGGTATGAAACTAAGGTTGTACCTCAAAGTTCAATATTCAAAGTGCAAAACATTTACTGACTTTAACTAAAACTCTTTTAAATGCTCATATTGTACACCGACGTGGTAGAGTCTGACTCTGAGAGAGTGCAGCGCCTTCTAAAAGTGCGAGTGCTGCTGCTCCACTACCAGACTCCCCGGAGCTCCGTCCAGAGCCGGTGTTCTGCGAAATTCTACTCCCTGCTGAATTCAGCTGCCAGCACTCCTGCGCTTGCACACGCACACGCATGACCCACAATCCTTTTCCACGCGTTTTCAATCTACAATATTCTGCTGCCGAACGTCTTGTTTGACTTGTTGATGGTGAGCAATATCTTAAACATATTTGTACATACATAACTTATTACTGTATAAGCATGTAAATATTTGCATGTAATTGGCTTTGCAGCAGAATGTATAAAGTATGTATAAAGTAGATGATAAAATGTGAACGTGACGACACCCAGCTGTCAAAAGATATAGGCCTGAGTTTAGCGTTATCTTGTTTTAAAATCACTTTTGTATGCATCAAAAATCACTTGTGTGTGAAAGACTTTCGTCTTGTTTACATCAGGGTCCCCCATTGCTACGGCAGCAGTTTTCGAGGAAGTAGTAGAATTTCGCAGAACACCGTTGCCAGATTGTGTGGTTTTCAGCATTATTTTGAAGCCTGTTCTGTGCCGTTAGAGGCTCTGCTTGGCATCACACTGCACTATCTCGCGTACGTGCACGCGTACTGAATAAATTCCACAAATGTACCTCTAATACCAGTATTAGTCTGACCACACCCCTCATCAGCTTACCTTCATAAGCAGGTGTGTGGTCACCTGCTCTCCTCCTTCTCGCTTTCACCACAAGGAATAAGTGCCTCGGTAGATCCCCACACTTGACACCATGATGGAAGAAATTGGATTAGGAACAGCTTTGGGAAACAAGGATACGTTGACATCATATCTTTATTTTCTCTCTCACTATTTTTCGAGAAAATACGGCGATATTGTCTTCGTACTGGAGTGTCTAGAAGATGATGATCATTCTAAAAACCCTCCACCGGTTTTTCGTATTGGGAGCACGCCGCTGCATGCTTCTCAACTGCAGTTCCTTGCTGTGTTTGTTGGGGTGAAACCTGTCAGGCCACAGCTGAACTGTCGGACATGCCGCTGTTGTGAGAAGCGGTGCGTTCCAGGTTGGGTGAGTAGTGTTTGCTGGCAGGCTCCACTTGTCTGTTAGTGCTATGGGGGCTACTTGACAATGTTTATGGAAACCGGCCCCAGGCTAGGGTCCTTTGTTCAGCCACCTAGGCGACAGGAGACCTTGGTCTGAAGACCATTATAGTTTTAACTAGTGGGCCGCGACCATTGACACTGGTGATCCCTGTGTGTTTTGGACGAGTGGATTCTCTCTGTCACCGTGTTAAGGCCCCATCTTTCATATCCAAATGAGAGTATTCCTTCACGAGGGGATATGTGCATGAATGTGCGGTAGCGGCAGATTCATGTTCAAAGTCAGCTACACAGGCCAGTTGGTATTGTGCTGATTCCGTCGGGTGTGGTAAAATCACCGTTGTGAAGCGGTGTTGACATCTTGTTTTCTCTTTTCTCTTAAAAAGTGAGGAGAGGTTCAGAACGGCGGCCTGTCTGGCTGAGTGTTATGTCATTGTTTACATGTTCATAGCTTGCGGTTAGCCAGTCAGCTGTTAACTGCTGCGTTAGCCTGCTGGATCGCTGCATGGCCTGCTTAGGTTGGGCCTACTATTAGCCAGTCAGCTGTTAGCTGCGGGGCTAGCATGTCGTGGTCGCTAGGTAACGTTAGCTTGCTGCTATAGGCCATGGCCTGGCGCGGGGTAGCTTAGCTTCTCGCGCGGCGCCGTGAGCTTGCTTCTGATCGCGTGCGTCGTTAGCTCGGCGTCTCGCGAGCGGAAGCAGTAGCACCCGAACGGTTGGAGCGGCCGTTAGCTTGATGCTATTCTGTTGAACGTGCTTTGATTTTAACATGTTTTACACTCTTGACCACGACGTCATCCTTGACAGGGGATGTTTCGTCGACCCTGCCCTGAGCCAGGACGGCAAGGTTGCATCAACAGGGGACTGTAGTGCGGGTTGGGGGCGGTGACGCTGCCCAGTTCGGACAACACAGGAGCGGCTGTGTTCCTACGGTGTCTGTGACTGCACTTCGCTGATCTGCGTTCCGGGTAGGAACGGGGTTGACCAGACCTCATAACACGTCTTCTGGTTTTACTTTGCTAAATGTATTGTGAATAACGGTGTTTTTCCCAAAACGTGTGTTGCTACAATGCATTTAGGATACGTTGCGGGTTATGTGTGAGCTGTTTTTGTCACTGGCAGTTAGCTTCTCCGTGCAAATCGGGATGTAATGATCTGGTTGTTGTGTGAGAAACATCATGGTGTTTATATGTACCGTGTACTCACAACTAAGGTAACTAACCTATGAAGCTATGCTTGGTGACAAGTGAGTAAAAGAATGTTCTTTCTCAGACTGTGATGACAATGAACAGTGTGTTCACATATTAACAGTTTTTCCTGTTTTAACTGGCCGTATTGAGGGTAAAATAGGAGGATTGTGTTTTCCCCCCCGGTTCCCTGGGGACTTTTTCATCCTCCTATCAGACATGTTTGTGCACTTTTTGTGTCTTTTGTGTGGTAGGGATGCGATGTAACTCTTAGCTTGATTGCTGAGGTTGTGCTAAATCTGCTGGAGAGACTTATTTTCCTAAAAAAAGAAAATGGTTTGGTTGCTGTCATGTGTGCTTAGCAAGGCCTGTGGCCGATACTAATCGAGAATGATGTATTCTCTCATTGTGAAAAAAACGGCGTTCCTCTGTTGAGTGTTTTTGCCATTTTTTGTAGGTGATGATGGGTTGTGTGTGTCATGTGACCTACAACTGGGTTGGACTGGCCACAGAAGCACATGTGTATGTTGGACCGGGGCTCTTAGAGCCCTCTCTATTCTGTGTTTTTCCTTAGTAAAAATCAGATAGCAGGTTAGCTCATGCGCTGTGTGGAGCTGTAAAACGCTTCATAGAGTTGACTATGACTGTGTCATATTCTCTTTTTGTCATTACATCGTATCATGGGTGTGGGGTCGTAAAGGGGTGAACTGGTAACCTTTCCTCTCCCCATTGTTTCTGTCGGTCAGGGGTACACCCCCTGTCCTTCAAGGTTCCCGTCACGTGGCGGTTCGGCACGTTACGGGGGGGGGGGGGGGGAGTTCCTGGTCCCACGGCCTGGTATATTGGGCGTGTGCACCGCAGGAATTCCCCCGCCATAGAGTACGTCACCGTGCGCGTCTCTGTTGGTAGGACTTCCGTGTGCTGTTCAGGTCCATGTGATGGATCTGTTTTCAGGGGGGGTGGTCAGGGCTCCTCCTCACCAAGCGCCTATTCAGGCCTTCTGTGAGTTCGGACTCCTTCTTCCATGTGAGGAAGCCTCCATCAGAGTACAGAGCCTTCCTCCTCAGATTGTCAAAGTGAGTGGACCCTCTAGAAGGGTCCTTTTCTATTGTGTGTGTATTCGATTCAATTCGTTTATTGAGTGTGTATGGGTTCAGTGCCTCTTCCCCGGAGAGCCCTAAAACCAGTTTTTTACATGGCTCAAGGTGCAATATATTCTTTTCAATCTGTACAGCTCGCGTGGGAAGTCTCTCTGGGGATCCCCGTCTCCTTCCTATGGGAGGGTGGTGGGATGTAAAAATGTGAACATTTTTTACCCCGGCTGTGTAGACTGGGATACATACTGTTGATGCTTCCTTCTTTTCTATTCCAGAAGTGTTGGAGTTAGGGAGTGTCACACCCCTCTTGTCGTGCCCCTGGGCGCCTTGGGGATTCAATGACAGGTCTAAATAGCCTGTTCATTGATGGGGGTGTGTCCCGACGCACGTATAGTGCTAGCTCGCTGTAAACAGGCGATTGACTGGCACGCCTTGGTTGCTTGTGGTTGAAACAGCGTTTTTATAAAGCAACTGAGATGGGGGTTTTTCCTCTTCCGACGACCACATCCCATGACCTGGGTGGGTTGTCGACGGATTCTCGTTCATGTCTGGGGGATGATGACGGAATGGATCTGAACATATGTGGAGGGGTCTCACGCCCTTGGGGTGGGCCACCAGGCGCGGTTCGCCCGAACGTCTGGGTGGCGCCTTCTTTTCATGTTAAGATCGACACGCATATCTGCCCTTCTCCTGGAGTAGGCATGTTGGCGTGGTTAGGGCACAGGACTGGTTCTGGTCACGCTGGTCCAGGTCAGTTGAACCCGTTGTCCGCCGGGGATGCAGATCTGCTGTTCTGGTACCCTGAGGGACTTGGGCTTTTTTCAGGGGGAAAAATGCCAGGTCGGTCTGGGTGTCACAGGGTTAAGCGCTATGGAGACCCTGGTTGGGTATGTTTTTACTCAGCACTGTCGTAATGGCTTACAGCCATGCCATTCTGTACACGCTCGATCTCGTCGGATCTCGGCCGCTACACAGGTTGGTCCTGGTTAGTACTTGGTTGGGAGACCGCCTGGGAATACCAAGTACGGTGTGCTTAGGGGCTGGTTCTCTATTATTTTTCGCTCTTCTCTCACGCATGGCGAAGAGGGGCCTGTGGGGGTGGTTTTTTGACCTCCTCTGGTGACCCTGTGCTTCCCGTACCGCCAGGCCCGGTCCGAAGTGATGTTTGCGACCCGTAGGCCTGGGTTAACCCTTTTTTGAAAACTGAAACACTTGTACTGCGGTATAGCCGGTGTATACCCGCAGGTGTGTTTTGGAGTTTTTTCTTGAGGGGTTATAGGAACAACCACCGCATTGGGTAACACCGAGGTGGTTGATTCCCTGGTGTGTTGGAGCAGTGTCAACTCCCGGGTTCACCGGTTGAGGGTGCCCCTGCACGTTCATGACGTCTGCCAATCGTGTCAGCCTTCTCTGCCTCGACCCCTCTGGGTGGGGGTTTTTAAATGGAGGCTTGGTCATGCAACAACGCCAGCATACGCCCCTTCCGCCGGGGCAGCTGTGTTCAGCTGTCCCCTCTGGCGCCTGTCTCGTCCGCAGTCTCCAGGCTAGGGTTAACAGCCTGTTGCCTGGTTTTTCCCCGGTGCGCTGCCTGCTTCCGTTGGTTAACCTTTTTTGTGTGCTTACGGCCATGCTGACTGCCTGTTCTGCAGGGTCAGTGTGCCAGGCGGTGTACTATTGGGGGGACGGGGCCCGCTCGGCTTACGGCCATACCGACCTGAACACGCCCGATCTCGTCCGATCTCGGTAGCTAAGCAGGTTCTGGCCTGGTTAGTACTTGGTTGGGATACCGCCTGGGATTACCAGGTGCAGTAAGAAACTGGGGGGCCTTTGTCCGAATACGCTGGCGATGTGGGGGGCGGGGCACTACGTGCCCACCTGGTGGGGTCTTGATGCTGGCATCATGGACTTCTCCGGGCCCCCATTCCAGGGAGTCCAGTCCTTTTGGTGGGTCTGGGTCTTCCTTCGCGCTCCGCTGCTACGGCCTTGCCACGGGGTTGGGTTTGCCCTTGACCCCGTGATTCTGGGGGCGGTAACGAGGTTGTTCCTCCGTTCGTTCCCGGGTGGCATGCGGGTTGTGCGTGTGTGTAGTCGTGGGGTCAAGCCACGGTCTGCTCACCCTGTGCGTTGAGTTGCTTGAGTGCCTCTTCGCACGGTCGGGTCCGTCGCCTTCCCGTGAAGCCCCTAATAGGGGGGATACCCTCCATTAGGGGGGGTCGGGGGGGCTCGGCCCTCCCTGTTCTGATGGTTTTGGGGGGCTGTCAGCGGGGTGTATTTGTCAGCCAGCGGCTCCGCTTGGCCTCCCATTGTGCAGTGTGATGCCAAGCAGAGCCTCTAACGGCACAGAACGCTAGGTTATGACTATAACCAAGTTCTGTTAGTTAGAGGTGACGCTTGGCATCAGACGGCCGCTGCAGCCCTTGACCTCACCTTGTGGTGAAAGCTTGGGAAGGAGGAGAGCAGGTGACCACACACCTGCTTATGAAGGTAAGCTGATGAGGGGTGTGGTCAGACTAATACTGGTATTAGAGGTACATTTGTGGAATTTATTCAGTACGCGTGCACGTACGCGAGATAGTGCAGTGTGATGCCAAGCGTCACCTCTAACTAACAGAACTTGGTTATAGTCATAACCTAGCGTTTACGGTGTGTTTTAACTGGGTTTTCGGCTGAAAGGCATATGAAATCTGGCACACGTTTGAACGCCGTTATAATATAGTGCTGAGAATGAACGCATTTTTGAACGCCGTTATACAGCGCTGAGAAAGAACGCGTTCTCAATTACGTTCATTTAGGGGGGGAAACATCCGTTCAGTTCCCGTTCGCCCAAAATACGAACTCGTTCACTGCCGCTGAGACACATCATGTCCCTTATTTTTAGATGAAAATGAGGTTGTTCAATCATAATATACTAAATGTGAAACCGATAATGTTTTCTGACTATAATAGAACTATATTAGAATATAACTTCTGAAATAAAATTTAGTATATTTATTATTATTTTATTGATTGGGGATCAATAAGGGAATCATGTCTCCTCTTAACTCTCAGCCCCTGGTCTGGAAGATCTTGGACTACTCCAAGGACGAGGATAAAAAAGCTGCGAAGAATGAGGTGGCGATCCTCAGAGAATTGAAGGACGTGAATATAGTTCAATTTCACGACGCTTTCCTATATGAGAATAACTGTTTTTTGATCATGGACTACTGTGAGGGTGGCGACCTCCACGTCTTCATCAAGAAACAAAAAACGTGAGTTCTTGGTATGGTATGTATGTTACCGTTCAACCTCAATGAAGATGTTTTTAATGTGAAACTTGCTTTTGTCTTGACCGGTGGTAATAATAATAATAATAACTTTATTTGTATAGCACTTTTCATACAGAGGTTGCAGTTCAAAGTGCTAGAAAGTGGTACTCTTCCTGGCTAAATAAAGGATAAATAAAAACATTCTGATTGACTTTACAATTACATACACTTACATGAAAGAACGCACCAACATTATGGGAAATGCACTTACTGTCTTCTCCAGAATGATACCCAAAAGCCACGTGGAGGAGAGCATGGTCCTGGCTATGATGGAGCAGCTCACCAAGGCTCTGCAGGCGTGCCACAAGCCAAACAAGCATACAGACTACTACATAGTACACAGGGACCTGAAGCCGGCCAACGTGTTCCTGGACGCCCAGAAGAACAATGTAAGGCTAGGCGATTTTGGCGAGGCCAGGTTCCGCAAAGCGGACGACAAGATAAAGGGTGACGCTAAAATCGGGACGGCTAGGTACAGATCCCCGGTGAGTTATTGATCTGTTTCCCTTTGTCGTTTTTAAAAGAAAACTATAATCTTCAGGGAAATTGTTTTGGTTTGCTTAAAAGAACACGTCAACATTTTGGGAAATGAGCTTACGGTTGCATCCCTACTTTATTTATAATTATTTATTTACTGTTGTATTGTTCTTAACACAATATCTGCCACGCAATATCAGCATCTTATAGCTCTACCGCCAAAACGCTGTAAACGGTGGGAGTCGCTCACCTTGTTTGCAGGGCTATAACTTTAAATATTATAGCTATATCTGCAATACTATGGCCCATTTGACATCGGGTATCTATCGTTCAAGATGTGGGAAAGTTATATTTTTTCCATTCATACATTGTCGTTTTATACCGTGGTGAATATAAGTATAGTTTTAGAGTGGTCTGGGGTAATTCCTAGAACACTAGTAATAGGGCCGCGATGCATATTATACTTAATCCATTGGCATTTCGTCCCTATACACGCTACAATAAAAAAATTCAAATGCATATGATCGGTATTATGTTCCATCATGCATGCAGGAAATGGGGGGGGGGGGGGGGTCGTTTATGATTAATTGATTGTCAACAACGGCTTTCTTTAGTACAACTACATACGTTGATCAGATGGATTGCAATGATAGAAATGGACAATCAAGCTGGAATTAACCTTAGATTGCTCTTACCTCCGGCCGATGACACTGAAGAAAGAATATTCCAATTATTTGATTGCCATCTGCTAGATCGTATTTCCGTTTGGCCGACGCCATATACTCCAAAAGCATATTGATTCTTGCGTCTCGAAGGCGATTCAATGCACTCGACTGTTCATCTGGATCCACGTTACAAGATAACTGCGCCCGGACGACATTCACTGACGCACAGAGCCATGCTTCCTGCAGAAAGTAAGTGCAACATCGGCCGAATACCACCAGGCGGCGGTATCGAGGCGTTGCGATCTCAGACAGAGTGCCAGAGTTTCCCAGAGCCTTGCTGGATGAATTATGAATGGAAATAGCGAATAAAATAAATAACGATCACAACAACGGCACTCAACGATTGGACGGCAATAACGAGTTAACTTGTTTTTGGTGCAGAAACGGTTAATTGTGAAAGAAAATGAACATGCATTGTATGAGAAAATGTAAAATATCTTATCTTAACCCGGCTGACATTTCTCCTGTTTCTAGACCTGCTTTCACCAATCTCGTCCTCATCGCAACAGCCAATTTTACTCCTATTGACGAGGCCAAGTACTCCAAGAAGCTGAGAGATCTCATCGACAAAGACATGCTCGCTTTGAAGGTTAGAAAGACATCGCTTCACTTACATTTTTCTATATTTAAAGGGTAACGTCACCAAAAAAAGAAAACTGATGATTTTCTTTTGCACATAATCTCACACACATCCAAAAACTTGAAACAGTTTTGCACACATTCATTAATTTAGTTTAGTTTGACAGCTATTGAGTGTAGATCAGTTTGAATATGGCCCCATCTTATAGGGACTGGCTACCTCATCTCATTGAGCTGTAATTAACACAACACCTTGTCTTATAGGGCCTGCTGCCTTATAATTTCACTGAGCTGTAATTAACACAACACCTTGTCTTATAGGACTGGCAGAAATGCTGTTTTTTTTAAGTTGCTGCTGCAGTGACACTTGAAAAAGAACACATAGCAAAAACTAATAAAAGTCCTTTCTAAACAGGTGTCCGTGGAGGCCCACAAAAAGCCCCAGGTCATTCTAGACTACAACCACTGCAAGGGGGCAGTGGACAACCTTGATAAGGTATGTATTCTTATTTTATAGTGCATGCCTGGTGTAATTATTTTGTGCATTTATTTATGGATATGATGTGAAAATTAGGGAGATCTATTGCACGACGGGTGCCTTCTAAATGTGTGTGTGAGTTCATACACTTATTTGGCTTCATCTAATTTTATTTGGTTTATCTTTTTTCTTCTCAGCTGGTGTAGGAGGGGGACACACACACGACGCTGACCCATTACGATGTTGTAGGAGGGGGACACACACACGACGCTGGCCCGTTACCATGCTGTAGGAGGGGGACACACACACGACGCTGACCCGTTACAGCTGTAGGAGGGGGACACACACACGACGCTGACCCATTACGATGGTGTAGGAGGGGGACACACACACGACGCTGACCCGTTACAGCTGTAGGAGGGGGACACACACACGACGCTGACCCGTTACAGCTGTAGGAGGGGGACACACACACGACGCTGACCCGTTACCATGCTGTAGGAGGGGGACACACACACAACGCTGACCCGTTACAGCTGTAGGAGGGGGACACACACACGACGCTGACCCGTTACCATGCTGTAGGAGGGGGACACACACACGACGCTGACCCGTTACCATGCTGTAGGAGGGGGACACACACACGACGCTGACCCGTTACCATGCTGTAGGAGGGGGACACACACACGACGCTGACCCGTTACCATGCTGTAGGAGGGGGACACACACACGACGCTGACCCGTTACCATGCTGTAGGAGGGGGACACACACACGACGCTGACCCGTTACAGCTGTAGGAGGGGGACACACACACGACGCTGACCCGTTACAGCTGTAGGAGGGGGACACACACACGACGCTGACCCGTTACAGCTGTAGGAGGGGGACACACACACGACGCTGACCCGTTACCATGCTGTAGGAGGGGGACACACAATTCATCATTTTGAAGCCTGTTTACGGTGTGTTTTAACTGGGTTTTCGGCTGAAAGGCATATGAAATCTGGCACACGTTTGAACGCCGTTATAATATAGTGCTGAGAATGAACGCACTTTTGAACGCCGTTATACAGCGCTGAGAATGAACGCGTTCTCAATTACGTTCATTTAGGGGGGGAAACATCCGTTCAGTTCCCGTTCGCCCAAAATACGAACTCGTTCACTGCCGCTGAGACACATCATGTCCCTTATTTTTAGATGAAAATGAGGTTGTTCAATCATAATATACTAAATGTGAAACCGATAATGTTTTCTGACTATAATAGAACTATATTAGAATATAACTTCTGAAATAAAATTTAGTATATTTATTATTATTTTATTGATTGGGGATCAATAAGGGAATCATGTCTCCTCTTAACTCTCAGCCCCTGGTCTGGAAGATCTTGGACTACTCCAAGGACGAGGATAAAAAAGCTGCGAAGAATGAGGTGGCGATCCTCAGAGAATTGAAGGACGTGAATATAGTTCAATTTCACGACGCTTTCCTATATGAGAATAACTGTTTTTTGATCATGGACTACTGTGAGGGTGGCGACCTCCACGTCTTCATCAAGAAACAAAAAACGTGAGTTCTTGGTATGGTATGTATGTTACCGTTCAACCTCAATGAAGATGTTTTTAATGTGAAACTTGCTTTTGTCTTGACCGGTGGTAATAATAATAATAATAACTTTATTTGTATAGCACTTTTCATACAGAGGTTGCAGTTCAAAGTGCTAGAAAGTGGTACTCTTCCTGGCTAAATAAAGGATAAATAAAAACATTCTGATTGACTTTACAATTACATACACTTACATGAAAGAACGCACCAACATTATGGGAAATGCACTTACTGTCTTCTCCAGAATGATACCCAAAAGCCACGTGGAGGAGAGCATGGTCCTGGCTATGATGGAGCAGCTCACCAAGGCTCTGCAGGCGTGCCACAAGCCAAACAAGCATACAGACTACTACATAGTACACAGGGACCTGAAGCCGGCCAACGTGTTCCTGGACGCCCAGAAGAACAATGTAAGGCTAGGCGATTTTGGCGAGGCCAGGTTCCGCAAAGCGGACGACAAGATAAAGGGTGACGCTAAAATCGGGACGGCTAGGTACAGATCCCCGGTGAGTTATTGATCTGTTTCCCTTTGTCGTTTTTAAAAGAAAACTATAATCTTCAGGGAAATTGTTTTGGTTTGCTTAAAAGAACACGTCAACATTTTGGGAAATGAGCTTACGGTTGCATCCCTACTTTATTTATAATTATTTATTTACTGTTGTATTGTTCTTAACACAATATCTGCCACGCAATATCAGCATCTTATAGCTCTACCGCCAAAACGCTGTAAACGGTGGGAGTCGCTCACCTTGTTTGCAGGGCTATAACTTTAAATATTATAGCTATATCTGCAATACTATGGCCCATTTGACATCGGGTATCTATCGTTCAAGATGTGGGAAAGTTATATTTTTTCCATTCATACATTGTCGTTTTATACCGTGGTGAATATAAGTATAGTTTTAGAGTGGTCTGGGGTAATTCCTAGAACACTAGTAATAGGGCCGCGATGCATATTATACTTAATCCATTGGCATTTCGTCCCTATACACGCTACAATAAAAAAATTCAAATGCATATGATCGGTATTATGTTCCATCATGCATGCAGGAAATGGGGGGGGGGGGGGGTCGTTTATGATTAATTGATTGTCAACAACGGCTTTCTTTAGTACAACTACATACGTTGATCAGATGGATTGCAATGATAGAAATGGACAATCAAGCTGGAATTAACCTTAGATTGCTCTTACCTCCGGCCGATGACACTGAAGAAAGAATATTCCAATTATTTGATTGCCATCTGCTAGATCGTATTTCCGTTTGGCCGACGCCATATACTCCAAAAGCATATTGATTCTTGCGTCTCGAAGGCGATTCAATGCACTCGACTGTTCATCTGGATCCACGTTACAAGATAACTGCGCCCGGACGACATTCACTGACGCACAGAGCCATGCTTCCTGCAGAAAGTAAGTGCAACATCGGCCGAATACCACCAGGCGGCGGTATCGAGGCGTTGCGATCTCAGACAGAGTGCCAGAGTTTCCCAGAGCCTTGCTGGATGAATTATGAATGGAAATAGCGAATAAAATAAATAACGATCACAACAACGGCACTCAACGATTGGACGGCAATAACGAGTTAACTTGTTTTTGGTGCAGAAACGGTTAATTGTGAAAGAAAATGAACATGCATTGTATGAGAAAATGTAAAATATCTTATCTTAACCCGGCTGACATTTCTCCTGTTTCTAGACCTGCTTTCACCAATCTCGTCCTCATCGCAACAGCCAATTTTACTCCTATTGACGAGGCCAAGTACTCCAAGAAGCTGAGAGATCTCATCGACAAAGACATGCTCGCTTTGAAGGTTAGAAAGACATCGCTTCACTTACATTTTTCTATATTTAAAGGGTAACGTCACCAAAAAAAGAAAACTGATGATTTTCTTTTGCACATAATCTCACACACATCCAAAAACTTGAAACAGTTTTGCACACATTCATTAATTTAGTTTAGTTTGACAGCTATTGAGTGTAGATCAGTTTGAATATGGCCCCATCTTATAGGGACTGGCTACCTCATCTCATTGAGCTGTAATTAACACAACACCTTGTCTTATAGGGCCTGCTGCCTTATAATTTCACTGAGCTGTAATTAACACAACACCTTGTCTTATAGGACTGGCAGAAATGCTGTTTTTTTTAAGTTGCTGCTGCAGTGACACTTGAAAAAGAACACATAGCAAAAACTAATAAAAGTCCTTTCTAAACAGGTGTCCGTGGAGGCCCACAAAAAGCCCCAGGTCATTCTAGACTACAACCACTGCAAGGGGGCAGTGGACAACCTTGATAAGGTATGTATTCTTATTTTATAGTGCATGCCTGGTGTAATTATTTTGTGCATTTATTTATGGATATGATGTGAAAATTAGGGAGATCTATTGCACGACGGGTGCCTTCTAAATGTGTGTGTGAGTTCATACACTTATTTGGCTTCATCTAATTTTATTTGGTTTATCTTTTTTCTTCTCAGCTGGTGTAGGAGGGGGACACACACACGACGCTGACCCATTACGATGTTGTAGGAGGGGGACACACACACGACGCTGGCCCGTTACCATGCTGTAGGAGGGGGACACACACACGACGCTGACCCGTTACAGCTGTAGGAGGGGGACACACACACGACGCTGACCCATTACGATGGTGTAGGAGGGGGACACACACACGACGCTGACCCGTTACAGCTGTAGGAGGGGGACACACACACGACGCTGACCCGTTACAGCTGTAGGAGGGGGACACACACACGACGCTGACCCGTTACCATGCTGTAGGAGGGGGACACACACACAACGCTGACCCGTTACAGCTGTAGGAGGGGGACACACACACGACGCTGACCCGTTACCATGCTGTAGGAGGGGGACACACACACGACGCTGACCCGTTACCATGCTGTAGGAGGGGGACACACACACGACGCTGACCCGTTACCATGCTGTAGGAGGGGGACACACACACGACGCTGACCCGTTACCATGCTGTAGGAGGGGGACACACACACGACGCTGACCCGTTACCATGCTGTAGGAGGGGGACACACACACGACGCTGACCCGTTACAGCTGTAGGAGGGGGACACACACACGACGCTGACCCGTTACAGCTGTAGGAGGGGGACACACACACGACGCTGACCCGTTACAGCTGTAGGAGGGGGACACACACACGACGCTGACCCGTTACCATGCTGTAGGAGGGGGACACACAATTCATCATTTTGAAGCCTGTTTACGGTGTGTTTTAACTGGGTTTTCGGCTGAAAGGCATATGAAATCTGGCACACGTTTGAACGCCGTTATAATATAGTGCTGAGAATGAACGCACTTTTGAACGCCGTTATACAGCGCTGAGAATGAACGCGTTCTCAATTACGTTCATTTAGGGGGGGAAACATCCGTTCAGTTCCCGTTCGCCCAAAATACGAACTCGTTCACTGCCGCTGAGACACATCATGTCCCTTATTTTTAGATGAAAATGAGGTTGTTCAATCATAATATACTAAATGTGAAACCGATAATGTTTTCTGACTATAATAGAACTATATTAGAATATAACTTCTGAAATAAAATTTAGTATATTTATTATTATTTTATTGATTGGGGATCAATAAGGGAATCATGTCTCCTCTTAACTCTCAGCCCCTGGTCTGGAAGATCTTGGACTACTCCAAGGACGAGGATAAAAAAGCTGCGAAGAATGAGGTGGCGATCCTCAGAGAATTGAAGGACGTGAATATAGTTCAATTTCACGACGCTTTCCTATATGAGAATAACTGTTTTTTGATCATGGACTACTGTGAGGGTGGCGACCTCCACGTCTTCATCAAGAAACAAAAAACGTGAGTTCTTGGTATGGTATGTATGTTACCGTTCAACCTCAATGAAGATGTTTTTAATGTGAAACTTGCTTTTGTCTTGACCGGTGGTAATAATAATAATAATAACTTTATTTGTATAGCACTTTTCATACAGAGGTTGCAGTTCAAAGTGCTAGAAAGTGGTACTCTTCCTGGCTAAATAAAGGATAAATAAAAACATTCTGATTGACTTTACAATTACATACACTTACATGAAAGAACGCACCAACATTATGGGAAATGCACTTACTGTCTTCTCCAGAATGATACCCAAAAGCCACGTGGAGGAGAGCATGGTCCTGGCTATGATGGAGCAGCTCACCAAGGCTCTGCAGGCGTGCCACAAGCCAAACAAGCATACAGACTACTACATAGTACACAGGGACCTGAAGCCGGCCAACGTGTTCCTGGACGCCCAGAAGAACAATGTAAGGCTAGGCGATTTTGGCGAGGCCAGGTTCCGCAAAGCGGACGACAAGATAAAGGGTGACGCTAAAATCGGGACGGCTAGGTACAGATCCCCGGTGAGTTATTGATCTGTTTCCCTTTGTCGTTTTTAAAAGAAAACTATAATCTTCAGGGAAATTGTTTTGGTTTGCTTAAAAGAACACGTCAACATTTTGGGAAATGAGCTTACCGTCTTCTCCAGAGAGAGACCAGAAGATAGATAGATTGATTGATTGAAAACTTTATTAACAGATTGCAGAACGGGTACAATACAGTACGGCTCAATACATACAATTGTTAAGGGGATGCAGACCAGAGCAAGACTTTCGTCTTGTTTACATCAGGGTCCCCCATTTTACATTCATCAGGACATTATGACATACAGATAGACAGTCCTGCTACATCTATACATTTATGACATACCAGATTTACAAATACAGTACTGTTTGTGATACAAAAAGAGTTTAAAAAAGAGTGTATATACATTTGACGTAGAAACTGTACATTGGAGGAGGTTGGGTAGGTGGGGGGGGGGGGGTACTGTACATTGGAGGTGGTTGGGTGGGTGGGTGGGGGGGAGGTTGGGTACATTGGGATATTGACAACCATACTGGGTAATTTACATTAGAGGTGGTTGGGGGGGGGGGGGTAAACACTGTATAAACAAGCAAAACTGTACATTGGGGGGGGGGGACACACTGTACAAACAAGCTAAACTGTACATTGGAATATTGACAAAACCATACTAGGTAAATTACTGTACATTGGGGGGGGTTGGGTTAGGACATTTACAGGGGCCAGTTTCGAATTGCAGTCTCCCGTAGGTGTCCCTTGAGAGTGGTTTTGAAAGTGGGTAGTGATTCACATTCCTTTACAGTTTTGGGTAGGGCGTTCCACATTGATGTGGCATAATTGCGAAACGTGTGTAGTCCCTTGTTTGAGCCGAATCTGGGTTTAACATGATTTGTGGAGCTCCCTCTTGTGTAGTGATCATGGTATTCACTGACCTTTGGGAAGTATTTTGACATGTACATGGGTACCTTGGTCGTGTAGTGTATCTTGTAGACCAGGCCCATTGCAAGTTGCTGTACTCTGTCGTCTACTCTAAGCCATCCTAGGTTGTCAAAGTGGGCAGGGGTGAGGTGGGTTCTAGGAGTAAGGTCAAGCAGTAGTCTGACCAGTTTGTTTTGAGATGTTTGTAATTTTGTTTTTAGCGCCTTTGAGGTGCTTTGGTACCATGAGGTGCAAGCATAGTCGTAGTACCCTTGAATGAGTGCTCCTGCCAGAGTCTTCAGGGTATTCTTGTTTACCAGAAAGGAGATCCGGTACAAGAATCTAGTTCGTTGGTTGACTTTTTTTATTACATTGGATGCCATTTTGTCACAGGAAAGATTAGCCTCTAGGATGGAACCCAGGTAGGTAATTTCATCTTTCCTTGTGACAATATTGTCACCCACTGTAACTGAGAAGCCGTCGGTCTTGCTGAGTTTGTTATTTGAACCGAAGAGAATGGACTCTGTTTTGCCCATGTGTAATGATAGTTTGTTATCAGCGAGCCATATGCAGATTTTGCCTAGTTCCGTGCTGAGGGTTTTTTCAACCTGTAACTTGTTCTTGTCAGAGACCAGCAGGGCTGAGTCGTCCGCAAACAGGAACAAGTTGCAGTCACAAGCTGACGACATGTCATTTGCATAAATTAGGAAGAGTAGTGGTCCTAGTATGCTTCCTTGTGGAACACCACAGCTCACTGTGAGGGGGGGGGATAGGGTACCGTTTACCTCCACCATCTGTTCCCTCCCCTCAAGGTAGGATTGCATCCAGCTCACTGATAGACTATCAAAACCAATTGCTTTTAGCTTGTCAATCAGAATGGAGTGATTGACA
The DNA here is from genome assembly GCF_963971535.1 of Notolepis coatsorum. Taxonomy (NCBI): domain Eukaryota; kingdom Metazoa; phylum Chordata; class Actinopteri; order Aulopiformes; family Paralepididae; genus Notolepis; species Notolepis coatsorum. The sequence continues at coordinate 567,402 of NC_140181.1, read as the reverse complement.
GTGTCGAAGGCCTTTTGTAGGTCCAGCATGACCATGCCGCAGTATTTGCACGCGTCCACCTCTTGTTTGATGTGGTCGTTCAAATAGAGAAGGCATGTGTCAGTGGAGTGGGATGTTCTGAAGCCAGATTGGAATTCGTAGATTAGATTTTTTTTCCGCCAGGTACTTTTCGACCTGTTCGTAGACTATTTTTTCCATGACTTTCGAGATGGAGGTGAGAATAGAAACAGGGCGGTAGTTGCCTGGGTCTAATTTCCTGCCCTTTTTGTGCAGAGGGGTCACCCTCGCAATTTTGAAGTCCTTGGGGACGTGTCCCTGTTTTATGGAGAGGTTTATTGTGTGTGTGATGACACAGTTTCCTCTCTGTGCATTCAGTAGAAAGCTATCTGGCTGCACATTAGCCTAGCTTAGCACAATGAATGGAAGCAGACATGACCGGTTAGCCTTCGGGAGAGGTGTTAGTTGGACAATGCCTAGGCTAACCGGCCATGTCCCCTTCCATTTATTGTGCTAAGCTAGGCTAACATGCAGCCAGATAGAAAAACTCACTAAAAACCTACAGTAGCAATAGGAAAAAAGCACCACAGGCAATGTGGAGGAGAGAAACCTTAGAAGGGCCGTTCAAGGGGGGATCCCCCTTCTTGGATATCGGTGATATGATACATTTATTTATATTGCGGCCCTCAACCAATAGTTACAAGACAGGAACGATACCAAAACAGAAAAAAACACCAGTCATACTACAATACAAACTAGCTCATGGATTGTTTATGGTGAAAAGGTGGGTTTTGAGCATGTCCTTAAAGGTCCGTAGTGCTTGCAGATTTCAGGTTGAGTGGGAGCTTGTTCTGTACATCTATACATTTCACATCTATCTATACACTTCACAACATACTTCGGTTTTTTTCTTTCACTGCTCAACCCAGTCCAACCCAGCATCTTTCACTGCCCAGTTCAGCCCAACCCAGTCCAGAATAGATCCCTCTTTCATGTTAATATGTTTTATGCTAATATTGTGAAGAGTAGAGACACTGTTATTAATGTTTTATGCTAATAAATATTTTAAAGAGTAGAGACACGGTGTGATTATTACTATGATTGAAAATCAATTTAGACGAAGACATACAAAGAAGTAATTATCACAATTAGCTATTTAGTTTTTGGCTGGTAAAAAATCTGTTTGGCTGGTAAAAAAAATCAGCTACTCACTCGCCAGTTGGCTGGTAAGCCAAAAAGTTAGTTTCCTCCCCTGCATGCAGTATGCCCATCTTTACCACTCTCTGCCAGTGCTGTAAGCATATGGAGTGGCTCACCTTCTTTGCAGGGCTATAACCTTTTAAATATTATAGCTATATCGACATTACTATGGCCCATTCAACATCGGGTATCTATTGTTCCGGATGTGGGAACGTTATATTTTTCCATTCATACATTGTCGTGTTAGTACCGTCGAGAATATAAGTATGTTTTTCCAAGTGATTCTTTTTTTGTCAAGACAATCCTTAACTTTTCATTCACGGTACTCCTCTTTATCAACTGTTTTCTCCAGGAATTATACAAGAATGAATTGTTTGATGAGTCATCGGACATCTGGGCTCTGGGGTGTGTCATGCATGAACTCTGTGCACTAGAGTAAGTTTCCCTAATGTTGGTGTTTGAGTTGAATTGTCCTGCGGTCTGTGCATTTACAGTCTTATTGTTGTCTCACTGTCCTGTCCTGTCTGGCACTTTACTTTATTTTAGGGATGCACCGAATATTCGGTGGCCGAAAACTTTCGGCCGAAAATGGCAAAAAATTGCCTTTTGGCCGAAAGAGTTTTTTCACCGAAAATATATCACCGAATGTCAAAGAACATAAACAACCTGTAACCCAACGCGTGTTGTTGTGATGATGTAATCAAAACGCGGCTTCAGTCATTACATGCGCGACGTGAGCTCTTCAGTCCTGCGTTCTAGCAGCCTGTGATAACTCCTCTTGGGACTCGGGAGTTGCGCTGTTTCTATGTAAACTCTGCGCGCAACGCGTCCAATAAATGCGTCTTTAACATGCCTAATGTTAGCGTTAAGCTAGCTAACAGCGCTTCAGTTCCTCTTTCAATCGTCTTTCTTAAGCTACGTCATGAGAGTCACGGGAGATGTAGTAAATACAAGTCCTTCCATGTAGGCTAGAACGCAGTGAATTATGACAGTAGTTCAAGTTTCTTTATTAGTTGTCATACAAAAATACAGAGTACTTTTATATAAAATGCTTACTGTAGCCACTACAGTAACATCATTAAGTCTGCTATAAGCTATTCTCCCTCTTGTGTGTGCAGATCTTTATGCAGTTTTAAAGCACCTTGGCTTTGTTCTGAATGCACAAAAGAAAATGCACTTGACTTTTATTAATATTATTTAAGTTAAGTTTTGCCATAATCATGTCTTTTGTCATAATCAGGTAGCTGAACAAAAAAAAATACATTATATATATATATATTTCTATTAATCATTTTCGGCATTCGGCCAACTGTTTCCTATTTTCGGTATCGGTTTCGGCCAAGAACTTCCCATTCGGTGTATCCCTACTTTATTTATAATTATTTATTTACTGTTGTATTGTTCTTAACACAATATCTGCCACGCAATATCAGCATCTTATAGCTCTACCGCCAAAACGCTGTAAACGGTGGGAGTCGCTCACCTTGTTTGCAGGGCTATAACTTTAAATATTATAGCTATATCTGCAATACTATGGCCCATTTGACATCGGGTATCTATCGTTCAAGATGTGGGAAAGTTATATTTTTTCCATTCATACATTGTCGTTTTATACCGTGGTGAATATAAGTATAGTTTTAGAGTGGTCTGGGGTAATTCCTAGAACACTAGTAATAGGGCCGCGATGCATATTATACTTAATCCATTGGCATTTCGTCCCTATACACGCTACAATAAAAAAATTCAAATGCATATGATCGGTATTATGTTCCATCATGCATGCAGGAAATGGGGGGGGGGGGGGGGGGGGTCGTTTATGATTAATTGATTGTCAACAACGGCTTTCTTTAGTACAACTACATACGTTGATCAGATGGATTGCAATGATAGAAATGGACAATCAAGCTGGAATTAACCTTAGATTGCTCTTACCTCCGGCCGATGACACTGAAGAAAGAATATTCCAATTATTTGATTGCCATCTGCTAGATCGTATTTCCGTTTGGCCGACGCCATATACTCCAAAAGCATATTGATTCTTGCGTCTCGAAGGCGATTCAATGCACTCGACTGTTCATCTGGATCCACGTTACAAGATAACTGCGCCCGGACGACATTCACTGACGCACAGAGCCATGCTTCCTGCAGAAAGTAAGTGCAACATCGGCCGAATACCACCAGGCGGCGGTATCGAGGCGTTGCGATCTCAGACAGAGTGCCAGAGTTTCCCAGAGCCTTGCTGGATGAATTATGAATGGAAATAGCGAATAAAATAAATAACGATCACAACAACGGCACTCAACGATTGGACGGCAATAACGAGTTAACTTGTTTTTGGTGCAGAAACGGTTAATTGTGAAAGAAAATGAACATGCATTGTATGAGAAAATGTAAAATATCTTATCTTAACCAGGACCTGTAAAATATGGAAATGATGCTTGACCGCTTTCGCACAATGTACATGCTTGAAATACTATTTAAGACAGTTCAGACAGTTCAGTCTTCTTTTGCACAATATCAATCATATTTCAAGACAGTCCAGTTTTAGTTCAGTCACATTTTGCATAATTTCAATAAATTTATACTTTCTCATCTATTATTCTAATATTCTTATTTCAATTAATTATTTCAATTCAGTAATTTATTCAGTTGTTGAGTCCAATTCAGTTCAATTTATTCAGTTGTTGAGTCCAATTCAGTTCAATTTATTCAGTTGTTGAGTCCAATTCAGTTCAATTTATTCAGTTGTTGAGTCCACTATTCAGTTGTTGAGCCCACACAGAGTCCACACACCCACCCTTGAGACTGTGAATCCCACAGTCTCAAACCGCAGGCCATCAGGCAGAGAGCGCCGAACGACACTCCATCCTCGTCAGTCAGCTATCACCCCCAGAGGACACTGCATCATACTGAATTCAGGCCGAAGTCCTGTTGCCGGCCCCTCCCCCTCAATCCGGCACCAGCCCTACATTTTCAGGCGACCATCGAGCGACAGCTCGTGACATCGTCCGGGTTTCATTTCCACCCCAAGATCAGTTCCGTCACCACCGGCAGAGGTATGGAGAGGAGAAGGGCCTCGGTACGGTTCTCAGCATGACCACAGCGTCCCCAAGGAAGCGGATGACAGCTGACCGTTCCCCATCGCGTCCATGGTCGCTCAGCCACTCCCCAACCCGACAGCCTGTGGAAGAAACAAAGCACACAGAACACCACAGCTTACTCAACAACCACAAGCAGATTACAATTCATCTAGACTTATTTTATGAGAAAACCCATTGATTGAAACACATAAAAAATGCGTAAAGAACCACTCAACTTTCAGATTTCCAGTTCCGGCACATCAGCGTCATACTTCGTCACCATCACCCAACTCACAAATGAAAAAGAGGACCACATCAGAGATACATAAAAAAAATGCAATGATTTTCAATGGTTGCAATCTATGCCGAGGGATCATTAGAAAATCAGACTAAAATTCACATAAACCAAAGCAAAACAAAACACACATTGTCCCACATCAGTGCATTCCTAACGCAGACCTAATCTATTGAGCATACATTAGTCTTTCGAGTATACAATATCCTAATGAGTATACAATATTCTAATGAGTATACAATATCCAATATTCTAATGAGTATACAATAAAAAGAAAAAAAAACAAGCAACAATATCTTGTCCCCATTCTCACAACCCTACCACGACATCATAGAAACATGCAGTTGGTTCCCCCACATCCTCATCCCCGGATGCCATCATGTCAGCAGAGTCCGGTGGCTCAGACACGGGGGACCCCAGCTGGACAGGAAAGAGACGGGCTCGAGGAGGAGAGCCGTCCGGTGCATCCTCCAAGGGCTCCTCGTAGGCCGGTGCCTCGAGCACGGACCCTGCAGTCGCCTCGTGGGCATCCTCGCCATCCCCCCACAGGGCCCCCAACTCGCCCATACCATACATACCACCCTCTCCATCACCTACACACCCAGCATCCCCTCCATTCACCATCATCTGGTACCCAGCATCCCCTCCATTCACCATCATCTGGTACCCAGCATCCCCTCCATTCACCATCATCTGGTACTCTGGTACTTGCGCGAATTTTGTGTCAACAGCAGTCACAATCACTTTCTCACAGAGTTTCCTGATGCATGGAATACAACAGCATCCACATAGGACAAACAGTGCCACAGTCGTTATGAGGGTTACCATTACTGACGCTATCAACCCTTTCCACTGACCAAAATGTTTGCTCAACCATTCACTAAAGACATTTGTCACTCCAGAATCAGTCGCCATACTTGCAGACAGGGTCCTAAGCCCCTTCAGGGCTCTGGTTACAGACCCATCACTAGCTGTGTTGTTGGGGAGAAAAGTACAGCATTGGTCCCCAAATAGCGAGCACACGCCCCCTTTCTCGGCCAAGATCATATCTATAGCGATCCTATTTTGGTAGGCCATCAACGAAGTGGCTGATAATTGCTCAGACAGTCCCTCAATTGCATCACGAGTCATGTTCCCTAGCCTCTGTAGATTGAAATGAATATAATTGATTCGGTCAACATTCTTGTTAGGGGTGATCCAGATGAAGATCGACTCGAACCCTGAAGCAATCTCGTCCACCAGCTTAAACCCGTTCGGTACCCCCCTTGGGACTCCTATTGCATCCACGTAAGTAGGATTATCTGCATACAAATCAAAGCTTGCCGCTCTCCTTCTGCGGAAGAAATGCAGGGGATGCTTGACACGTATAGTAGCAGCTTGTTCTATGTCAGCTACGGAAATAGAGGTTATTGTTACCGGGGCAACCAGTGAGATCAAAGTCCATGACCCTGTCCATGCCTTATCGAGCGTGTTCCTCAACTTTGTCCCTCCACAATACCAATAGATGTCAGCACGTGATTTCGTTAGTCGAGTCACATTTTCCCAACGGGTAACATCTATGGTGATATTGCACCACGTCTTGTCTATAGCACCCATCCTCTTCTCATCATTTGGTCGGATGTGATCGCGCCTATAGCACACATGATCACCCCGTATTGGATTGAACAAGGGGGGCCTTATGTTTTCGGGCGAGAGTGGGTAAGCCCCGTCCAGGTATCTACACCTTTTACTGGGGTTATCAGTCATCATGAGTTCAGTCATGCACCAGGTCTCATTAATTGAAAACATAGAGGGTACCGTTAGTAACGCCGGTCTCGCTCCTGCACATAGTACACATTCCCTTCTGGTTGCAGCCGCCGCATTTTCAGTGAAGTCAATCCAATAATTCTTCTGGAAGAATCCAGTTTCCCTTGCAAATGCCCTCTCAATTGTGTCAGAGTCCCCTTTTGCAGGTCCACCAACCAGGGAGTTGTCTAGGTTTCGAATTACAGGCCTGGGTGGTACGGACAAGGGAGGTACTTCAAGGAGGTCCTCAGTGATTATTAGGTGGAACAGAGCGCTCGGAAATCCACTGGAGATAGAGGTAAGCCAAAACGACCCCCAGTCGTCTTCACCGGGGTCTACAAGGGTTAAATCCAGAGGATTGCAGTTAGCTTTGGTACAGTTCCCGGGTCTAGGTAGTTTGGTGAATACCAGTCTCTGTATCAAGTCTCTACCTCTGGACCTTCTCATGGTGGCGTCTATGGGTCGCGGTCCCTTCCTGGGATGTAGGGTGGCCCAGGCCGCCCTCTTGTAACTATCCCAGCAAGAATTAGTGTGGACCGGCTGGCCGTAGTAACTCAAGCATAGTACGAACATCTCGTTCATCATCTGTTGGTATGTAACAGGGTTATCGTTACACGTCAGGATCTCACATGCGTCAAATCTGTAGCTTGCCGTAGCTCCGGCATTGAATCTAAACCTAGCGGGGGGGCGTGTCATCCTCCTAATTTCTTCCGACTCCCCTCTCTCATGGGATAACTTTGACACAGCAATAAACCTAGATGGATAAGGGCCCCCGGGCGTGTATCGCTCAGAAACGTCAAGAAATTGACCATGCAGTGGTAACCCTCTAATGGACGTGTCTCGTCTCTCCCGGCTGTGCTCAACCCTTGGCACACAAGAGCTAACATTACCAGAGATATGTTCAAGGATGGGTACACATTTAGGATCAGATTTTGGGTTTGGGATGTCGAGCGGGAATGTTACAGCATACCGTAAATCCAATGGTGGGCCTGTATCAGAGGGGATCGCAGTTGTATTTCCTGCTTGTGTGTTCCTATAATATCTATCTACCCCCCATACGAAGGGAGCAATAACCAAGGCAGTCATTGCGGCAATAATGAATATCATCTCGGTAGCTGAGCATCCCAACCCGGCAAGTGCCCTCTTACTCTTGGTAGCTGGACATCCCAACCTGGCGAGTGCCCTCTCACCCTTCAATTTGGTGTATTTGGACCCGGGCATTTTTGTCTCTAATCACTGGATACTTCGGCCAGGTCCCTCCGTACTGCGTTAAGATCCCGCTCGGTGGGGTCTCTTGACTTACAAATATGTGTCTTGTGCAGCCAATTACTGAGACGTTCCTCCCTAAGCCAGACCTTAACACAATGGGTAGTCACTTCTGCTACCTTGAACGGACCTAGCCAGCGTGGGTCAGACCAATTGAATTTGTTCACTTTTCTCATCACCCAGTCCCCAACTTCCACTGGGCTGGTTTCCACTTCTCTGTCGTCCTTGGTCAGTATCTCGATCACCTGTTGAGATATTGCCATTACAGCGTTGGTCATGCCTTTTACGTAATCACTCAATTCGGAGTGTACCAGCACCAATGGTGGAGTAGTACTGGGCGCGGTCTGAAACGGGCACGGCATCTTCCTACCAGTAAGCACCTCATGAGGACTCACATTGAGAGTCGCAGAGGTGCTGGATCTCATGGTGAAGAGGACTATGGGAAGGGCTTCCGGCCAAGCCAAACTGGTTGCTTTGCAGACCTTTGCCAACCCTTCCTTGATAGTGCGGTTTGCCCTTTCTACCAGCCCCTGCGATGCGGGGTGGTACACAGCCCCGAATCGGTGTATTATACCGAAATGCTTCTCTACCTCCTGGAGGGCTTCATTAGAGAAGTGGGAACCATTATCGGACCGGATTGCTTCAACTAGCCCGAATCTGGGGATTAGTTCTCTGATTAGCCATTTAATCACTTCGGTTGCCTTCTCAGTCTTGGTGGGAATGGCCTCTACCCACCGGGAGAATGTGTCTACACACACTAACAGATACCTCTTCCCCTCCACCCGATGTTGTACTCCCATATCCGTAAAGTCTATGCAAATTTCTTTCCATGGTGCCGCCGGGGTGGGGAAACTACCGAGACCTGCTTTCAGTGCTGCTTTTGGGTTAAACTCACAGCATATCTCACATGATAACACAAAGTATTTACAAATATCCCTTAGGTGGGGGTGCCACCAGTGCTGGGAGATTAGGGCGTTAACCTTTGACCCTGCGCAGTGCCCTCTACTATGTGCTTCCTGACAGAGTAAGTTGAGTAGTCCAGCCGGAGCTACCACCTTCCCCTCATGGTTCCTATATATACCCTCCTGATCCCTGCTCGCTCCCTTCTCTAGCCATGCCTGCTTCTCCATGGGAGCCGCACCCTGCTGAAGTTCTCTGATTCGCTCACTCGTTAGTTCTCTCCCTTCTGGAGTGTCCTGTTTTCCCTTAGTTGGTTTCTGGACCAATTGCTTCTGCACAGTGGGGTCTCGGTATCCAGCAACTCGTTTAGCCTCCATATCAGCAGCGTTGTTCCCCTTTGTGATATATCCCTCCCCTTTTTGGTGTCCTTTGCACTTTAGTACAGCCACCTCCGCAGATGCGGTCAATGCTTCATAGAGTTTAGTAAGCTGTGTCAGATGCTTAACAGGTTCCCCTGACGAGGTGACATACCCCTTCCTCCCCCAATGCGGCATGTCAACATGAATCGCATGTGTGGCATACGCAGAGTCGGTATGCAAATTTACCCGTTTACCCTCAGCTGCTAAACATGCTTCTGTTATCCCCACTAGCTCAGCCAACTGGGCTGACGCGGTCTGGGGTATTATGCCCAATGTCACTGTGGAGTATTCCCCATCCATTCCCAGTTCTACCACGGCATAGGATGAGATAAGTGCACCAGTGGGGCCATGATGACTGTGTCCGTCGCTAAACAGTGTCATGTCTGGTGAGTCGAGTGGGAGGTCAGACAGTGACTCATGCAGCTTCATCTCTCGTCGCGTTCGTTCAATACAGCAGTGGGTGTCTGCTCTACATTCATGATCCTGTTCAGTTTCCATTTGCTCAGCCATGTTAACCCTATCCGTGCTGAAGTGTACATGAGTCATCCCTAAAATGCGCTTTAGGTTTTCCGTCCTATGGCTTGATAGTGTAAACGCACTAGCGTCTAAATATGCCTTGACACCATGCCCTGTATGTACAATGGTCTGATTGTCCATTGTGATGTGTGATGTCTTTTGTAAAGCCCTACCTATGGCTGCAATGGTACGAGTGCATGATGGATGCCCCATCTCTATTTTATCTAGTCTAGTACTGTAATACATCAGCACCTGTCGCCCCTTCTCTGTTTTCTGGTACAGGACTGAGTTACAGATCCCGCCAGTTTCGGAGACATCTAGATGAAAAGGTTCGGAGTAGTCAGGTGTGTGGAGAGAGCATGCTTCGGACATGGCTGTTTTAATCTCTATGAAGGCCTTCTCGGCCTCTCCTGTCCAAATCAATGGGGCTATATAGTCTTGATATCCTGCCTCCGTCATCATCTGTCTCATAGGAGTCACATATTCAGCAAAGTTTGCTATGAAGTTCTTACTATACGTCACTAGTCCTAGAAACTTCATCATTTCTCGTACCGTGGTTGGTTTTGAGTAGTGCAGGATGTCATGTCTTGTGCTATTAGTCATCTCAGCGCCGTCTTGGCTGATTACCTTCTGGAGGAATACAACCTGTGGGCGTCCTACTTGGAGTTTTTCTCGAGACACCTTGTATCCATAGTGGGCTAAGGAGGCTAACACAGCATGATATCAGCAGAGGTCTCAGCCGAGATCAAAATGTCGTCCACGTATTGGTAAATGGTAACGCCCTCCGGCAACTTAATGCCTTGAAGGTGTGACTTCAATACATGATTGAAAATAGAAGGAGAGTCTATATATCCTTGGGGCAACCGGGAGTATGTGTATTGTTGCCCCTTGTAGGTAAATGCAAATAGTTCTTGACTCTCATCATCTATGGGGATACTGAAGAAGGCATTAGCAAGGTCAATACAGGTGAACCATATCTGTTCAGGTCTTTTTGCATTCAATATGGTGTATGGGTTTGGTGTATCATACTTAGTGGTCTTGACCACCTTATTGATTGGCCTGAGGTCCTGGATCATTCTATAATCCTTTTTGCCTGGTTTGGGAACTGGATTTATAGCGGTGTTCCAGCGAGACCGGGTGGGGTGTATTACACCTCCAGATACTAGTCCCTTAATAGTATCTTTTATCCCGTCCTGCTGGGCTTCACTGAGCTTGTACTGAGCCCGAAATATGGGTGTGGTTCCTGGCTTAGTTTTGATCGAGATTGGATCTATCTTTAGCCGTCCAACATCCATTGGTCCCTGGGACCACAGTGATTGAGGTAGCGAATCTATCAGTGCATCAGTGTCGGGGTGGTCTGTGTTTTCGCGTCCATGTGTTCTTGGTAAATGTTGCTTCTGGCATTCTACCGTGACCTCTGATACGTGGGTTATTCGGTATGATTTAGTTCCTGGAGAGTACCAGAGTAAGTCATGCTGCGTCTTTTCCCAATCAGTAGCCTGCATGCATGCCTTAATCATGGGGCCTAGGTTTTTCGCTTCACCCCCTCTAGTAACCCCTAGGGTAAGGTGCGGACTAGAGGAGGTTCCTAGGTTATAATACTCAGCCTGTTGTGGGGTCAGTATCACCCCAGCCGCGGTGCCTGCTTCACCCACATAGATATGTTCTATCCGGAGTCTAGGTTTTGCGTCATCTTGACCCTTTCCCCATCCCTCCCACAGGGCATCATAATTCTCATCCTCCGCTAATGAGTAGAAGAACGTACAGTGCGGAGGGTCATTTGGGGCTTTTTGTAAGTACTGGGAAGAGATCCAGGGTTGCCATGTTCGGTTTGCGTCGTGGAGCTTGCTGCTGTTAAAATCCACGCACACTCCCCACCATACCTCAGCCATTGTGTCAGGGTGGGGCTGGCAAAACCGTGTCTGCTGGACCATTTGGTGCTTCATCACCTGCCATGGCGTGGCACATGTTAATGAACTCCCATCGGGGAATAATATGTCCATGCTAAGGGGGTGACACATTATCTCAATATTAAGAGAGCCCAGTATGTCTCTGCCTATCAAATTAAGTGGGCAGCTCTTAGCTAATAGAAATGAATGTTTAAATCTCTGTGTTCCCCAAACACAATCGGTTGTCTCAGACAACGGCCACATTTCGGTGTTTCCCGAGAACCCAGTTACAGGGACGGCATCCTTTGAGTGTGGCAAGTGTGTGTTAAGTGTAGAATACCGTGCTCCTGTGTCCACCATAAATAAATGATCACGGCCGTTTATGGTTAACTTGACCATGGGTTCCATGAATAATTTATCTATGCTGGACAAATCGCCTGTGTATGGGTCTGGGCCTCCCTATTGGTTCTGGAACATCTGGTGTGGCCCACCACGGGGCATTTGATTCGGGCCGGGCGCCTGGTGGGGCGGGGGCTGCGGGGCCCTGGCACCCCTCCCCCTTTTCCCTGAGTTGTCATATCTCTCATGGTACCCATTAGACCGCGCCAGTTCTCTCCGTTGCATAGGCGGGTACAGGGTACAGTCGCGGGACCAATGACCAGGCATTCCACATGAAAAACAACAGGTTCCTGTCCCGGGCACTGGGGCGTCTCACATCGGGGGGTAACCCCATGGTCCGCCGCCCCGCCTCCTTCCATACCCCCTCCCATACCCCCTCCCCCCCTGAGTTTGGAACCTCTCGTTTCCACCCCTATCCCATCCGTCGTCCATGTTGGACATCTGGTACTCCGCTGGTGGGGGACACTGGAGGTATTGTGGGGTGTGAGGGGATTGACAGTATGGTTCCTGAAGAATTACTTGTGGCATCTGTTTATATGACTTGGCGCTATTAATTTTGTCTCTCATTTCCTTTGCCTGTCCCTTCAGAATATGCGACTGGAGATTAGCCAGTTCCTTTTCAGATTCTGCTCTCTCCTCCAATTCCACATCTATGTAATGGACTAGATGGGAGGACCAGAGTTCATGAGAGAACTCATTTATGCCAATAATACCTCTGAGCTTTGCTTGAATGTTCTTGTTCATGGACCCCTCAACTGCACCGCGAAACAGTTTATCCATGGTTGGGGTAGTGTAATCCCCGGTGCTATCTAACCACGTTTCTCTGACCCTGAGTATGTATTCCGTCCCGGTTTCATCAGGTTTCACTGGTAGGTTGTTCAATTCACGCACATTCTGTTTTGTGGGGTATTTCTTCCTAAGTGCCGGCCATAATAGGTCAATCAGGTCACTTAGGGGGGTGTCATCTGGATCCCCCCTTGTATGTGCCTCAATTTCTACCCCCTCTAAGGCAGACCGAGAGGCACACGCAGCGAACACTTTACGAAAATCCCCCATGGCCGGTTCATGCCCCACACATGTGTCTAAATATGCCTTGATAAACATGGTTGCACCCTTATTGATGTCCGGCATACCCTCCTTCATGAGTGTTACGTCTCGGAGTGCCATTGGCGAGAATGTCGTGGTGACCCTACCAGTACCGGACGATTTGCTATGTGTGAGGGGCATCATAAAGGCTCTATCGGGTCCCACCAGATTGTACACATTACTACCATACCTAGTCGGTGGGGCCCGAGTCCTATCTACCCGTTCCAGGTTCCTCCGTGTTGCTGGCGTGGAGGTCAATGGGGGTGACTGTTGGGGGTGACTCCCCACCCAGTCTTGTACCCCCTGGGTTTGTCCATTCTGAGGTGTGCCCGTAACCAGTACCGATTGTAGCTGAGTTAGAAGGCTCTGCACCTCGGCTAATCCTATGCTACTTAAGTCACTTGAGCTGGCGCCTAAGCTGGCTCCTGGTGCCGAGGTCTGGTTATCTACATACCCCACGGGCCCCCTGGTCGATTCTCTGATACTTGCGCCACTTGGGCTGGCGCCTGAACTGGTTCCTAGTGCCGAGTTCTGGGTGTCTATCATATACCCCGATCCTATGACACTTGCGCCACTTGAGCTGGCACCTGAGTTGGTTCCTTGTGCCGAGGTCTGGGTGCCTACCACATACCCCACAGGCCCAGCTTGGTTTGTTCCTGCGTATGGACTGGGCGTGAGACTACTACTATGTTCCGCCATTTCTGCCAGGTATCGTAGGGTATCGTCCTTCCTTCCACTATTGCCACTGGATGGTCCGGTATCCAATAGCCCTGCTCTGATCACAACTAAAGGCCCCATAAATGCTGGTTCAGGTGTTGTCAGGGGCATTTGGAATTTGTTTAATGTCACCTGTGCATCTGCATATGGTGGTGGTTGACTAGAGAATGGATTGGTCGTGCTAAACACAGGAGCTGTTGGAGTGAATGGGGGAACAGCCTCAGCCGCTATGAGGTTATCAATCACTCTCTCTGCTGCTCTTTCTTCCATCTGCATAGTCAGTTTAACCTCTCCCAAGAAACAGGAGCAGTCAGCTAGGAATGACTCGGCCTCGGCTAGCTCCTGCTTAGCTTTAGATTTTGCTTTGAAAACGTAGGTTTTCGTCCCTTGCAAAACAGCGTTCGCATTAGCTACTCTTGTGGCTGCTTGGCCTGCACATGTGCCAAGCTTCCCTTTTACCGGCACCTTCTCCGTCCAATGTCCAAACACTCCGACCTTTTGGACCCGTTCCGCCCATTTTACAAATCTTGTACTGGCTTTGTCTCTTTCTTTGTCAGCCACTTTACCCAGCCAACGTGAATGTGTATCTACTAATACTTGTCCGACGCTACCCGGCTCACACAACCTCCACTTTTGTATAATTCGTTCCGTCATTTTATTACAACCTTTATGCTAAGTTTGCGGAGAGAGTGAGAAAATTAAAGAGGAAGGGGGGGAGAGAGACAAGAGAGCGAGGGATAGATGGAGAGAGAGATGGAAAGAGAGAGTGGGGATAGAGAACGAGAGGGCAAAAGAGCGAGAAAGAGTTTAGTGAGAGTAAATGTGTGAGAGAGAGGAAGAGTAAGAGAGAAAGACAGAGAGAGTTAGAGAGAGAGAGAGAAAGAGAAAAAGACAGAGAGAGAGGGAAAGAGCTAGTGTGAATTAGTGTGAGAGGGAGAGAGGGAGAGAAAGAGAGAGACAGAGAGAAAGCTAAGTTTGCTGAGGGAGTGTGAAAGAAAGAGAGGAGGGGGGAAGAGAGACAAGAGAGCTAGGGATAGATAGAGAGAAAAATGGAGCGCGAGAGTGAGATAGAGAGAGAGAGAAAATAAAAGAGAGAAAGAGTTTAGTGAGAGTAAGTGTGAGAGAGAGGAAGAGTAAGAGAGAAAGACAGAGAGTGGTATGGTAGTATGAGTTAATGTGAGAGGGAGTGAGAGAGAGAGGAAGAGAGAAAGACAGAGAGAGAGGGAAAAAGCTAGTGTGAATTAGTGTGAGAGGGAGAGAGGGAGAGAAGAGAGAGAGACAGAGAGAGAGATAAGTTTACGGAGGGAGTGGGAATGAAAGAGAGGAGGGGGAAGAGAGACAAGAGAGCGAGGGATAATATAGATAGAGAGAAAGATGGAGAGAGTGAGATAGAGAGAGAGAGAAAGAGTTTAGTGAGAGTAAGTGTGAGAGCGAGGAAGAGTAAGAGAGAAAAACAGAGAGAGTATGGTAGGTAGTATGAGTTAATGTGAGAGGGAGGGAGATAGAGAGCGAGAGAGAAAGACAGAGAGAGAGGGAAGTTTGCGGAGGGAGTGCGAAAGAAAAAGAGGAGGGGGAAGAGAGACAAGAGATCAAGGGATAGATAGAGAGAAAGATGGAGAGAGAGTGAGATAGAGAGAGAGAGAAAAAAGGAGAGAGAAAGAGTTTATTGAGAGTAACTGTGAGAGAGAGAGGAAGAGTAAGAGAGAAAGAAGGATGAGCTAATATGAGTAAATGTGAGAGGATGAGCCAAGAAGCCAACGAGCGCATGTGCCCTGCTACCTAAGTATTGGATTTCACTTCTCAGGTCAAAGGTCAATCCTGGCTGTTTTAAACAAGGAGGGAGAGAGGGTTTGATAGTGAGAGAGTGAGAGAGAGAGAGAAAAAAGAGAGAAATAGAGAAAGACAGAGAGTGAGAGACCGAGCTAGTGTTAGCAAATGTGAGAGAGAGAGAGAGAAAGAGAGAAAGACAGAGAGAGAGAACGAGCTAGTTATGAGCATGTGTGAGAGTGAGAGAGAAAAAGAGAGAGAGAGAGAAAAAATGTGAGAGAGTGTCAAGGGGTGTTTGGGTGATAGAGCCCAAAATATAGAGAGACGATTCTGACTCGAAGTCAAACGCCTTCCAAAGGGGCCTGTCTTCCTTTCACCTAAATCTCGAGTATCACTTCTCAGGTCAAAGGTCAATCCTGCGCCCGTAACCAGCAACCACAAGCTCGTTTAGCTCTCACGCGCTAATCATCCGCAGATTATTACAATCTTTGAGATGTGAGCTCAGGTAGCCGGCAGTCACGCACATCGACACATTAATCCAAATGAGTTCCACCTCGAGATTTTTTTATGACACAGAAAACAGGACAGCCTCAGAGACGTTCTAAACCTCAAGATCCAAACAATCCCGCTAGACTGTAGGCTTCCTTGTGCGTGTCTATGGGTGCTCAAATAATGTGTGTGTATTTAGATGCGCTGGGGTACAGAAAGAGAGAGAGAGAGAGAGAGAGAAGGAGGAAGCGGAAAAAAAAACAAGAGAGTGTGGGGAAGAGAGAGTTATAGAGAGAGGCAGAGGGGGGGGAGAAAGTAGGAGGAGGAGACGGAGAAAAAAAAAAACAAGAGAGTGTGGGGAAGAGAGAGTTATAGAGAGAGGCAGAGGGGGGGAGAAAGTCACCCTAACCACACAGATTAACACAAACTCCAATCGCTTGACCCAGTGAACTAGTACAACGTAGTTATCCAACCTATTTAAGTAACGTGTCCCTCCACTTTGGGGGTCCGTTCAACTATGCTAAAGATGTTTTCTTCACTTGCTCCAGCTAAACCTGGGATTCAATACAAATGCCTATTCACTATCCCCTAATATCCCAACCCCATCCGTGGATATTAATCTCAAAAGCCTGTATGTCGTTCAAATCTTTGCCGTAATAACGAGCCAATCTTCTACCCTCTAGGGGCGGGCTCTGTTGAAGAATACGGCACCGATTCGTCTTACATCTAAGCTTTTCTGTTAAGATTCAATACCCCTTTGTCCAACATGCCACCCAAATACATATATCGACTCTCCTTGAGCCTTTTTCCTCCACATTCACACACAATTGAAATGTATGGGGGAGAAAAGACAAACAAAACCAGCACAATCAATTCATAGCAATCAGTCGACTCACTTTCTTAATAGGTCACTTAGCTTTAACATTCACACAGAATAGATTTATAGGCCTTTAACCTCTCAGGACTTTAACCTCCGGTGGGACTTTAACCCTGGGCCTCTAACCCTATTTGGGCCTTTAACCCTTAGGGCCTCAAACCCTATTTAGCAGACCTTAGGGCCTCAAACCCTATTTAGCAGACCTTAGGGCCTCAAACCCTATTTAGCAGACCTTAGGGCCTCAAACCCTATTTAGCAGACCTTAGGGCCTCAAACCCTATTTAGCAGACCTTAGGGCCTCAAACCCTATTTAGCAGACCTTAGGGGCCTCAAACCCTATTTAGCAGACCTTAGGGCCTCACAGATGTCAGCAGACGCAGGTACTTTTTCCTATCAAAATGACAAAACAATTCTAAATTTGGAATTTTGCCAATTTGCAGAAAATTTATTTTTAAAGGCTGGAATTTTGCCTACCGTTTTGTCATTTGAAGAAAAAAACACCGGCATCCGTTTCGACCTGGGCGGCTGTCCTTCAGCCGTCACACCTTGTCAGTCTCTCCAGGACGATTTGCAGAGAGGAGAGAAGAAAAGTACAGATTATAGATCCATAATATATACCAGTATTCCTCCTCATTATAATGACAAATCATAAATTTAGAGTTTTCAATTTGCAGAAATTCAATTAAATAGGTTGTCTGCTCACCTTTTCAATTTTTTAGCGCTTGTTTTGTCACTGACGACGAGACACAGTGTCTGGGACTCCAGACGGCAACTGGTTCACCGCGATCAATCCAATCCCAGCGGGGCCTCCAATTGAAAGGAAATTCTATCACTGGCCTCCTTCAATAATGTAACCTAAGTTCTTTTAGTTGAATGAAGCGGTGAGACACAAGTTGAGTCTGGAGTCAGATGCCTGCAAGGTTTTTTATCTCAAAGTACACAGAGAACACAGGAAGGATAATTCTCAATCCGGACCACCTGCTTGAATACAACCGCAGACTGGCCCTTGACGACAGACAACCACACACTTTTATACAGTAGTACATAGACCAACCTCTTTCCTGACTTGATGATTGATTATTGTCGCGTCATACCTTGAGGACAAAGGATTTTAGGCGGGGAGCAGAGTAGAAGGAGGGGCTGTTTTCAATATTCCTCCGTTCTCCTTATCACCCCTCAACGGCATATAATTTGTGTGTGTGCATGTGTGTTGGTGTGTGTGTGTGTGTGTGTTGGTGTGTGTGTGCTAGAGTGAGGGACATGATTTTGCATCTATAACTGACACTCTTGCAAAAGGGGAGGGGGTGTGTGTATGTCTCTCTGTGTGTATGTATGGGTGTTTGTGTGGTGTGTGCTTGTGTGTGTGTGTGTGTGTGTGCTGGTGTGTGTGTGGGATTTTGCATGTTCTGATACATGATCTTGCATCTGTGTCCACGGGGCCCTGTGTCCACATAGAGACACAGAGACCAGTGTGCAGCCTAAAGATATATAAGATATTGACATCAGATCAATGAATTAAAACTATCAACAGCTACAGATACTGTTTTACATATACAGTTTTTTTTAGTAATAACTAGAAAGTAATGGTATTTATTCAACAACAGGTGATTGTATAGATTAGTATCACCCCCTGAAGTCTAAAGTTTCTAGCTCCACCTTCTCAGAATATTCTCTTTTTTTTTTGTTACATAATGTAAAATTACAGATTCATACCTTCAAAATAAGCCATCAATTGTCAAATTTGAGACGATAGTTTTCAATCAATGTCCTATCAAACATTCTGGTAAAATCCTAACAACTTTTCAGTATAGGACTTGAACTAGATCCAAGTTCATTCAGCTATCTGATGAGAGAACTACACTCCCAGAATTCAATGTGATCATTGTCACTAGAACCATTTCACACCTGGAGCAAAGGCCCAGTCATTCCTTTGTTATTCCAGTGAATGGACCCAGCAGGAGGCCTAGCCTAGCGACAAGCGGCCACTACATAGTTGGGTATTGAAAAAATGCTCATATCCAAAAGTAGTAGAGAGAGAGAGAGAGAGATGTAAATGTGTGTGTGTGTGTGTGTGTGTTTCTGTGTGTGTGTCTGTGTCTGTATTTACAGTACTGTACCATATCAAAAAAAATAAGCAAACTAGACTAGATAAATGTAATGTGTAAATGTGTAAATGTAAATGTGTGTGTGTGTCTGTCTGTCTGTGTATGTGTGTGTGTGTATGTGTGTGTGTGTGTTAACAGGGTTAACACATTCAGGGCCATTGGGATGTGTCTAATAAATCTCTAGAGGACCGGCAAATGTAAACAGACGTGGGGCTGTTTGTAGAGCTAAATCTATACTTTATAGTATTGCTATCTATCCATTCTCATTGTCAATTGGGACCATAAACCGTCCCTTCAAAATGGATTAAAGAAATAATTTTTTCATCAATACGTTCTCATTTTATAGCGCCATGAATATAAGCGTTATACGGCATTTGGTCTAGTATATTTCCTGGAAGGCGAGATAAAGGACTAATAGATACTAACGTTATATCCAATGGCATTTCCGTTATACAGATGCTACAGTTAAAACTCAAACTGCATATGATCGGCACGATCCTCAAGCATGTATGCATCAAAGGGGGGCGGGGGACGTCGTTTCTTATTATTGATTACCAATAACCGTGTTCGTCTAAGTAGCCACATAGGCCGATCGTATCATATCGTATCATAACAAGGCTCGATCGGGCTGTAATTTACGTGAAAAAGATCTTACCATGAGCCGGTTGGATCCCCCCGAGCTTTTCCCCGTTATCGATCGCCATCTGGTAGATCGATATGTCCATTGGCTGATGATAAATCCCCTTATTGCATAGTGAAATCCGCAATCCAAAACGTAATCCAAGCTACATGCTGCACATCCAGAATCCAGCTAACTGAAAACTCCATTGAAAGTCAAAAAAAATAATGCTCCGTTCAGCCACAGGGCACACTGCATTATCGCGATAGCGCCCCTAAGAGGATCTGGCCGGTATTTGACTTTCTCGAATTCAAAGAGTAGGGTACATCTGCAGTGCATCTCGGCGACCTTGAATAGGTTATTAAAATGGAATAAAAGCAAAAACAACTTGCCACGGATATATCCGTGCTTCTGTCCACAACGGGTGGAATCGAAACACGGAGTCTCCGTGGTCAGGCGCCATTGTGTTAACACATTGTCCGCCATGCATTGTACCCATCCTTATGCCCAGTCTGCCAGTGCTGTAACCCTATGGAGATGTTTACCTTCTTTGCAGGGCTATAACTTTGTAAATATTATAGCTATATCGACATTACTATGGCCCATTCAACATCGGGTATCTATCGTTCCGGATGTGGGAACGTTATATTTTTTCATTCATACATTGTGGTGTTAGTACCGTCGAGAATATAAGTATGTTTTTAACACTATGGCGACCGGCGGGGCGCGGCGATTTAGGCATCAGAGGACAGCAGATTGTAAACAAACCGATGTACTTTCTAAGAGCTTTATATATAATTTATAATATTGCTATCTGTCCATTCTCATTGTCACTTGAGTGCATAAACCGTGCCTTCATAATGGCTTAAAGAAAATAAAAATCCATCGGTTGGTTGTCATTTTATAGCGTTGTGAATATAAGGTATATCGCACTTTTCGTCTAGGCTTTTCTGCAGGAGGCTGCAAAAAAAGGCAAAATGTTGGCGCCGTTATATCAAACGCCATTTCTGCTGTATATATACGTATGAAATAAAACAAACTGCATAGCATCCGGACTATTACAGAACATCTATGGATGAAATGGGGGCGGCGGGGAACGCCGATTACTATTATTGATTAGCAATACAGTGTGCGTTCAATATAGCATTTTCACTGATCGATAACGTTACGTTATAAAACAATGTCCAATCCAGCTGTAATTTGGGGTAATATCCTACCGTCAGGCCATGTGATCGCCGGCAGCATTTCCTCACCAGTCATCGGATTCTGGTAGATCGATATGCACATTGGCTAATCATAAATCCCATTATTCCACGCTGAAAAAAACGCTCGGCAAGCTGATCCAAGATGGAGGGTCTTCTTTTGGAATCAAGGATCTATGATCCGCCCACAGAACTGTACTTGCATTTTTTTTTAAATCCACATAATGATACTGCAGTGGAGCGATGGCGCCCCTAAGCGGGTCTGGCCGGTACTGCATGTTTCGAAAATCAAATATGTGAAAAGATCCTGCTAGTGGATCGGGTACCTAAGAAGCGTTATAAATATGGAATAAAACAATAACGACTTGTCACTTATATACTCGTGGCTCTGGTCCATAACGCTCTTTTTCGAAACACGTATATATACGTGGACGGACGCCATAGTGTTAAGGTTTTCTGCAGTAATTCCTAAACCGCGACTTATAGGCCCTGACGCATGATAGATTATCGATTGGCGTTTCTTTCCTATACACGCTATATAAAAAAATTCAAATGTATATGATCGGTATACATTATGCTTCATCATGCGTTTAGGAAGGGGGGGTGGGTCGTTTATAATTCCTTGATCGTCAGTAACAGCTTTATTTAGTATGGGTTGATACGTTGATCAGATGGATTGCCCTGAAATGAATAAACAATCGGGCTGAAAATAACGTTATATTCCTCTTACCGTTCGCCGATGAGACTGGAGGAAAGATATTCCAATTATTTGACGTCGATCTGCTAGATCCATTTTCCCGTTAGTATGACGCAATAAACGCCGAAATCATATTGATTATTGCACTACGAAAGCGATCCCATGCACTCAAGTGTGTATCTAGATCCACGCTACAAGGTATTACTGCCGGAGGAATTCCCTCGATGCACCGAGCGCCACTTCCGGTTTGGCTTGGAGTGTAACTCGCCTGACATCCACCAGGCGGAGGTATTGAGGCGTTGCAATATCAGACAGGGTCCAGCTGCAGTCCCAGACGGAGGCTGGATGAATTATGAATGCCATGGCGAAAAAATGAAATATTGATCCCACAAACGAGTTTATTCGTTGTTGGCGAACAACGCATGGCGGGACATAACGAGTTATCACGTTTTTGGCGCACAATGTGTTAATTGACAATTGACTCATTGACTGTGCTCAATGAGTGTTAGGGCAGTTGTATGGCAAACACATCATGGGAATACTATGACTAGCTTGTGGTGATTATACATAATTCACCCACGGAACTGTTGTTGGAATTTGTGTTGTTGCTATCCTGTCGGCACCGGTTCAGTTAGCTAGTAACGAGACAGGTGTATGTTGTGATTTTATTATTTTTGTATCTACTTTTTCTCCTCCTTTTTTCTGTGAATTTTCTCCCCATCCCAATTTACCTCTCGTGCCAATTCTCCCTCCCCTGTACTGATCGTTGCTCGCATATGCCCTGTAACTGCAGTGGTGATGTCATAATAGATCGCCCTGTGTGGGCGGTCCTGCGGCCTTGTGATGTCATAATAGATCGCCACTAGTGTATAAATAGGGAGAGCCCGTAAGGTTCTTCCTTTCTCTCCTCACCATCTTCAGACAAGCCACATCGACACCAAGCTCCATAACAGTCCTCTCATATTGCATGCAGTCAATAAGGTACGTTTGGGACCGTACTGCGCTTGTAGTTAAGTTCAGTGGGTTAACAACCACCCTTGTAACGACCGATAAATTGTATGTATGTTGTTATGGTTTGATCCGTGATTGATTGTATTTCATGTATGTTTTCACAGTTTTACGGTTCGGAATAAAGATGTTCTCTTCGAACGGAAATAAAGGCAATCAGTAAACATCAAAGACGAGTTGCTTCATCATTGCAAGAGGGACAGTTACAGTAAAACTTATGCACCACGATGACCGTGCAATTCTAGACCATCGAACATCCACAACCTTCCGGAACCTTCCAGAACATCGAACATCCACAACCTTCCGGAACATTCTAGAACATCGAACATCCACAACCTTCCGGAACATTCTAGAACATCGAACATCCACAACCTTCCGGAACATTCTAGAACATCGACCATCCTGGCATTACATCAAGATGTCTGATAGTGGCAGCCCGTCCAAGACGGTGGTGGAGGAGAAGATCACATCCTGGGCAGAGGGCCGAGTACGCAGGCCGACGGCCGCGGCTCAAGAACGGCAGGATGAGCGAAGGACAAAGATTGAACGGAAGTTCTCTAAGTGCCAGGAGGCATGGAAGGCGGCGATGCGGAAGGCCGAGGCAGAGCTGAGCGTCACGGGCGCATGTGCCCCAGCGGGCATACTCGACGCAATGCACCACATCACTGCAGTTGGCGTCGCCAACAAGAAGCTGGTGGCGGCCTTTGAGGAGTGGAAGCGCGTGGAAGTGCCGGAAGACTCCGTACGGCACACCATCGACCGCTGCAGCCAGCAGACAGCGGACATCGCAAGGAAGCTGTTCGCGGCAACAGAGCCCATACAGGGCGAGCTGGACGACGCAGGCATGCTCGAGAGCTTGTCGGTAGCCTCAGGAAAGACAGGCACCAGCTCGCGCCACAGGAACTCCGCAGGGAAGCGGTTCGAGGCACCAGAGCCCATACCGGGCGAGCTGGAAGAAGCAGGCGGTCGCGCGAGCGCGTCGGTAGCCTCAGGAAAGACAGGCACCAGCTCGCGCCAGAGGCACTCCGCCGCATCCGACGCTACATCATCCGGCAAGACAGGCAGCAGCCCTCGCCGCAGGTACACCGCCGCCGCTGAGGTGCGGTCTCTACAAGCCCTCGTAGAGGGCCTGCGAGCGCAAGAGGAGCACAGTGAAGCAATGCGGAAACTGGCAGCCGAAGATGCACAGGCAAGGGCACAAGCGGCAGCTGAAAGCGCGGAAAGACAAGGAAGGCTAGAGGCTAAACGCAGCGAAGGAGTACGAATGGAAGCCATGCGGAAGCTAAGTGCGGCTCAAGCAGCTCAAGCAGCCAGCAAAGGTGACGACCCAGCTGTATACGGACGGGAGTGGCCCGAAGGGAGTTTCATAGGCGCTAGGGTAAAAGAGGAAGGCCCGTCTCCAGCACTGCTGCAGGCAGCCCCAAGACAGTCACCTCAACTGCGAGCTGCACCACCAGCAGGGCCAGAAAGGGACCAGGCGCCAGCGTCTCCAGCACCGCTGCATGCAGCCCCAAGCCAGCCACCGCCACAGCCAGCGGTAGCACCAGCAGGGCCAGAAGGGGACCAGGCGCCAGCGTCTCCAGCACCGCTGCATGCAGCCCCAAGCCAGCCACTTCAACAGCACGCTGCAACATCAGCAGGGCCAGAAGGGGAACAGGCGCCAGCGCAGGCAGACAGCACAGCAGCTCTCATCCAAGGGCTCACCGAAGCCATCAATGCCAGTCGTGTAGGGCTCACCGAAGCCATCAATGCCAGTCGTGTGCCTATACCAGTACCCGTAGTGTTCAATGGCGACCCACTAACCTACCACGCCTGGAGGGCGTCCTTTCTGACGCTGGTGGACAGGAAGCGCATAGCACCCGCAGAGAAGTTATACTATCTACGCGAGTACGTTAGGGGACACGCCAAAACGGCCATAGAAAGCTACTGCGTGCAAGGCACAGAGGACGCCTATCAGGCAGCATTGCAACTCTTAGCAGAGAGATATGGAACGCCATTCCTGCTTGCCGATGCATTCAGAGCGAAGCTTGATGCGTGGCCCAAGATAAGCGCCAACGGTAGTGTTGAACTTCAAGAACTCGCCGACTTTTTGCGCAGCTGTGAGGCTGCCATGCCGCAGATCCAGGAGCTGAAAATCCTTAATGATTGCCGCGATAACCAAAAAATACTCGCTAAACTCCCAGACGGGGTGACGGCAAGATGGAACACGAAAGTCGTAGACATAGACGACGCAAAGCACAGGTTCCCGAGCTTCAGCGAGTTTGTCCAGTTCCTCACACGTGAAGCCAAAATCGCGTGCAACCCAGTAACCTCGTTTCGTGCCCTGAACCCACGGGACGGGATGAGGGAACAGGGCGCAAGACGCAGGGACCCTGGCGCACGAGTCTTAACAGCTAGCGCCCATGAGACAGCCGGCGCCACACGCTGCATCCTTTGTGCCGCGAGCGGCCATAGCCTACAGGAGTGTGGCAAGTTTAGGCAGAAGAGCAAGGTTGACCGGAACACGTTCGCTCGCGAAAGGCAGTTGTGCTTCGAGTGTCTGGAGCCCGGCCATACCGCCAGGGACTGTAGAGATAGACGACCCACCATGGAGGAAAGGTCGGACGCAAGGAACCGGGCTACGTACCTAACCAGAGGTACAAATACGCCGCCACACCAGGCAACGTCATTTAGAGTCATCCAGAAGGATGGGGGCACGCATACCTCCACAATAGTGCCAGTGTGGGTCTCAGCTACAGCGGAGCCCAGCCGGGAAGTCCTGGTGTATGCAATCCTCGATAATCAAAGTGACACCACCTTCATCCTCGAGAAGACAGCCAGGACTCTTAACATCAAGGGCGAAACAGTGCAGTTACAGCTCTCGACACTGGCTTCCAGAAACACAGTCGTGTCCTGTTGGAAACTAGCTGGCCTACAAGTAAGAGGATTCCAGTCAACCAAGCTAATTCCTCTGCCAGTGACTTATTCAAGAGACTTTATCCCGGCAAACAGAGGCCATATTCCCACCCCAGGGACAGCGAAGGCATGGGGCCATCTGGCACATCTAGCAGAGAATATCGCGCCAAAACAACGCTGTGAGGTCGGCCTGCTAATTGGCTACAACTGCCCTCAAGCCACTAATCACGGTGGGAGGGGAGGACCACCAGCCGTTTGCAGTGCAAACAGATTTAGGCTGGAGCGTGGTGGGATATGGAACCCCGGGGCTCCACTATGGAGATACCATCGGACTCAGTCACCACGTCCTGGTAAAGCAAGTGAGGCCAGGGTTACCGGCCTCGGCAGGGCTCACCAGGGAAGTGCACTATGTCAATAGGACCCAGATCAAAGAAGTCGTGCTACCGACAGACGTACTAAAGAGACTGGAGGCCGACTTCTCGGAAAGAGCGGCAGAGGCCAACCCTATATCGCAAGAGGATCTACGGTTCATGTCGGAACTGAAGAAGGGCATCAAGCTAAAGAGCAACGGTCATTATGAAATGCCGCTGCCATTTAAGAAGGAAAGGCCTAAGTTACCGGATAATAAGATCTGTGCCATCCATCGGCTCAACAGCCTAGAGAGGAAGCTGCGGAAAGATGCGCAGTACTACCAGGACTACAAGACCTTCATGGAGGCGACCATAACCCGCGGAGACGCAGAGCGGGTCCCCAAGGAAGACATCGGCAAGACGCCAGTGTGGTACATCCCACATCATGGGGTGTATCATCCACAAAAGCCTGGGAAGATACGGGTGGTCTTCGATTGCTCCGCCAAGTATCAAGGCGTATCCTTGAATGACCATCTGCTGACAGGCCCAGAGTTGACCAACGCCTTGGTGGGAGTGCTGTGTCGCTTTCGACGAGGGCCTGTGGCAATCATGTGCGACATAGAACGCATGTTCCATCAGTTCCATGTCAAGGCAGAAGACCAAGATTACCTCCGATTCCTTTGGTGGGATGATGGAAACCTAGACGACCGACCGTCCACCTATCGGATGAGGGTCCATCTGTTTGGGGCAGCTTCGTCACCGGGCTGTGCAAACTACGGACTCAAGCACATCGCGGCCGCAGGACGAGGAACCTTCAGTGACGACACTATAAGGTTTATCCAAAGGAATTTCTACGTTGATGACGGACTGGCTAGCGTAGCATCTGTCGACCAAGCCATCCAGCTGGTGAAAGAAGCAAGAGCGCTTTGCAGCACAGGCAACCTCCGGCTGCATAAGTTCATCTCTAACAGCAAGGCAGTCCTAGCCACAATCCCAGGGGAAGAGTGTGCCGAAGTGCCCAGCGACAAGGATATGGCACTAGGGGAGCTGCACCTGGAGAGAGTACTCGGGGTGCAGTGGAGCGTGGCGGCGGACGAGTTCCAGTTCCGAGTGACCGTCAAAGAGAATCCGAGTACCCGACGCGGAGTCCTGTCCACGGTCGCTTCGGTATACGATCCGCTGGGATTTGTGGCGCCCTTCATCCTGGGAGGCAAGCAGATCCTACAACAGATGTGCCGGGACAAGCTCAGTTGGGACGACCCGCTACCCGATGACCTACGACCACGGTGGGAGTGCTGGCTCCGAGACCTCCACAAGCTGGCAGGGGCGAAGATTCCAAGATGCTACGTGCCATTAAGCTTCAAGGTTCAGCACTACGAACTGCACCACTTCGCCGATGCCAGTATGGACGGCTATGGAGTGTGCTCGTACCTTCGAGCAGTGAGTAATTCAAACGAAGCCCACTGTACCTTAGTAGTGGGAAAATCAAGAGTCGCTCCCACTAAGGTCACAACCATACCCAGGCTCGAGTTGGCAGCAGCGGTGTTAGCCGTCCGCATCAGTGATATGCTCAAGAAGGAACTGGAAGTCGAGTGCCTACGAGAAGTATTTTGGACGGATTCCAGGGTTGTACTGGGGTACATCAATAACGAAGCCAGAAGGTTTCACGTGTTCGTAGCAAATCGCGTAGAACGAATCAAGCAAAGCACCGATGCTACACAATGGAGGTACGTGGCGTCGGAAGACAATCCAGCCGACCATGCTTCAAGGGGGCTCGCAGCAGATCCACTGATAGCCTCTAACTGGGTCTCCGGCCCAGACTTTCTTTGGCAGGACGGGCTACCAAGCGGAGAAGGCAAGGTGGGAGAGATTGCAAGTGACGACCCGGAAGTTAGGAAGGCCCAAGTGCTCACCACAGGGGTGAAAGAAGTCTGGCCGCTGCTAGAGCGCGTACACAAGTTCTCAGACTGGTCCAGACTGGTGAAAGCTATCGCCAGACTCCAGCGCCACGTAAAGGAAAGGAAAGGGCTCCAGCCAAAGTCCTGTGAAGCCACCAGCCTAGAGGAAAGAAGAGAAGCGGAGCTAACCATAATCAAGATGGTGCAAGGAGCAACCTTTGCGCAAGACATACTGGCACTCCAGAGCCAACAGGAGAACCCATTCAAGGGCAGAGCCACTACGCTGCACCGGTTAGGGCCATTCCTGGACGACCACGGCGTCCTCAGAGTTGGCGGACGCCTAACGCACGCCGCCCTAGATCCACAGGTGAAGCATCCAGCTGTCCTTCCAAAGGACAGTTATGTGTCGGGCTTACTCGTCAAGCACTATCACGAGAGAGTGCACCATCAAGGACGAGGGATGACCATGAATGCACTCCGATCCAATGGTATATGGATACTCGGCGGCAGCAAAGCAGCATCATCCCATATCTACAAGTGCATTACGTGCAGGAAGTTCAGACGATGCACGGAACAGCAGAGAATGGCAGATCTCCCGGAGGAACGCATGGAAACTGCGCCGCCATTCACCTACTGCGGGATGGACTGTTTTGGACCATTCCACGTAAAGGAAGGCAGGAAAGAGCTAAAGCGTTACGGATTGTTACTTACATGCATGTGTTCCCGAGCCGTCCACATCGAAATGCTCGATGACTTGACCACGGATGCCTTCATTAATGCGCTGCGCGCTTTCATCGCCATTCGGGGAAACGTACGCCAGATAAGAAGCGATCAAGGCACAAACTTCGTTGGCGCACGAGGAGAGTTCGCTAGAGCACTGAAAGAAATGGATCCGGAAGAGTGCAAGGAACTTGGATGCAAGTTCATCCTGAACACCCCTGCGGCAAGTCATATGGGGGGTGCCTGGGAAAGACAAATCCGCACCATCCGAAGCGTCTTGACGGCCATTCTAGCGCAGTCAGCCACACAACTTGACTGCGCCTCTCTACGTACGTTCCTATATGAAGTCATGGCGGTGGTAAACAGCCGACCTCTGACCGTCGAGTGCCTCAATGATCCATCCAGCCCAGAGCCTCTGACACCAAACCACATCCTGACCATGAAGTCCACAATCCTCGCTCCGCCGCCCGGAAGGTTCGTCAAGGAAGATCTGTACCTCCGCAAAAGATGGCGGCGAGTGCAACTCTTAGCCAACCACTTCTGGACCAGATGGAAGAAGGAGTACCTCATGACACTCCAACCGAGACAGAAGTGGACCAAGGATCGGAGGAACGCAAGGGTCGACGACATCGTACTCCTACAGCATGAGTACACACCACGTAACCAGTGGAGGATGGCTAAGGTTATCGAAGTGTGTCCAGGGATAGACGGGAGAGTGCGACGCCTTAAGTTGCTTATCAGCGACCCCAAGCTAGATAAGAAAGGCAAGCGCATCTCCGCACCAGTCGTCCTGGAGAGGCCCATCCATAAGACGGTGACGCTGGTGGAAGCAGAATGACGCCTCTTGGGCCCTCTAGCTGTCTCTATATCATTCTATCTTTCTATCTTTTTCGCTTTTCCTCAGGCTGAGGTGATTCTTCCGGGGGAGGCCAAGGACCATAGTATTGTGTTGTTATTTGTAGTTATTGCGTTACGTTTAGGCATTAGGTGGGCAGTTATCGTACGAATCATATACACTGCTTATATATGCTTGGTGGGAGTGTAACTGCAGTGGTGATGTCATAATAGATCGCCCTGTGTGGGCGGTCCTGCGGCCTTGTGATGTCATAATAGATCGCCACTAGTGTATAAATAGGGAGAGCCCGTAAGGTTCTTCCTTTCTCTCCTCACCATCTTCAGACAAGCCACATCGACACCAAGCTCCATAACAGTCCTCTCATATTGCATGCAGTCAATAAGGTACGTTTGGGACCGTACTGCGCTTGTAGTTAAGTTCAGTGGGTTAACAACCACCCTTGTAACGACCGATAAATTGTATGTATGTTGTTATGGTTTGATCCGTGATTGATTGTATTTCATGTATGTTTTCACAGTTTTACGGTTCGGAATAAAGATGTTCTCTTCGAACGGAAATAAAGCCAATCAGTAAACATCAAAGACGAGTTGCTTCATCATTGCAAGAGGGACAGTTACATGCCCCCCACTGGCCGGTTGTAGGGAGGATAGAAGCCTTGCATCACATGTCCCCTCTGATACATGTGGAGGCAGCCTGTAACAAATTTCTGTTCCGCGCTCATCGCCCAACGCTATGAGGAAGCTACGGTAAGATTCAACGTTATTTTTTAACGTGTTCGATACTAACTGCTCTAATGATCATATCACCCACACTAGATGAATCATATAACGTTGGCCACGGAATTATAAACGACCCCCCCCCCCCCATCCGGTCAACATCAAATGATCAGTAGTAACTTCTAGAAGCACGTCCATTTGACATTTTTTATCTCGCGCAGATTCCTATCAAACTGTATTTCATCATCAATATAATGCATTTGGGGCTATAAATCACGTTCTGGAGAAAGCTGCAGAAAACGATAAAAACATACTTATACTTTAGACCGTATTTTAGTATGAATATGTGAATGAAAAAGTATAACGTTGCTACACCCTGAACAATAGATATAGGACGTTGAATGGGCCATAGTAATGTCAATTTAGCAATACAATTTAAAAAGTTATAGCCCTGCAAAGAAGGGGAACTTCTCCATATTAAATAGGGCTGGCGGAGGATGGTAAATTATGAATTTAAGCATGGCGATCAAAGTGTTAAAAGACATACACATAATAAATACAATACCATACATATGCTCTTGCTTGCTCTTCCTCACTCTTTCCTTCCCTTCCCCCCCCCCTAAGTAAGTCCTATGCATAAAATTAAGGGTGTGTTCACATCTGAAAGTCCAGGGATAGTCCGGACTTTCCGTGGATAGTCCGGACTTTCTGGTGGACCAAATGTGAAAATGATACATTGTTTGATTTTGGTCTGCGTTCACACTACCCTGTTTGGTGCGGATCTAATTTGTAAACAAAGGACATGCTGTCGCATCTATTGGACTATAGCACTCACAAACGTAATCAGTTGCCGGCAGCGTAATGAGAGAGATACTATTATGAGCACGGCGAGAGAGAGAGAGAGAGAGAGAGAGAGAGAGAGAGAGAGAGAGAGAGAGAGAGAGAGAGAGAGAGACCTTTCCTTCCTGCGTAAGCTGTCAACTACTAGACAGCTGCATAGAAGCAGCTCGAGATGCGTTGTTGTTACAGAGCTGGTCCACGCTGCTATTATGAAATTACCCAAAAAGTATGTAAGCTTTTTTTTTCTTTATCTGAGAGAATGTCCGCGAATGTCCTCCTCACGCAGGAGAAAGTTGGGGGGTGCGCGCGGCGCGAGTCTATAGAGAGAGAGGAAGAGAGAGACTGCGTCTAGAGAAGAGAGAGAGAGAGAGAGACCTTTCCTTCCTGCGTAAGCTGTCAACTACTAGACAGCTGCATAGGAGCAGCTCGAGATGCGTTGTTGTTACAGAGCTGGTCCACGCTGCTATTATGAAATTACCCAAAAAGTATGTAAGCTTTTTTTTTCTTTATCTGAGAGAATGTCCACGAATGTCCTCCTCACGCAGGAGAAAGTTGGGGGGTGCGCGCGGCGCAAGTCTATAGAGAGAGAGGAAGAGAGAGACTGCGTCTAGAGAGGAGAGAGAGAGAGGGAGGAAGAGAGAGACTGTCCGCGTGCGGCGCCAGTCTAGAGAGGAGTAGGCTACTTTGCTTCCTGGATTAGGTACTATAGTTCGATTGAAACGAACCGAGTCCCAACTTTTCAAGAGGACCATGGTTCGGTTGTTTGGTCCTCATTATAGTTCGGTTTGCGTTCACACCTGTACAAACCAAACGGACTATCGATCTAAAGGGACCATGGTCCACTTAAAGGGACCATGGTCCACTTAAAGTGGACCAAACAGAGTAGGTGTGAACGCGCCCTAAGATTAATCTGTTGATGATCCGGGTTGCGTGATGACAGCCGAACGTTTGCCCAGACTTCATCCCAATCAAAATCTACTTCCAAGTTTGGTATGTCCTTCCTCCAAACTACCGGTAAGTCTAGGGGAAGGACATCATATGAGGACGTAAGTAAGTGACGATAAAAGTCAGAGACGAAGCCTCTCGATGTCTCCTTTTCATAAAAGAATTTGTGATATCTGTGGTGCTCAAGTGGCATCTTTAATGGGACTCCGTGAGCCCTTAAAGCTGCTCTTAATTGTAGATAGAAAATATGAGTAGAGCTGGTGAGGTTAAATTTGTTAGATATATCTTGATAGCTGCAGAGACCCCGGTCATCGAAGATATCCCCCAATGTGTGTATGCCCTTCTTTTCCCATTTGGGAAATCTGATAGGTTGTTGTGCAATAAGGAGTAAATTGTTATTAAATAGGGGAGAAATTACATATCATTCATTTATTTATTGTCACACAGAGCAGAAGAATTTGCCAAAACAAACGCATTTCCTTTGATTTACACCGTCGCACGACAGTGACGTGTGCCGAAAATAGCAGACCTACAAGCTCACAACGTGTCGCTCCCGAAACACCGGCAGGTCCACCTGATAACTCGTAACACCTGAGCAGCTAGACAAAATGTCAGAAGTTTGGAAGCATTTTAAAATTGAAACCGAAGCCAGTCCAATAGCCAGTTGCAATGTTTGCAAGGCAGACGTTCTGCATGCGTTCAATGTTATGTGACTAGAGCGAGCAAAGGAATGGAGGACGGCTGGTGCTCCACCAAACAGCTGTGTTGAATGCCTCGCTTGAATGAAGAATGTTCACCTGGATAATGTCAACATTCCCTTTGTGAGGATTATTCGTCTGCGTTTCAGACCAAAATGGAGCAAATCATTACATAAGTCGAACACTGAATGTATACTAATGTGCAAACAGATTGAAACTTTGAATATTTCTCGTATGGTGAATATAATGCGAGCCGCCGCGCTCGACTGGGGCTATTGTGGCAAGTTCAGGTAACAGAGGGGCTTGTCTCGCTTTGCCAGTTTCTGACAAAAATGCGTCAAATTGGTTACTAATGTGAAAGATCGGATCGGGAAAGATCGGTATCAACAGATACTCAAAATCACATGATCGGATCGGGAGCAAAAAATGCGATCGGGACATCCCTACTACTTATGGACTACTAACTACTACAGTCTACAACTCAAGTTCAGACCTATGTTACTCTATTTCATTAGCACTAAAGGTGAGTTTTCCTTATTGTATCAGAACCTTCAGAATGTCATCTTTCAAAAGAGATCAGGCTCATGTGGTATAAGGTCGCTTTCACATATAGTTTTGGTGGACTCGGTGCGGTTCTGGTGGTGAAGTTGCAACATTGTTGCATTCTTCATTTGGTTCGCTTGCGTTCACATAGAAATCTGTCAGGCGGACCGAGACCTTCTGAACAATGTCACGCGGTCGAAAAGGGCGCTCAGCTATTGGACAGTGGAAATGTGTGTGTGGCTGCGAGCCGTGTGTGCGCGCGCGCGCGTGTGTGTGTCTGTGTGTGGACTAGTGCGAGCCCTCCAGATCGCAGCGTAGCGGAGGCGAGTTTTGACATGGCATTGATCCATTGTTCTATTGAAGCACATTACCACCATCCTCTCGCTAAACAACTTGTAGACCACAGTGTAGCAAGTAGCTGTTTTATTAATAATATAATAAGCCGCGTTTTTTCTTCCTTCTTCCCAAGATGCACAGTTAGATATATACAGATAGATAAATAGATAGATAGATAGATAGATAGATAGATAGATAGATAGATAGATAGATAGATAGATAGATAGAGAGATTAGATGCAGTGTGCTTGTTTTGCAGTGAGTGCTGCGAGCAGTGGTAATAATAATCACTTCCTATATTTGGTTTGCGTTTGGTTCGATGAAGCCGAACCGAGAACGACGTTTTCAGACGGACCAGAGTTCGACTGTTTGGTCCGCGAACCGAGTTCGACGCGCATTCACACAGACCCGAAAAACCGGACTATCGAATTCTGGTCCGAAAGTCCGGACCAAACAGCCCCTGTGTGAAAGCGACCTAAGTATAAAGTATAGTATTTTGGTTTGCAAAAAAAGTATGCAGTCCTCAACAACTAAAACTAAAAGGGCCAATTTTGGGGGCGCCTGTTAACTCATTCTGCGCCATCGCTTAATGCTAGAACGCCACCGCTTTAACCCTTTATCTGCCGGAGCTTATTCTCATCCTTGTAGCCTCTCTGCCAGCACTATTTGTCTATGTAGATGTTCACCTTCTTTGCAGGGCTATAACTTTTTTAATTGTATTGCTAAATTGACATTACTATGGCCCATTCAACATCAATTATCTATCGTTCAGGATGTAGGAACGTTTTACTTTTTCATTCCGGTTTGTATAATACTAATATACGTCCAATCATGTTGTTTATTGAGTTATGGCAACGGATCGATATGCACGGTGTCTGGATAGAGTCCTGCGAGCGATAGCGAGTG
The DNA here is from genome assembly GCF_963971535.1 of Notolepis coatsorum. Taxonomy (NCBI): domain Eukaryota; kingdom Metazoa; phylum Chordata; class Actinopteri; order Aulopiformes; family Paralepididae; genus Notolepis; species Notolepis coatsorum. Next base: position 533,387 of record NC_140181.1, on the reverse strand, counting down.
GCCGGACCGAATAGGGAGACACACCGGCGTCACAATTATCGACATCCGGTTGCAACTCGCCGATCGGCCACCAGGTGGCGCTATTGAAGCGTTGGAGAGTTGAGCGGAGATCTACAGCACCAGTCAAGGATCCGTGGGTGAAATATGAATACCATGACAGAAATTTGAAATATTGATCTCAAAGATGCTGTAAAACGTCATTGGCAGATTACGCATGGCGAGGAATGCGAGAAAAGGGTTAATCAATGGGGGGACTGCGAGATTTGCGAGTGCTTAAAATATATCTTAAATTATAGCTATGGGTCTAATACACCCGTCGATTATCAGTGAGTTGCTTCCTTGCTTTTCAACATGTACAAAACGGATCGTTTTTTCATCTGTACATTTCCGTTTTATACCGTTTTGAATATGAGTTTAAATACAATGGCATGCAAATTTCTCGATTCTGATTAGCTGAAACAGTCGAGTTAGACGTGGTTATTTCTCATAACCCACGCTCGTGATCCCAGAACCCGCCCACAACCGAATTACAATCACTCCGACAGTTCGACTTTTTAGGAAAAACCAAGATGGCGGACAATAATCTTTACGAATGGATGTGTTGAAAGCATCATAACGACTAATTCAAAAACGATTCTGTCACGTGGAATGTGTTAGTTTCTTACACAATGTTGGATTATGTAATTGGTGGGTCATGAGTCATTGTGGAACAAAATCTAAATCGCACGAAGTCTGTTGTTGGATGACATTCGTCAAAAGGACACTCATTTCACTGTTAATAAAATGTCCAATCAATCAATCAAACCAATAACAACCGCTCACTTCACTGTTAGACGGCATGCTTTGAAGCAACCTATTCAAAATATAAATCGTGAAGGCGGCTAAGTGGCGCAGTGGGCAAGGCGCTTGCCACTAACGCAGGAGATGCTGGGTTCGAGCCCAGCTCTCGGTGTTGCTTCCGGCTTGGCTGGTCGTTCATACTAATACAATTGGCAGTATTAGGGGGTGGGAAAGCCGGTGGGTGGGGATCGGACGTTGTGGACAGCGACTTACAGGTCGGTTGGTGCGCCTGTACAGCAGAACCAGGAAGTATCGGGGGCAGCATGAGCCTCCCACGCGTTACTCCTCGCCACTGAGAGATCGCGCTGTGCAGGTGAAAAGATGCGACGGCTGCCTCCTCGTGTACCGGAGGGGACACGTGATACAAGGCTTCGTCCACATTGCAGCCGACCAGTGGGAGGCATGGTCTAGCAACGTTCGAGACAGGGGAGGGAAGAATTGGATTGGAAATTGGGATGGGAGAAAAATAGAAAATGGGGAGAAAAAGTAGATAAAAAAATATATGTAAATCGCGGGACAAACTGCACTATAACCGGGAATGTTACCATCAATGTAAATAAACCATAATCACCCTACAAAAACAGTACTGTATTTGTAAATCTGGTATGTCATAAATGTCTAGATGTAGCAGTACTGTCTATCTGTATGTCATGTATGTCATATATGTTATGATGAATTGAAAATGGGGGACCCTGAAGTAAACAAGACGAAAGTATTTCTCTGGTCTGCATCCCCTTAACACTTTGAGCGCTACTCACGGCTAATCTCGGGTTTACGATTGTGACGTTGAAAGCCACGTCACAGCTTTTTTTCTGGATTTTTTTTTTATTAGCGATCTGAAATCATATTGCATCACGCGAGCCTACCGTTGGAGATCCAGGGGCCGCCGGCAATCAGATGTGAAAAAAGCGCCCCCTATCGTCTCCCAGATGGTAAATCACCCTTTTGGAATGGACTCAATGAAAATGGATGGGGGAAAAAAATATTCCAGTCCACATTTTCCAGTCCACTGATGCAGCCGGAGTTACCAGAGTTCATTCTGGAGCATTTGAGCCGCGGCGATCATGGGTTATACTGTACACACGTTGGATCAATATACTTATCGATTTTTTCTAATGGTGATCAGGAATTGGAATATACCATTTGGATACCATCTGATGTCAGGTAAGGAATCTATGTTATCAGTGTTAGGATAATCAGACTCGTTTTCATGGAGATATAAGCGTTTCCACTATATGTGATATGGCTGTTTCACTGTAAAAGCCATGAGGAAATAATAGCAGCGATTATCAGCGCACGGCACGAGCGTGCGTGCGCACACATATACTATCGACCATCTAGCGTTTATTTGAAAACGATTCATAAATAGACCGACAAATGATAACGTTCTGGAATATTCCAGTAAAAGGCGATTATCATGGGATGTGTTGTTTTTTCTTCGAAACCGGTTTTCAAAATGCTATAAAAAGGAAATTAAGCGATAAAAACACAATCTGCTTTGCCAATGTTGACTGGAAAATGATTCTTTGATAAGCGATGGGCAGATTAGACACATTATATCAAAAAGCAGGGTAGCCGGACCAGCACTCACAGGTTCAATGTTTTTTAATGGCAGCCTGAATAAAAAGCAGACATGTTTCGGACAATGTCCTTCTTCAGTGATATAGCATATCACTGAAGAAGGACATTGTCCGAAACATGTCTGCCATTAAAAAACATTGAACCTGTGAGTGCTGGTCCGGCTACCCTGCTTTTTGATATACTGAACTTTATGGGATTACAGCACCCAGTGTGAGAATTTGTGAGCGCTGTCTAATTTGACTATACAGATTAGACACATAGCATAATGTAAAACATAGATTAGGCGATATTAACGTTACATGGGCCGTGGACCGTGGCATCAACAGGGTAAAAAGGAAAACACGGCCTGGCACTGAAAGTGTTAACACAATCGCGGCCACTGGGATGAGTCTAATTAATTTCAAGAGGACCAGGAAATGTAAACAGACGTAGAGCTAAATCTATACTTTATAGTATTGCTATCTGTCCATTCTCATTGTCAATTGAGACCATAAACCGTCCCTTCAAAATGGCTTAAAGAAAAAAATTATTTCATCAACACGTTCTCATTTTATAGCGCCGTGAATATAAGCGGTATACCGGATTTGGTCTAGTATATTTCCTGGAAGCCGAGATAAAGGGCTAATAGCTAATAACGTTAAATCCAATGGCATTTCGGTTATAGATACGCTACAGTTAAAACTCAAACTGCATATGATTGGCACGATCCTCAAGCATGTATGCATGAAAGGGGGGGGGGGGGGCGGGGGACGTTGTTTCTGATGATTGATTACCAATAACCGCGTTAGCCTCATTAGCCTCATAGGCCGAACGCCTGGTTGAGTATCATAACAATTCCCGATTGGGCTGTACTTTACGTGAAAAATATCTTACCGTGGTCCGGTGGGATCCCCCAAAGCATTTCCCCGTTATCGATCGCCATCTGGTAGATCGATATGTCCATTGGCTGATCATAAATCCCCTTATTACATGGTGAAATCTGCGATGCAAAACGTAATCCAAGGTAAAGGCTACACATATAGAATCCAGCTACTGGAAACTCCAAAAAAAAGTAAAAAAAAATAATGCTCCGTTCAGCCACAGTGCACACTGCATTATCGCGACAGCGCCCCCAAGAGGATCTGGCCGGTATTGCACGTTGGCTAATTCAAAGAGTAGGGTAAATCTGCAGTGCAGCTCGGCGACCTTGAATAGGTTATTAAAATGGAATAAAGCCAAAACAACCTTCCCACGGAGATATCCGTGCTGTCCACAACGGGTGGATTCGAAACACGGATATATACGTGGCCCGTCCCGAATGTGTTAACACATTAACTGCCATGCAGTTTGCCCGTCTCATACCACTCTCTGCCACCACTCTAAGCCTATGGAGATGTTCACCTTCTTTGCAGGGCTATAACTTTTTAAATTGTATTGCTAAATTGACATTACTATGGCCCATTCAACATCGATTATCTATCGTTCAGGATGTAGGAACGTTATACTTTTTCATTCATAGATTCATACGAAAATACCGTCTAGAATATAAATATGTTTTTATCGTTTTCTGCAGTAATTCCTAGAACGCTAGTTATAGGCCTAAACGCATAATATAGATTATCGATTGCAGTTTATTCGTGATACACGCTATATTAAAAAATCCAACTGAATACGATCCTAAACGTTATGACTCATCATGCGCGGATGAACGGGGGGGGGGGTCGTTTATAATTCTGTGATCGTCAGTAAATGCTTTATGTAGTATGGGTGATATATTGATCAGAGCGGTTTGCATTAATAATAATAAACAATCACGCTGAAAGTAACGTTACTGTCCTCTTACCGTTCGCCGATGAGACTGGAGGAAAAAGATCCCACTTGTTTGACGTCGATCGACTAGATCCATTTCCGGTTTGTATGGCGAAATAAACGCCCAAATCATATCGATTATTGAGTTATGGCAGCGATCCATATACACGGATGTGTGTCTAGAGTCTCGCAACAATATGTGACTGCCGGACGCATTTCCCAGATGCACGGAGATCACCAGAGATCCATTTCCGGTTGTAACTCGCCCGATCAGTGCCATGCATTGTGGACCAGAGGCACGTATATAGCCGTGGCAAGTTGTTATTGTTTTATTCCATATTAATAACCGGATCAAGATCCCCGATCGACTCTGCAGATCTACCCGCCTCTGTGGAATCGGCAACATGCATTACCGGCCAGATCCTCTTAGGGGCGCCATCGCTCCACTGCAGTATCATTGTGGGCGAATGGATTTTTTTTTTACCTTCCAATGCAGTATCATATTACCCTGATCCCGAAGCAACAGCATGCACAGTTGATTACGCTTCGAATCGCATATTTCACCATGGAATAAGGGGATTTATCATCAACCAATGGACATGTCGATCTACCAGATGCCGATCGATAATGGGGAAATGCTGTAGGGTATCCCACGGGCTGACCGTAAGACCTTATTCACCTAAATTACAGCCGGATCAGACATTGTAGTGAGACGCAAGCATTCGATCAGTGAATGTGGCTACTTACACGGACACTGTATTGGTAATCAATAATAATAATCGACATCCCTCGTCGCCCCCCTTTCACCCATAGATGCTCTGGGATAGTCCGGATCATAAGCAGTTTGTGTTATTTCATTAGCATATATACAACGGAAATGCTGTTGAATATAACGTTAGTAGCCTTTAGCTCTATAACTAGCTTTCCAGAAAATATGAGACGAAATCTGCGATAAAGCTTATATTCACGGCGCTATAAAATGACAACCTATTGATGGATTTGTTTTTCTTTAAGCCATTTTGAAGGGACGGTTTATGAACTCAAGTGACAATGAGAATGGACAGATAGCAATACTATAAAGTATAGATATAGCTCTACAAAAAGACATCGGTGTGTTGACAAACCTTGGTCCTCTAGCACCATATTAGACGGTCCCAGCGGTCGTCAAAGTGTTAAGGGGATGCAGACCATCTTGTTTACATCAGGGTCCCCCATTTTCAATTCATATTGACATTTATGACATACACAACATACATGACATTTATGGCATAGGGACATATAGGAATTTAGTACTGACATATGCGGTATCCAACAGTACTGTTACTCATAGATCCTGACAGAGTATATACATATGATGGGGAGGAGACTGTACATTAGGAGGGGGTGGGTGGGTGGGAGAGAAATATACATCAGGTGGTGAGGAGACTGTACATTTGGGGCCAGGGGCTCGAATACGCAGTCACTTATTCCTCCATAGTAGCCAGGTTAATTTGGACATATGTACCTGTCTGCTTAGCACCAGATTTGAGAAGGATGTGGACGCGCCGGACAAAAGCACCAAATTTTTCCCACGTGTTCCTCATCATCATAGCTTTCATTTTGGGGTAGGAGCCACGTCATCATGATGGATTTCAAGATGGCCGCCATGTAAAATCAAGGTTCTGCCCATTAATAAATATCTTGGTCCATAGCGCGCTCAATATTTGAGCGAACACAAAGGTATTGGTCCCTGTAAACTAGAGAAGCTAAACTTTCCATTGGTATCATTTTCATTAAGCCCAACTGTTGGGAAGGAGGTTTTAATAGGCAATGATTCAAAATTATGTAAAATTTTCGCCTAGAAAAAACTGCCATGCTCATCTTCCAAAAGGTCCCCTGGCCGTTCACATGAATAGGAAAAAGATCCCACTTATTTGACGTCGATCGACTAGATCCATTTCCGGTTTGTATGGCGAAATAAACGCCCAAATCATATAGATTATTGAGTTATGGCAGCGATCCATATACACAGATGTGTGTCTAGAGTCCCGCAACAATATGTGACTGCCGGACGCATTTCCCAGATGCACGGAGATCACCAGAGATCCATTTCCGGTTGTAACTCGCCCGATCATCCACCAGGTGGCGCTTGCACGGTTGTGCCGAGTCCCACTGTCTCAGCCGAGGCTGGGTGAGGGAATTATGAATACCATGGCGAAAAAATTAAATATGATCTCAATAACGGCGTACGCCGTAGAATGGCGGAATTCGCATGACCTTGAAACCCGTCGTAAGCCGGTGGCGGTGGATGTGTTAACACTTTCCGTGCCAGCCGTGTTTTCCTATTTACCCCCTTGAATGCCGCCACCCACTTCAATGATAGCACTCTCATATTTGTGAACGCATAATCTATGTCTTAAATTATGGCTATGTGTCTAATCTGGCCGTCGCTTATCAATGACTTGTTTGCAGTCAACATTGTCGAAACGGATTGTTTTTTAATTGGTTCATTTCCGTTTTATAGCATTCTGAAAATCGCTCGTTTTTTTAAAGTTTCAGGAAAATAGAAAGATTCCGCGATAATCACCCTTTACTGGAATAATCTGGAATACACAAAAAACGTTGTCATTTTTCTGCCTATTTATGAATAGTTTTCAAATAAACGCTAGATTATCGATAGTATATGTGTACTTATGCACGCTAGAGAAGCGAGCTGAGAAATCAAATCTCTCATTTCCTGATCAGCACACACACACACACACACATACACGCACACACACACACATAGGGGCAAACGCTGATATCTCTGTGAAAACAGCTCTGATTATCCCAAGACTGGTAAAATAGATTCCTTACCTCAGATCAGATGTTCTCCAAAAAGATTATTCCAATTCCTGATCGCCTTTCCAAATATCGATCGTGTTTATTGATCCAACGCTGCATACTGGAAATATGTATTCCACGCTGTTCTGATGGGCCACAATGAGTCCGATGGGCTCGGATTACTTGCTTGAGAAGTAAAATGTGGATTCTGGATTTTTCTTTTCTCATCCATTTTCATTGAGTCCATTCCAAAAGGGTGCATTACCATCCGGGAGACGATAGGGGGTGGTATTTTCCCAATGGAGCTCAGAGAGAGTTTGAAGCACTAACGTGATACTAGATTGATGAAATATGAATTCAAATCGCTAATAAAAAGAAAAAAGGCTATAACGCGTCGTTGGCAATAAACGGTCGGCATGAACAAATGACATAGCGTCGTTGGCATTGAAGGTGTTAACAATTGTGTGTATTGTACTGTACTGTACCCATTCTGCAATCTGGTAATAAAATGTTCAATCAATCAATCAATCATTTCAATAACAACCGCTTACTTCATAATTAATCTGTATCGCAACCGAATCACGGATTTCGTCGAGGCAGGTAGCATTATGTCGTGAACATTTTTATGAAATAAACAAATGTGAATTAAAGAAGTTAAAACGAAGTTTAGCCTATTAAATTGTTTTAAAAGCCTATAGCAATGACGTATTTTAACGGACTGGCGAGGACTGCGAGGAGGGGGAATTGAATTGCAACCGTGTACAAGCAAAACTTTTACTGTAAACGGCGTCTAACCTGACTGCATACACGCAACATCCATTATGCTTCAATTAATGTGTGTTTATTGTATAGCAATAAGGTTGGATGAACACACACACAGAGACAGCTTCGATCGGGGTAGAAAGACATATCAGATCAACGCAAGCTTTTACTGTATATATGCAGTAGAAATGCAAAAGAAATTATCCAATTATCTGATCGCCATTCCAAATACTGCTCGTGGAGGTCCGTCGCACATTACAGAGCGTTACACACGAACGGGCAGCCGGGGTTACTGTTCCATGCCATCGTTGTATATGCCTACCTCGCTTGAGTATTTAAACCCTGCCCGCACGGCTCGGATCGTCCCAGAAAAGAAACTACACCATTCCTAATGGAGTGCAATACCAGCTGGAAGGCGTAGGCGGCGGTAAGAGGATCGGTAATGCAGCCTTTATCAACTATGCCCCAAAACTGTGGAACAAACTACCCCAAAACATCAGAGAAGCCAACTCACTAGACATCTTCAAAAGACAGCTTAAAACCTATCTCTTTGCTCAGGCATTCAATGTGGAGTAATGCAGGCAAATATTTGAAGATAGATATCTGCTACCACCTAGTGGCAAGGGGAAATATTACCTGCACTATTCTTACCCTGCCTACTTTTATACACTGCCTATCAAATTCATGTGTCGGTTCTATGCACATTTTATCTCACTATGCACTGTTCTGTTGTATGTTAAATACCCTGTTGTATGTCTGTTCTATTTTATAATGTTTAGACTATTTTTAAACTGAATCATTTTAAACTATTTTTATTATTTGTATTACTGAATGAAACTGTAAATAGAGAGCCTATTGGGATGCTAGATCCTAATGTGAAACACTGTGATTTACCATACCTTGCTATCTGTCTATCTTTTTAATGCTCACTCATGCCTGTATTTGTTACTGTTGTGAAGCACTTTGAACTGCAACCTCTGTATGAAAAGTGCTATACAAATAAAGTTATTATTATTATTATTATTATTATTATTATTATTATTATTATTATTATTATTATTATTATTATTATTATTATTTTGCTCAGACCCATTCCCAATGATAACATCAGGCTGGATGGATGAAAATGAATGGATATTGCTAATAAAAGAAATAACGATTAAAACCCGACTATACTCGTGATTGCGGCTGAACGGTCGGCGAGTTAACCTGACTATCATCGGGTCTGGCGTTGAGTGAGTTAAGAGGCTAGCCTAACTTAACACATTGAGTGCCAACAACGAGATTAGTCGTGCTAACTCGCCATGTGTTGAGTGCCAATGATGAGTTTTCTCATCTTTTTCTCGTTTTTGCTTTTATTAGCAATATCCATTCATTTTTCATCCATCCAGCCTGACGTTATCATTGGGAATGGGTCTGAGCTCGAAAAGGGCAAATACCGCCGCCTATCGTCTCCCGGATAGTAATGCACATCATTGGATTGGATTGGGTGGGCATGTGCATCAGAAAAAAAGTCCGGTCCGGGGTTTTCCCTTCTCTGGCAAGCAGTATCTGTTACCACATTCACTGGGGAGGCTGGGAGCAGCTTTCGATTATGTGTGTTGGACTATACCGTTGGATCAATAAACGCGATCAATATTTGGAATGGCGATCAGGAATTGGATTAATCTTTTTGCAGAACATCTGATGTGAGGTAAGGACTCTATTTTACCAGTATTGGGTTAATCAGATGTTTTTTTCTCAGCCATCTGAGTGTCTGTGTGTGTGTGTATGACGTTAGCGCTGACCAGGTCATGGATAATAGATTTTTCAGCCCGCTTCTCTAGCGTGCATAAGTACACATATACTATCGATAATCTAGCGTTTATTTGAAAACGATTCATAAATCAGACGAAAAATTACAACGTGTTTTGTGTATTCCACTATTATCGCGGAATTTCTCTGGAATTAGTAGAACTCTCCAAAATTATACTCGTATTCAAAACGGTATAAAACGGAAATGTACCAATGAAAAAACAATCCGTTTCATACATGTTGACTGCAAGCAAGTCATTGATAAGTGAGGGGTGTTTTAGATATAGTTTAAGCCTTCGCAAATTTCCCCGACCTTCCATTGACTTCAGTAGCCCATATATGGTCAAAGGGGCGTGGCACTCAATGTGTTAGTGATGGTGATAGATGCTAGTTGCTAACGTTAGCACCAGCAGGCCGCAAAATTATGTGACGTGTATCAATTCGTCATCAATTTGATAGCTTGGCTTTCTTTTGCATCTTAGCAGCAAAGTATACAGGTAAAGAAGAATAGCCACCTAAAATGAAAGATTCCATTAACAGTTTGTGGTACAACCCTGGGTCTTTGAATGAAGACATTTCTGACAAACCTTGCATTTATATTTATGCCACTACTTTGTATGCAATTTATCAGAAGAGACTGACAGGCTACTGGTCACGTATAGATGTGTTTCTTGTTTACATCAGACTCAGTGTGCGCGCGCATCAAGGGGGCAAACAACAGGGCATACTACAATATTATTTGCATTTGTTAGACATTCTAGCGATCTAAACAATCAAGCCATGCCAAAGCTAGATATGTAAAAGGTGAAAGACTCACAGTCACAGCCATGCTGATTTGGCTAAATGACATCCAGCCATTTTCATTTGAAATTACTTTTAATTTGTGTGCCATGGTTGTGCCATGGTTTCTCCATAGAGCCCCGTCGTACTGTTTTAGCGCAGCAGCTCGCACAGGTAGGGGGCAACTTAGTCACGTGACTCAGTTGGTATTGCTGATTGGCTCGAACGCGGTATGTTTGTATACAGCGAACAGGTCTATAGATACAACTATGAATTTGACTCTGTGGTTGGTGAATTCTTCTTTAAAAGGGGAGTTTACCGCAAAAAAAAAAAAAAACATATCCCCCCACTCACCCAGAGTGTTATCTATCCACCCTGATAGTTTCTGTGTGATTTTTTCAGAGTTTTAGAGATATCTGCTGTCACTCCAATATAACGCGAATGGCACTCCGTTTGTAGAGCTCAAAATGGCAAAGATAATACAGTACATCTGAAAAACTCAAAAGCAATGTTCTCTTTTCAGAAATCATGGTTACTCAGGATAATCCACAGACCTTGTTGTGAGTAGTTTCATGTTGAAACAATTCTCCCAACTGAAGTACACCCACCATACATTATTATGATGTTTCAGTAGAAAGTAGTCCCTACATGAAACTGCTCACAACGAGGTCTGTGGTGGATTGTCTTGAGCAGCGGGGAAGGGGAAGACTATTCTTGGGTCTTTTTTGTTGTTGTTGCCGTTTTAGTTTAACCAGAGATAATTCTCATTGGATCATCTTGAAGGAGGGCTGTATCCTGAGAGCATTGACAGCCATCACTAGCCTCAGAAACTCAGAAATTATACTTAAGTGAAAGTATGGGTACCGTCTCAAAATCGTACTCGAGTAAAAGTCAGAGTATCTGGCTAAAAACACACTTGAGTAAAAGTAAAAAAGTTTCTACTTTTAAATGTACTAAAAAGTAAAAGTAAAAACTTTTTTTCTGACTGTCTATTCTTCTGATAGCAGGTGTTTAATCAAAGATCCCCGCTTTCTGGTCTTGCACAAGGACCAATCAGCACGGGTATGTGCGGGTTCATTTTCCATTGATGGGGATTTGATTGGCTGTTTTTAAATAAAGTACGGCCGCAGGATTAATAACGTTAACGTTAGCTCGGCCAGAGAAACAAATATACTAATTAAAATGGTTTGTACTTTGTAAGTCCGCATTTTAAATGTAAGGAGTAAAAAGTAATTTTTTTTTCTTTTTTTATATTCCCCAAACCCTATTTTATTATTGGAAAGAGAAAGATAACTTGCTAACAGCATTTCCCCCTAGGGTTATTCCAGCCATTATGAATAGTGTAGGATAACACAATGATAGATCAACATTCCTCTTCATCACATTAATAAGACACAATAAAAAAGATAATGGAGGATCATTAACCCTTTCACTGCCACACGACAGAAGGTTAGCCCTTTACTATCACACAACCGACGGCGATGCTCCATCAATGCGGAGCTAATGATGCTAATGATGGAGCATCGCCGTCGGTTGTGTGATAGTAAAGGGCTAACCTTCTGTATTGTCACAGTGAAAGGGTTAACCGGCTGTCGTGTGGCAGTGAAAGGGTTAAAACAGCGATGGCTTGCTATAATGCGTCTGAAGTGTATCCTCATCTGTTCCAGTTATTCACCCAAACTAAACGTGCACTTATCATGCCATGAACGCAGCCAGTCATTCAAGCACTGTGAATCACAAAATAATTTACTCCATGTACTCCCCCTGTACTCCCAGTCCTCTCCCAGTCCTCTCCCACTCCTCTCCTGAACGTTGGATAAAGCCGTGACATCATGTACAGTAGTGGATGTGTCTGCTCCTCTCTGATGGCCACATACAGTATTCATGATTTTATATTATGTCTAATTTATGTGTATCAGTGACTATCAAACCGTAAACAAAGAGGCCTATTAACCCTTTCACTGCCACACGACAGAAGGCTAACCCTTTGCTATCACACAACCGACGGTCGCCGTGAAGTAGCGATACGCCTGCTGCCTTCCTTGACGCTTTGTTCATCTAAAAGGCTGAGACGATATGCCATTTGGAAGAATCGATAAATCGGGACAGAATTATCAATAAATATCGATATTTTTAACTAACCTTCTGTAGTATGGTAGTGAAAGGGGGTTAACCTGCTGTCGTGTGGCAGTGAAAGGGTTAAGCCTCTGTGTATTGTCGCAGTGAAAGGGTTAACCGTTTTGGTAGTGCGGCAGTGAAAGGGTTAAGACCTTAGATCCTAATGTGAAAGATTATGTGATTTAACTGTTCTATGCCTTATTTTGACTTTGTCTATTTTATACTCATTCTATGCTTATTTTATGCCTAATTTTATGTCTGCACTTTATGCATTGCTCTTGATCTGCCAATTTTTTGCTAATTCTATGCCTATGTCTTTTGTCCTGCTGTGAAGCACATTATTCTATGAAAGGTGCTATATAAACTAAGTTTATTATTATTATTAATACAAATTGTATTATCTCTACCTCTCTCTCTCTATATATCTTATATTATATCTCTGTATATTAGAATGTATATACATATTTTTAGAATGTATATCTTTGACTGTGTATTCTTATTTATTTAAAATGTTTGACTACCTAAATGTTCATTGTGAGCGATCTGTGGTGCTGAATTTCCTTCGGGATTAATAAAGTACTTCTATTCTATCTATTATTATTACTACTATTATCATTATTATTATTATGATCTGTTCTACTTGTCACAGCAGAGCAGATCATCCATCCCTCACAGCCCTGCAGAGGGCAGGCAAGTCCTACACCATCCTCAGCGCTCAGAGACTCCCACTGTTTATCCACCTGCGCAGACACACGGCACACACTGTTTCCAGGATCTAAACGAGCTTTCCAAGGCCACTGACTGTGTTTACACGTTCGCTTCCAAGTGCACAGGTAACATTATAAGTACACTGGATCACGAGCGTACTTTAATGCATGCTGTCATTGTTGCCAATCAGTATGCCGCGGTCTCCTGATTCTAATTATGACTGCCGTCTCTTTAGCCGTGAACTTGACCTGAACCGGAACGGGGTAATAGTATAATTGTCCAATAAACAAAATGATCCTAATTCCAAATTAGTGACAGAGGCAGCATTCTAATGTGGCAAAGTTCAGCCCTGCCACGTTCAATTCACCTTTTCAGGTCCTTCCACTCCAGAGGAGGAAGTATTAATTATTCAGCTACAATTAGCATGATGTCAATAGTAATTGCCACCATTGCGGTGCTCCTCTGACATTCAAACAGCCTATTCTGAGACTGTGTTTAGTGCTTACACCTCACACATTTTAATATCCCCCCGTTTCAATCAAGTTACTGTGAGACTGTGCTTACACCTCACACATTTTAATATCCCCCCCGTTTCAATCAAGTTACTGTATGCACACACACACACATACAGCTTTCCCTCCTTCATTTAAAAAAATGTATGTATTAGAAATTCTCTCTCCGTCCAACACAACAACGCAATAAGCTCACACGAGATGACCTGGTGGCATGACCTGAAACTCAGTTTTCCGCCGTTTTCGTGTTTGACGGGAGGCCAAGAATATGAAGTCTTGAAAATATCCGTGTTTATAAGTGTGGACGGGGCCATTAGTCATGATGTCAGTGTTTTCCATAAGCTCCGGTTTCACCCGTCATTCATGGGAACACAACATGTGTTTTAAAAAACCCGGGGACCCCGAAGAGTGCTTTGCGTGTGGACGAAAGGCCAACACACACACATAGAAAAAGAGATATAAAAAAAAAATACCTGTTTATATACGTGTGGACAAGGCCTAAATTCATAGTGAAGTGTTGCATTTCTCTTCTGGACAGGCACACAGAGAGGACCCACATGGGGCTCGAGCCCATGCCCTTTAGCTCTGTCTCTAATTGAGTGACCTCCTATAATGATTGATTGATTGATTTTTATTGATCTCGAACCAACACACATAACTATCACAACAAATTTGATAAAAGCAAAAACAATATACATACACATACATAGAGTACATATATCTACATACACACATACATACAAACACATATACGTATACTAGGGCTGACCCCTATTAGTCGAATAGTCGACTAATCGATCGAAAGGAGCCGTAGTCGACTGCCAACCTCTTAGTCGAATATAAAAAAAAATATTATAAAAAAAAAAAAAAAAAATCATTCTTTCCAAAAGAAAAGAGGCCTAGAATCAAATTTATTTATAGGGCCCGACAACACACGTTAATGTCCCCATGGGCCGTACAGATCTTCTTTAAACAAGTCAAGAAGAAAACATAACAATAAGTCAAGAACAGAACAAGAACACCATAAGGTGCAAACATTTTTAGATGGATGCAAATAAATGAAAGAATGCAAGCACTCCCAGACATACCCCACGCGAAGGTAAGGAAAAACTCACTAAAACCTAACAATAGGGAAAAAAGCTCCACAGGCAGTGTGGAGGAGAGAAACCTTAGAAGGGCCATTCAAGGGGGGATCTCCCTTCTTAGATGTTGGTGATAGTAGTGTTGCAGACGGACAGTTGGTAAGCATGCACTCATGTGTGTAGTGGAACACAGATGAGTGCATGCAATAGCAACTGTACATTTTGAAAAATTAAAGATAGAGCTAATAGCGATAGCAACTGAACATTTTGAAATATTAAAGATAGAGCTGATAGCAATCTATTTGAGGCACAAGGGCGGCGCAAAGAGGGTCACGTCCTCCCCGTCTTAGTCAAGGGACATTTAACACTCCGGTCGTTGCTCAGGGACAGCCGGAGACAGGGAGATAGGGGGCGGCGCAGAGAGGGTCACAAACTCCCCGACATCATCGCGGGACATCCGGCACTCCGGTCACCACTACGAGACCTCCGGAGACAGGGGGGCACGCAGAGGGGGTCGCAACCTCCCGGCCTTCGTCACGGGATGTCCAACACTCCGGTCAACACTCCAGGACAGCAAGTCATAGGGAGACAGGGAGACGGGACAGGCGTTAGACAGCTCATGAGATTGTAGTAGGCGGACATAGCAATAGATACAAGTGGTAGGCATATATGTGAATGGAGTAGATATATGAAGTAGGCGTATTATGTGAATAGAAATGGAAGTACTTAACCCAGCAATGAAACCGCATTGACTGTTAATCTGTTAACAGTCTGTTAATACTATTAATCAGTTGACAGGACCACGGACAGACGGCGGTGAATAACTGATCCAAGGCCTCGGAGGTGCATGTAGAGCAGTCACTACAATCTTGGCCAAGACCCCGAGGCATCCATCACCTTAGTCAGCGCCAGGAGACGGGCACTCAGAGAGAAGGGGGGGGGGGAAGAGGGGGGGGGGAAGAGTTAGAGAGTTCCCATGTTTGTGGTGCTGCAAAGGAGCAGACATGTAGTACCCTGTAGTGCCATGTAGTACCATGTAGTACCCCGTAGTGCCATGTAGTACCCTATAGTACCCTGTAGTGCCATGTAGTACCCTGTAGTACCCTGTAGTGTCATGTAGTACCCTGTAGTGTCATGTAGTACCCTGTAGTGCCACGTAGAGCCATGTAGAGCCATGTAGAACCCTGTAGTGCCATGTAGTACCATGTAGTACCATGTCGAACCATGTAGTACCCTGTACCCTAACTAAACTACCCTGTAGTAAACTACCCAGTGGTACCATGTAGTACCCTGTACCATAACTAAACTACACAGATTAATCTAAAGGTCAGTCCCCGACCAGGTGAGATCAGGGTAGGTTGAAGGAGAGAGAGAAAAGATGAGTCTTAAGCAGGGATTTAAAAGCTTCGACAGAGCAGGCGCCACGCTTCGACAGAGGCTAACACTAATGGCACGCATACCAGAGGCTAACTGCCTAAGAAAACAGGCACAGAGGTACTGAAAGAGGATTTCACCCATCTAATGAACACACTAGACTAGACAAATATCAAGATGTATCCATCAGTGGACCAATTGCATGCTTTTGCAGAGGACAAGAAGCCTTTAGTC
Organism: Notolepis coatsorum; assembly: GCF_963971535.1. Classification (NCBI taxonomy): domain Eukaryota; kingdom Metazoa; phylum Chordata; class Actinopteri; order Aulopiformes; family Paralepididae; genus Notolepis; species Notolepis coatsorum. Next base: position 517,012 of record NC_140181.1, on the reverse strand, counting down.
GACTCCTTCAGACATGAACTGCCACACAGTATGCCCATCCTTATGCCCAGTCTGCCAGTACTGTAACCCTATGGAGATGTTTACCTTCTTTGCAGGGCTATAACTTTTTAAATATTATAGCTATATCGACATTACTATGGCCCATTCAACATCGGGTATCTATCGTTCCGGATGTGGGAACGTTATATTTTTTCATTCATACATTGTCGTGTTAGTACCGTCGAGAATATAAGTATGTTTTTAAGGTTTTCTGCAGTAATTCCTAAAACGCGAGTTATAGGCCCTGACGCATATGATAGATTATCGATTAGCGTTTCTTTCCTATACACGCTATATAATTTTTTTTTAAATGTATATGATCGGTATACATTATGCGTGAAGGAAAAGGGGGGGGGTCATTTATAATTCCTTGATCTTCAGTAACGGCTTTATTTACTATGGGTTGATATGTTGATCAAATGGATTGCCATGAAATGAATAAACAATCGGGCTGAAAATAACGTTATATTCCTCTTACCGTTCGCCGATGAGACTGGAGGAAAAATATTCCAAATATTTGACGTCGATCTGCTAGATCCATGACGCAATAAACGCCGAAATCATATTGATTATTGCGTTTCGAAAGCGATCCCATGCACTCGAGTGTGTATCTAGACCCACGTTACAAGATATTACCGCCGGAGGAATTTCCTCGATGCACCGAGCGCCACTTCCGGTTTGGCTTGGAGTGTAACTCGCCCGACATCCACCAGGCGGCGGTATTGAGGCGTTGCAATATCAGACAGGGTCCAACTGCAGTCCCGGAGGGAGGCTGGATGAATTACCGGTATGAATGCCATGGCGAATTTTTTTTATATTGATCCCAAAAACGAGTTAACTCGTTTCTGGCGCACAACGCATGGCGGGCAATAACGAGTATACTCGTTTTTGGCATCCAATGTGTTAAGCACCCCCACAGCCCAAATGGAATGATACAAAAAAAAATTTTGTCGACTAATAGTCATAGTCGACTATCCTTATCCTTAGTCAGGGACAGCCCTACTTTCCACCAATGCGGGTGGGTACGAGGGGAGGAGAGCGCGCCACAGAGCACAGTGCTTGAATGGCTGGCTGCGTTCATGGCATGATAAGTGCACGTTTAGTTTGGGTGAATAACTGGAACAGATGAGGATACACTTCAGACGCATTATAGCAAGCCATCGCTGTTTTAACCCTTTCACTGCCACACGACAGCCGGTTAACCCTTTCACTGTGACAATACAGAAGGTTAGCCCTTTACTATCACACAACCGACGGCGATGCTCCATCATTAGCATCATTAGCTCCGCGGATGCGGATGTGAAAGGGTAGGGTGAGGTTAGGGTTAGGTTTAGTGGAGGTCTTGAATCAGATTAGGATATAAACCATGAAGTGCACTGTATTAGAGATTTATGAACAGATTATTGGCCTTCAATAATCTCACGTTAACAACCCGATGGGGAGTGTGCACGTTGATCCAGTTGGTCCACACGGCGTGTGATGAATGTACACATGTCCAGGGAAAACGTGCGCAACCGCGGCTGTCCCACCTTCACATAGTCATAGCCTACGTAGCTTATACATACATGTTTCAGGCGGGTATTGATTTTTATTAGCCATTCTCTCCATTCACAGAGGCGAGGATGTCCCTAATAAAAGGGTACTGCACTGTGTGCTGTAGTATCCCGCTCCACTCCCCCATAATAAAACAACACTAAAAATCTGTTAGGCCTGTTTAACTCTCTCTCTCAATTCAATTCAATTCAATTCAAGTGGCTTTATTGGCATGACGCAGCTTGTACATGTTGCCAAAGCAAATGGTTGATAACATAAGCATGGATTACAAAACACATATTAATGTCATAGTATATACAAACATTTTCATCATAAAATAGAACATAAAATATTACGGCATAAACATGTCAGGTGACTGTCACTCACTGTCCCTCAGTTTGTGGCAGGCAGCAACATAGGCTGCTGCTAGCTCACAGCTTGTTGAGTCCTCCCCTAGTAGGACTGGTAGTTTTCCTGTATCTGGTAGTGCAAGAAAACCTTTTGTTATTAGTTCAAATTTTTTAAAATGCGTTTCTCTAATATCTTTATATTTTTCACATTTGGTGAGGAAGTGCAACTCAGTTTCAGGCTCACTGAGGATGCAATGACTGCATAGCCTTTGCTCTGCAGGGAGCCAGGTTTTCCTGTGCCTCCCCTTTTCAACAGCGAGGCTGTGCTCACTCAGTCTGTATTTTGTCAAGGTTCTTTTTAGTTGTTGATCAGTCACCGTGCTCAAGTAATCTGCTATTGTGTACTGTCGATTTAGAGCCAGATAGCACTGCATTTTGCTCTGTGCTTTTGTTTGTGTTTTCCAATAGGTGATGTAGTTTTGTTTTAGCTGTGTAGTAATTTGATTTATTCTGATTGGTGACGTGTTCTGTTCCTGAGGTGTGTTAAGAGAGCAGGTTTGTGGACTCAGCCTCAGGACCAGCTGGGTAAGGGGGTTCCTGATGCTCCTCAGCTCTTGGCACTGCAGGGCTTGATAATGGTACGAGAGGGGGTCACTTCGTTTTAGGTGTGTCCAAAAGTTAATTGCTCTTTTTTGTATTTTTAGTATTAGTGGGTAACGGCCTAATTCTGCCCTGCATGCATTGTTTGTAGTTTTCCTCTGGACATGTAGGATAATCTTACAGAACTCTGCATGCAGGGTCTCAATGGGGTGTTTGTCCCATTGGGTAAAGTCTTGTTTTGTAAGTGGACCCCACACCTCACTGCCATAGAGTGCAATTGGTTCAATAACACATTCAATTAATTTTAACCAGATTCGAATTGGTATTTCTGTTTGTATATTTCTTTTTATGGCGTAGAAAGCCCGGCGTGCTTTCCCTCTCAGCTCATTGACTGCTTCCTTAAAATGTCCAGTTGAACTTAGTTTTAGGCCTAAATAGGTGTAATGTGTGCAGTACTCTACATGTTTTGTACCAATTGAGAACTGGTAGGACGTCCTGAGATCTGGATCTTTTTTGGAATATCATTATTTTGGTCTTTTTGGGGTTTACTGCCAGGGCCCAGGTCTGACAGTAATGCTCTAGCAGGTCCAGGCTCTGCTGTAGGCCGTCTGCTGTGGGGGACAACACAACCAGGTCATCTGCAAAGAGCAGGCATTTCACTTCCCGATTGTGGAGACTTACACCGGGGGCAGAGGACTTTTCTAGTATATTAGCCAATTCATTAATATAGATATTGAAGAGTGCCGGGCTGAGGTTGCAGCCCTGACGAACGCCTCGCCCTTGGGTAAAGAATTCTGTTCTTTTTTTGCCAATTTTTACACTGCACATATTACCATTATATTCCTATCTCTCTCTCTCTCTCTCTCTCTCTCTCTCTCTCTCTGTCTCTCTCTGTCTCTCTCTCTCTCTCTCTCTCTCCCTCCCTCTCTCGCTCTCTCTCTCTCCCTCTCTCTCTCTCCTCTCTCTCTCTCTCTCTCTCTCTCTCTCTCTCTCTCTCTCTCTCTCTCTCTGTCTCTCTCTCTCTCTCTCCCTCCCTCTCTCTATCTCTCTCTCTCTCTCTCTCTCTCTCTCTCTGTCTCTCTCTCTCTCCCTCTCTCTCTATCTCTCTCTCTCTCTCTCTCTCTCTGTCTCTCTCTCCCTCTCCCTCTCTCTCTCTCTGTCTCTCTCCCTCTCTCTCTCTCTCTCTCTCTCTCTCTCTCTCTCTCTCTCTCTCTCTCTCTCTCTCTCTCTCTCTCTCTCCTCTCTCTCTCTCTCTCTCCCTCCCTCCCTCTCTCTCTCTGGTTGATGGCTCCCATTCATTCCCATTAGCTGCTTGTGTCCTATCCTCACCACCTAATTCCTTCACGTTGGCCTAAGTGACTGTTACTTACCTGTTGCCCCCCCCCCAGATATTGGACTGAACGTTTATTTACTGACCTGGCGTCTGTGTTCTTGTTCTGCCCCACAGGCCTAATGCTTGTTCGACTGAGGAAGGGTCCAGGCTGCTACACTAGTAGACAGGTCATCAAGTTGCTGTCCTCTATGCAGAGAGCGGTTCACTATAGAGACCTGACCATGGAGGACTGTAGCTCTCTCCGCGGTAACACAGACACAGGGCGGTTCTTTATCAACGGCCGTGTATCCTCTCGTCTGGTGGCTCATCCACACCTTCTCGTTCCGTCTCACGTGGGCGAGAACTGTATTTGTAAACTGAACCCAGTACAGAACGCATCAGTGAATCACACAGTAGGCTACATAGTATGAAACTAATTAAATACAATGGCACGTAAAATGCATTTCTCAAATTAACCCTTTTGTCGTAAGTAAGTAAGTAAGTAAGTAAGTAAGTAAGTAAGTAAGTAAGTAAGTAAGTAAGTAAGTAAGTAAGTAAAGTTTATTTATATAGCACCTTTCACAGACCAGGGTCACAAAGTGCTTCACATAGTAAAAACATCAATAAAATGCAAAAGATAGCAGCATGGTAAAAGAAAATAATTAAAAACGTGAAAGATCAGGAAAAGCCAAAACAGATAAAAAGACAGAGCATAATTCGCCAAACGCCTGTTTAAACAGCACAGTCTTTAGCTGCTTTTTAAACCACAGATCTAAGGTCCAAGGGCAGAGCATTCCATAACCTGGGGGCCACGGTTTCGAATGCTCGTCCCCTTTTTTCTTCAATCTAGACAGGGGGACAGCCAAGGCCAGATTAAGACTTCAGAGGCCCCTGGGCCAGATTCTTGTGGAGGCCCCCCCACACACGTGCACGCACGCACAGTGGCGTTTTTATATGTCACTTTAAAAAATATATAGAATACCGTAATTCCTCTAATAGTAACCCCGGCTTGTATTTGTTTCAACTGTAGTGGATACCAGGCTTGTATTAGGAGGAGGCATGTATAAGAGAGAGGCCTATATTTCTAATTTTCGTATCTCTTTTATTTTTTTTACTGAATGAATGAATGAAAACTTTATTTAACAGATTGCAGAATGGGTACAATACAGTACGGCTCAATACACACAATTGTTAAGGGAATGCAGACCTGAGAAAGACGTTTGTCTTGTTTCCATCAGGGTCCCCCATTTTCAATTCATATAGACATTTATGACATACACAACATACATGACATTTATGGCATAGGGACATATAGGTATTTAGTACTAGTACCACTCTTTCGAAGTTGGTTAAGGTTAGAGTTTGTCTTAGAGCGTGACGGGCTGACGGCAAGTTCTTTCGATGGTTAAGCTTAGGCACTCTTTCGAAGTTGGTTAAGGTTAGAGTTTGTCTTAGAGCATGGCGATAGAACGCCAGGTAGTTTGCAGGCTGTTTGACGAGGAAATGGGCAAAGACACAGCTCGTCACGCGATTGGGCAAACATGTCAGTGGCCAATCAGAGAGCGTCAGTCAGTGCCAATCATTCAGTGTCACAGTATGACATCGATCTCCAAAATAAAAAAAATAGACCGGGATCGATTGTTGCTTGCGGGGAGCTATCCTTGAGCGAGCCAGGATGAAGGCTGTGTGTATTTCTCCTCCCTCCTCTCGGGCCCGCAAGTAAGCCACCGAACCGTAGGCCACTTCTGAGGCGTCGCTGAAGACGTGCAGGTCCATCTGGCACGTCTCCAGCCGCACTGTGGGTGGGAAGTAGCTTCGGCGTATGTTCACATTTTGGAGCGAGTTGAGTTCTCTCTCCCACTCTCTCCAGGTGGAAGCTAGGTGATCGGGTATGGGGTCGTCCCAGCCCTGTTCCTTGTCCCACAGCTCTCGTACAATCATTTTCGCCCGGGTGGTGTAAGGTAGGATACACCCCAGCGGGTCGTATTGCCTTGCGAGTGTTCTGTATACGCTCCGTCTGGTGGTCGGTAGAGGGGTCGACCTTCCCTGCTCCGTGGTCAGGGGTGTGTATTTGTAATGGAGCGAGTCTGTTTTGAAGCGCCAGACTAGGCCCAATGTCATTTCCTGTGCTTCACCTGGGATGGTCGCCATCCAGGTCTCGCTGCTTGCTGCCTTTGTCTCTGGGGAGAGGCTGCGAAGTACTTGAGGGTCACTGCTGGCCCACTGCCGGAGATCAAAGCCGCCTTTGATCAGTGAGGCGCGGAGCTTGAGTAGGAGGGCTTCGGCTTCTTCTGGCGTCGAGACGCTTTGCAGACAGTTGTCCACGTAGAAACTCCTCTCTACACTTTGTCTGACCTCCTCGTCAGCTTCAGGGTCTTCTGTCACATGTTTTTGCAGTGCGAACGTAGCACAGCATGGGCTGCATGTGGTTCCGAAGGGGAGGACCTCCCATTGGTAGATGGATGGTTGCTCATCTTTGATCCTCTCTCTCCATAGGAACCGCAGCAAGGGCTTGTCCTCCTCCACTAGTCTCACCTGCAGGAACATCCCTTTGATGTCGCCGCTGATGGCCACCTTGTCTTGGCGGAAACGTAGTAGTACGCCGAGGAGAGAGGGGCCGAGTGTTGGGCCGGGCAAGAGTTCTTTATTCAGATTTTGTAGTCCGATCTGGTAGCTGCAGTTGAATACAATGCGATCCTTGCCGTTGTGGTGGACCTTGTGGTGGGGCACGTACCAAGATTCGATCGTCTGGTCGGTCTCTTGAATGTCAATTTTCTTTATGTGTCCCGCTGTGATCAGCTTGTCGATCTCAGCGCGGTACACAGTGGCTTGAGTGGGGTCTTTGGCTAGACGCCGCTCGGTGTTCAGTAGATATCGCTCTGTCGCTTCTTTTGAGGCGTGGAGGGTGGGCATACCCTCTCGCCTCAAGAGTGGAGTTGCGTATCTCATCACTCCATTGACCTCGACTCTCTTTGTCCTCTGCTCGAGGAGGGTTATGGCATAAGTGTCTTCCTTTGAGCGAACGAGTTTCTTTTCATTCTTAAAGGGTATCGCGTCTAATGTCCATAGCCTCTCGACGTGCTGTAAGAGGGTGGTGTCTTCTTCGTTTATCCTCGAGTGGAGGCAGCGAGTGGCTGTCGGTCGGTTGGGAGACCCGGAGAGGGGGCCTTGTAGTGTCCAACCCAGGCGGGTCTCGACCGCTGCTGGACAGCCTCTGGGCCCGATGTGGACCCGGTCCGTTGGGACGATGAGGTGTGCGTGGTCGGATCCTATGAGCAGGGTCGGGGTGGCGTCGTCGATGAGCGGTATAGGTAGTTGACGTAGGTGCACGTATTTTTCCATCAGCTTTGGGATGGGGTAGGTGTACTGTGACAGGCCTATGTCGTGGCTGGTGAAGGCGTTAGTGATGCTATACTGCTTCTCGGGCTGCCCGACCTCTGCTATCGTGAAGGAGACATTTTCACCCTTTATGGCATAGGTGTCAAACTCACGGCCCGCGGGCCAAATCCGGCCCGCCACGTCATTTGATGTGGCCCCCCAAGAGCTCAGGTAAAAAAAAAAAAAAACGTTTTTTTTTTTTTTTTTTTTTTTTACATTAATATTGGGTTAAAAAATAGCAGTGTTAAAATAATTGTGGGTTAATGCGTTAATAAAGCTTTAACTTTGACAGCCTTAGTTATTACACATTCTTACACATACATGTATGTTGAACATCTGAGGTAACAAAGGAAAAAAGCCAAAAGCACTTACTCCTCAGACATTCTTTGACAATTTTACAGCCCAAAATACAAAAAAGATCCAGGCGGAATAGGTAACAAAGGGTTGAAGAAATATTGTCTGAACTGTCAGATGCAAACTGGCTGTGTGACATAACCGAGCATCTCGCTCAATTGAATAAGAAGCTGTAGGGACGCAAACAAATCCCACCCAAAATTTGACCAATATAGTTGTGAACTGAGACAACCCTTATTTTGTTATTTTTGAGTACAGTTACAGTTGTGTGTTCATGCAGACACATAATAGCAATTTCATTACGAATTGAAAATGGGGGACCCTGATGTAAACAAGTCGAAAGTCTTTCTCTGGTCTGCATCCCCTTAACAATTGTGTGTATTGAGCTGTACTGTACTGTACCCATTCTGCAATCTGTTAATTAAAGTTAATTAAACTATCTTCCATTAGTTGGATGTATGGCCTCTGCAAGGTTGTGTGCAGCCATTTGTTTTTGTAACATCTGCTACATCTGTCCCACGTGTTCTTTGCAGCTCACAGTTGTTAGTTCTGCCCCTCTTGACTGTGACAAAAAGGTTTTGAACAAACTTAATGTCATAGCTTGTATTTGATGATATTCTTCTTTGTTATTTACTTGAATGGTTTGATCATTGATTGGTGGAGTAATATGGGGTTCTGATAAACTAAAATTATTTGTTAAAATAACATAAGCTAACATATATTTTTACATTTATGCAAATTAATATCCAATATGTATAACTTGAATAAGTAATAAATACAGAAACACCATGTTTAACAATATGTAAATGTGTAGCTACATTTATTTTACATTACATTAACATTTATACGGTCTTTGGCCCTTTGAGGGCAACCATAATGCTGATGTGGCCCTCTGTGAAAATGAGTTTGACACCCCTGCTTTATGGTCTTCAGGTCTCTTCTAATGGTACGGATTGTCATTGTTTCTTCGCTCCCCCGCAGACCCAGCCGGGCTGCGGCGGATGCGAGGAGGAGAGTCTTTTCTGACCCATCGTCTAGGACGGCGTAAGTGTCCATGACCTTGTCCTCGTAGCTTAAGATCACTCGGACCACCTTCAAGAGCACTCGGGAGCTCCCGCTCTTCGCAGGGTCTATGTACATGACGTTCACTCTCGAGCTGCTTGGGGGTACGGGTTTCTTCTTGTTGCTGTCGTGTAGGACCTCCAAGTGGGCGCCGTCGCACTTGCTGCATCTTTTCTTTAAGCGGCACTCAGCTGCCATATGGCTGCGCGCGCAGCGGAAGCAGCGGCGGTTGGCTTCGATCCACTGACTCACCTCGTCAGCGGTCAGCTTCTTGAAAGTGTCACATTGAGACAGCCAATGTTCCTTTTCACAGTACTGGCATACAATCTTCCACTTCCCCTTGGTCTGGGGGGTGCTGTGGTTCTTGTGCTGCGGCACTGACTCGGCCTGGTGCATAACGGTCACTGACCGGCGGTTATCGTTGGACCTCCGAGGTCCATCTCTTGGGCTAGATCCACTCCACACGAATGTGTCCAGTCGTAGGCTGCTAACTTCCCTTGCGAGGAAAGCGGCCAGGTCTAGGAGGGATGGCTCTGGGCCGTTGGGATCACGGTGGTCTCTCTGCCGCCGAAAACGCTCTTGGCGGGCTGGAGGGAGCTTCTCCAGTATTCGCTCCACATTAGAATTTGCATACAGTTCATATCTCCCCTTCTCCTTTTGGGACCCCAGCATCCCTACTAGGGATTGTACCTTGATAGAGAGGTCATCCAGTGCTCTATTGTCTTTGGCTGGGGGGAGGCGGTCGATATCCCGTATTTCTTGGATCACGTAATCCCATATGCGTCCATAACGCTGGTCGAGGGCCACTAGAGCCGCGGAGTATGGGGTGCTTGAGTTGGAATATGCCAGCGCTATGTTATGCGCTCTGGGCACCTTGAGATGCTTGAGGAGGATGGCATATTTGTACGACTCGTCGGGGACATCGGACATCATAGTCTCCAAACACATGCGTAATTCCGTGTACTGTGCTCTGTCCTCGCGCGTAAAGTCTGGGAACGTCGGTGTGCCAAGGTACGATGCCATGGATGGCTGGTACATTGGTGAGTGTAGGGGAAGAGGCCTCCTGGGCGAGTCTCCCCGTACGTGTTGTCGTGGGTTAGTACTTGGTGGGTACCAGAGGCCGGGTCCCCTGACTGTACGTCAAACTCACCCGTGAGTTGGGTCGGGGGTTTGTAGTGCAGTGACTCGGGGCTGAAGTCGGGGCTGTACTGGGCCTCCTGGTCCAGAGTACGTTCTTGCTGGTGGGCTTGACATTCCTCCTCTTCCTCTTCCTCTTCTAGGTCCTGGAGTCTTCTAGTTAGTCTCTCGGCGACGTAGGCCGGTTCTTCCCGTCGGCTGGGTCTCGTATGGACCGGTCGGGGAGGGGGCTCGGAGACATAGACAGGTTCCTCCTGTTGGCCGGGTCCCGGGTCGCTTTGTCGGGTAGGGGAAGGTGCCCTAGACCCTTGTCGTGATGATCTCCGGGAGCTCCGTGCGGAGAGAGGGGGTGTCGCCCTGGCGATCAATTGTTCTATCATCTGCGCCTGCAGCCGGTCGCGCTCTGCTTCGCGCTGGGCATTGGCGCGTTCTCGTTCGATGTTCTCTTCCGTCTGAAGGCGCCTCTCCTCCAGTCTTATGCGGTCGTCCTCACTCCTTTGTTGCGCCTGGAGGCGATCTCGTTCAGTTGCAGAGTGTTCGCGCTCACTATGGGCTTGCGCTTGGAGTTGCGCGTGTAGGCGCTCTCGTTCCGCTGCAGAGTGTTCGCGCTCGCTTAATTGTTGCGCCTGGAGGCGCTCTCGTTGTTCGCGCTCGCTCATCTGTTGAGCCTGGAGGCGCTCTCGTTCCATGGCAGAGTGTTCGCGCTCACTTAATTGTTGCGCCCGGAGGCGCTCTCGTTCCACGGCAGAGTGTTCGCGCTCACTAAGGGCTTGCGCTTGGAGTTGCGCGTGGAGGCGCTCTCTTTCCGTGGCGGAGTGTTCGCGCTCACTAATCGTCTTTGCTTGAAGCCGGTCGCGTTCACCCTGAAGTCGGTCTCTTTCGGTTGAGGCTATCAGTGTGGCGATCAAGGCTTGCGCCAGTCTCTGGTCCGCCTCGCTGGGGGATGACACTGACGGAGGTGATCGGGTGCTGACAGGGCTTGTTGGAGATCTGTTCTCCTGGCGCGCTCCGAGGTCTATCTCCTGGGCGCGGTTCTCTTCTCTTGGTTGTGTGTCGGGTTCTATCCCTGGAGCGCTTTCTTTATCCTGGAGCGCTCCGGGGTCTATCCCGGTGACACTGTCTGGAGGTATAGTCATGTCATGTCCCACCTGGTCCCTCCCGTGGGCTGAGTCAGTTTCGTTTGAACCCACTGGGGTCTCTACTGGCAGGGTCGCCAAGTCGATAGGATTGGACATGCTTAGACTATCCGCTTTATCCGTATTTAACGTCTGTTTAGATAAGCTAGGGGGTAGAACGAAAGCGAATTCCTCTAGATATGGAGGTAGCTGACGTTTGCGCTGCGGGCGTTCTAGCTTAGGGGAGCCGCTTGGGGAGTGTTCACCGCTGGCCATGTTTAATATTAATATTATATTAAATATTACACTGATACCCTCCGGCTCGAGGGACCAATTGTAACTGAGGGGTTACAAAACCCTGACTGTATTAAAGATTGTGATAGATTAAACCACTGCTAGTTATGTACTTTAATTACTGGCCAGACAGTACATCAAATATAGATGGTGAACACCCACAAGAACACGGCATTGACACAGAAATACTATTGGAGGGTAATTTATTATTATTAGGCAACGTTAGGTTACAGAATGAGAATTAGGGTCGCGCTTGTATGGCGAAGAATATACGTAAAGTCAGTCAAGAGCATAAGTCACTAAGAATAGCAGGAATCCTATGATGGGTCTAAGCTGACGCCACCTGTTGTATAGTAGCAATTATATAGGGCAACACTGGTACCGACTGGAGACAATGGGTTCCCTCCGGGGTGTAAGGCCTGGAGGGTAGAGTAATGTTCGGGTACTCCGTCTGATTCAATGAGGAATAAAGAGACTCCAGGTACGGGAGTCGGTTCTTGTAAACTCCCTTGATCAGCAGCAAAAGCAATAATTGTAATCCAAAATGCCCGACAGCATTGATGACAGCTAGCCAGCCCCGTCCACGAGGCAGGCCCGAGTTGTAATCCTCACGAGGTTGAATCCCAAACGATAGTGGAAATCAACGATGCTCTTCTCCGGTGGTCACGTCCCAAATCAATATAATCCAACCAGGAATGGTTCTGCAATCGCCGACGACGATTCTCCTGTGTACATGTCCAACGGTTCTCCACTTAGGACTCCTCGGGTGTGGGCGACGTATTTAGGCCACACAGCCTGGTTAAGTGCACTAGCTAAAGACACGACGAACCGATGGGTAATGCTACACACGAAAGAACTGTGGCCGCACGATATACAATAAATGATCGACTATTTACTTCACATTAGATTAAGTCGAACTCAACGTTACTTCATTAAACTCTGACACTTTACCATTCTATTCGCACGCGGTTCTCAATGTTCTGTTTAGACGCAAGGTTGCTCACTTCACTGTTTCACCGAACTTGATGAAACAGCTACTTAGACGAACTGAATGAACTACTGCTGTTTACACCTGCGCCAATATATATACTTAAGTGAATATCTAGTGCCAACCTCAGTCCTTGTCTCGTATTACTACGCTGACTCCGGGCATGTTCTGACATGCCTGCAGTTGTCTTTGAACTTGCCGTTGGGGGCTTGCGCGCTGGCGCCTGGGGGCGCTGTCCAATAGGAGAGCGAATATTACTCTGGTCTGAACGCAGGTAAAGGGATATTCCGTGTATATATATAAATAATATACAAAGTATATCAAACGATAACAACACTAACCTTCTTACAGTCCTATACTACCATGCACTCTTCCTACTATACTAATATGTCTTTACTACTATGCACTCAACACTGCAGCCCCCAAGTGTTTGATGAACATTGTTACACAGCTGAAAGAGTTGTACCCTTCATGCTGACTTGTCGTACAGAACTTGTAAGTCAGCTAAATGACAATTATGTAATGTAATGTATAAGTGGGTTAGCAAAAGACCCATTATTTTGTATGTATGTTGACCAGATACACGTCTTTACACCTGTACAGCATGGACTTCATAATCATATGGAAGTGATGACATGGTCCCGGCCTCCAGTGCTTCCTCACGGTCCCTCGCTTCATTGTAATTCACCTCTTCGTTTCCCCCGCCTGTGTTTCACTCGTTGTCAATTTATGACGGGAAATAAACGCCAGTTTTTTTTTATTGTGTCCATCTAATCTATTTCTGATTAAACAGATAAGGCCCATAACACATGCTTGGTTGGTCAAACTATTGAACCTCCGCTGTCAAGGTCAAGACGAAGCTCCCTCTCTCTCCCGTCCGCGTTAATATACGAGAAGATTACATCTGGGATCCAGCCGAGTAGACCAATAAGTGTGATCGCCACCTCCTCGTAACCGGAGTGTCGACGATTGATAAATGATAATACATCAAACTCTGCCGCCGCGGCTAGCATCACAACATATGCTAACATATGTACACTATGGTGAACACAGCCTCGGTTACCTCTGTCCAACTGATAGTTTTTAGTTCATTGATCTAGTAATATTTGATGTCAATATCCTATGTATCTGTGCACCTATTGTCTCCCCCATGATGCAAGCTGTAGCCTGGGCGTCTCTCAGTCTGACCTGCTGACCTCTGGCTGTAGGCTCCTTCCACACACACAGGGCCCCCTGTACATCTCATGCACACGCACACACACTCACGTGCACACGCACACACACTCACGTACACACGCGCACACCTCTCCCCCACCCAGCTGTCGCGACCATGAGTTATGGAGATGTTGTTCCGAGACTAGGGGTCTCTACATCTGGAACCTATTAGCCCCCCTCCTGAAACAAGCACACACACAGCCTAGCACACACACACCATACACACACCCATACATACACACACATACACCCCTCCCCTCCTCCTCTGTATAAATGACATGTACTGTGATGTATTCTCCCCTTCTTCTACTGCTGGCGAGGAGCGGAGCCCATGGGCTGCAGGAGAGTTCTCTTCTTCTCTGTGAATAAAAGCTCTGTTTGAAATACTCTGTCTCCGCGAATCTTTTGGTCGACTGGTCCACAACCATATCAATTCAAGGACTCACGGCTCACAGGTTATCCCTTTCAAATGGAGGTTCCAAAGTGAGAATTGATGTGGGCCAGCCGCAACCAAGGACGGAACGAGGAATGGGGACACGGAGGAGAAGACGATGCAGAAGATCCAGACATTCACTACCAGCTGTCTGCAGCGCGTCTGAACCAGGGGTGAGATACCAGCAGCCCCTCAGACGTCCGTGACGAGACCACCAGACGACCGGGTGACAGGCAGGAGGAGACGAAGGACAGACGGGCCAGGATGAAGAGAGGCAGACCGGAGGAGATGGCAGCTGAGCAGCAGAGGCCGGAGAGGAACACCGCAGCCAGGCACCGCAGCACCGGAGATCATCGACAGCAGCCAGGCACCGCAGATCATCCACGACGAGAACGGGGGAAGCGACAGCAGGAGAGACACTGAGCTGAGCTGGAGTGACGGTGGGCCAGCTGAGGAGAGGTGGAGAGGACAGTCCAGAGGCACTGAGGAGGCAGCAGGCCAGAGGAGACACGTTTGTCTAGGGGACCGCACCCTGGAACGGGGACCAACTCAGGAAGTGGCCCTTGCCCTCTAAGAAGACGGGGCCGACCCAGGTGGGCGGTGCACTGTAACAGAGGGAAGGTAGCGCCTTGATGGACGTTGTGTGTGCCTGAGTAAAGGGGGTCCAACAGGGTTACGTGTATCGTCTGGTGAAGTTGCAAGTCTGTGTTTCTCTCTTTCTTCTTTCTCTCTCTCCCGCTCCCCCCCCTCCCTCTATATCTCTCTCTCTCCTCTCCTGGTGTTGATATCCCGTCTGGTATTGGATGGGATGCATGTAGTGGTTGACAATCGACGGGTACAGATCCATCAATGAACTGTTGTGTTGACATATGGATTTATATGTCAAAAGGGGGATTGATAGTTTTTAGTTCATTGATCTAGTAATATTCGATGTCAATATCCTATGTATCTGTGCACCTATTGTCTCCCCCATGATGCAAGCTGTAGCCTGGGCGTCTCTCAGTCTGACCTGCTGACCTCTGGCTGTAGGCTCCTTCCACACACACAGGGCCCCCTGTACATCTCATGCACACACACACTCACGTGCACACACACTCACGTACACACGCGCACACCTCTCCCCCACCCAGCTGTCACGCCCATGAGTTATGGAGATGTTGTTCCGAGACTAGGGGTCTCTACATCTGGAACCTATTAGCCCCCCTCCTGAAACAAGCACACACACAGCCTAGCACACACACACCATACACACACCCATACATACACACACAAACATATACACACATACACCCCTCCCCTCCTCCTCTGTATAAATGACATGTACTGTGATGTATTCTCCCCTTCTTCTACTGCTGGCGAGGAGCGGAGCCCATGGGCTGCAGGAGAGTTCTCTTCTTCTCTGAATAAAAGCTCCATTTGAAATACTCTGTCTCCGCGAATCTTTTGGTCGACTGGTCCACAACTATATCAATTAAGAATTCACGAGGGATAGGTTATCCCTTTCACAACGGACCCTATCACACGCGGTAAAATGAAATGTGTTATGGATTTGTGAGGCTGTTTGGACTGAGTGTGAGCGGGCGGGCCGGCGGAGCACACACGCTCACCGCGCGGGGGGGGGGGGGGCGTATTGATGGCGGTGATAAAGACGTGTAATAATGTCATAAAGCTGGAGAAGACAAGGGGCTGTAAGTGGAGATTGGTTGGACAGTGTAACCAGTAATCAGACAGTAGGGTGAAGGTGTGTGTGTGAAGGCTGAACCAGGGAGGAGGGTGGAGAGGTAGAGGTGACCCTCTCTCCGAGGGGACGAGGGGCCGGTAGGATCCGCTGATTACAACCCATAGGTCTCAATTTCACATGACAACGCCAAGTACTCAGCTGGGGAAGCCTCTGGGTCGTTGGGGTGGAGGGGGGCATGGGGTGGGGGGGGGGGGGCGCGGCGACACAGCCCTCGGGGTTGCGATGCCTTTCAGAAAGAATAGCCTCTGTTAAAAACACAAAGGCAAAGTGTTGTACCCGTGTTGTGCCTCTTCTCTTCCCGGCGGTGGGATTCTCAGTCTATCTATTGTCTCTTTTCGAGTTCAAGTTTCAAGTTTTGTTTTTTTATTCGTCACATATAAGGTACATTATAGTGAATTGTTTGGCTCTGTATGAGCCTCCTGTGATTGTGCGTCATACAATAAAGAGGTAAAAGAATAAAGACCAAACACTATCCAAAACAATATACAAAACTAAAATGTACAAAATGCAAAAGCAAAATGTCTAAATGCAAAAATGAGGTAGAGATGTAGTACAAATCTTTTAGTAATGAATAGATAAATGTAAAAATTCTGTGCCGTTCACCCCTGGGATTACACAGGATCACTCTACAACTATACTCATATTCACCACGGTATAAAACAGAAATGTTTAGTTGAAAAAATTATCAGTATTTTGCACGTTGACCGGAAGAAACCCACTGACAATCGACAGCGTTATTAGATCCATAGCTATAATATAAAATATAGGTTTAGCTCTACAAACAAGGTGAGCACTTACATGGGGTTCTATTTAATTATGGCTCCGCTCAGCATCAGTTGCATATATCTCGCTTCAGTGGATATGCACTGAATAAATTTCAAAATGTACCTTTACATACCAACATCCGTCTGACCACACCCCCATCTGCTGCCTACATAAGCAGGGGTGGGGCCACACACTCATCTCCTTCTCAAATTTCATCCACAATATAGTGCCTGTATACCACCACTTGGCGAGGAAGAAAGTATTAGCTGGAGAAAGGAAAACAGAAGAACAAGGAGATACGTTTCAAGTTTCAAGTTTCAAGTTTCTTTAATAGTTGTCATACAGAAGTACAGAATACTTTTGTACAAAATGCTTCTTACTGTTGCGCTCCAGAGACTGTGCAAGACAAGATAAGTATGGAATAAAAACATAGTAAAATTAGAAGTAAAAAAAGAGGTCACAGTGTTCAGTTTAGACATATGTACAATGTTCGATGCAGAATAGACGTAGTTACCATACAATATACAATACTGTGCAGTGTACTAATATACAATACTATATAGTGCAAGGCAGAAATGGAGAAATGGGACGAGGTGCAATTTAGGTACAATTCACAGTAGGTGTACGAGTTGTAGTGCAAATCCTTTATCAATAAATATAAAGTGTAAGTGTGTTTGTGCGATCTAAAGTGTGGAGAGTGGGTGCTGCAGTGTGTTGTTTGTTTGAGTGAGTGTGTGCGTGTGGGTGTGTGTGCTGTGTGCATTTGATGGTTGTTGCATAGTGATTATTGTTCGTTTAGCGATTATTGTTCGTTTAGCAGCCTGATGGCCTGGGGATAGAAGCTTCTTCTGAGTCTTTCTGTGCTCGCCTTAAGACTCCGGTATCGCTTGCCTGACCGCAGCAGTTCAAAGAGGCAGTTGTTCGAATGACATATCTTTATTTTCTCTCTCACTATTTTCGAGAAAATACGGCGATATTGTCTTCGTCACTGGAGTGTCTGGAAGATGATGATCATTCTAAACCTCCACCGTTTTTTTCGTATTAGGGGCTCGCGTCGCTGATATACTCCCCAACTGCAGTCCTCCTTTGCTGCGGCTGGATGGGTTTGGCCCTCCGGCCATGCAGCTGGACTGTGGAAGTCTGTTGTGAGGGACTGGTTGTTTTCGAGCCTGGGTGAGTAATGTTTTGCTTGTGAGCGCCAGTTGTCTGTTAGTGCTTATTACATAACCATTGACTACAGGAAGGCTCGTTATCTGGTCAATGCTACATAATAAAGAGACGGCAGCCAAAGTATCTAAATAAAGAATATTTAATTTATAATTACCATGGTTTGTAATAGAAATGAACCTCAAATAATAAACAGACAAACACAGAACTATACAGACAGGATCAGCACCAGACGGAAGGGATGACAGACTACTTATACACAAGGGAATGATGAGACAACACACACCTGGGGGTAATGGTAATTGGGTACACCTGGGGGAAAACAATAGGGACTACACACCATGACAGAGGACTACATCTAGACATGACAACTCACATTAGGAGCGCCTGATCAGGGCACAAACATACCCCCACATAACACCCCCCCCCTTCAAATTTATGGCCATAACCCCAAAGTGAAATGGGGAAATGGACATAAACAAGGAAAACCGTACATAAATAAATAAAGGGGAAAAAAATATATAGCGGTCGATAAATGGGGAACCCTGATGCAAACAAGACGAAAGTCGCCCTCCGGACCGCATCCCCCCAACAACTGTGCACATTGAGCTGCACCGCACTGCACCCCACAATCCGTCAATAAAGTCCTTGATCAACCAGGTAAGGAGAATGGGCAGCCTCAGCCTTACTCCTCATCACTCCCGACTCCTGGAACACAGAGCAAAATCAACAAAAAGCAAAAACAAAACAACAACACCTCTCACACAACCCCCCCCCCCCCCAGAAACACAGCACAAACCCCACACCCCACCACTGACTACAGTCGTGACAACGCGTCGGCCAACACATTGTCCTTGCCCTTGACATGTACCACCTCCACATCAAAGGCTTGCAGGAAGAGGCTCCAGCGCATCAGCCGCTGGTTCGAATTCTGCATCCTGCCTATAAAGACCAATGGGTTGTGGTCCGTGTAAATTCTGATAGGTGATTGAGAGGAGCCAACATACACCTCAAAATGGGAGAGGGCCAAAATCAAAGCCAATGCCTCCTTCTCGATGTTCGAGTAGCGCCTCTGGTGTATATTAAACTTCCTGGAGAAGTACGACACCGGGTGCTCAATACCCTCGTCATCATCCTGCAAGAGCACTGCGCCAGCGCCCAACTCGCTAGCATCCACCGCCAATTTAAAAGGCCTCGTGAACACAGGCGCCGCAAGGACAGGGGCACTGACCAGAATGGACTTCAACTGTTGAAACGCGAAGGAACACCTAGGCGTCCACTGAAACGGGATCTTCGGGCTCAGCAGATCTGTAAGGGGAGAGGCTACCGCTGAAAAGTTCTTACAAAACCCCCTATAATACCCCGTCATCCCCAGAAAGCACCGGAGACCCCGACGTGTAGCTGGCTCTGGGAAACCAAGTATAGCCTCCACCTTAGAATGGACAGGGCGGACCTCCCCCCGCCCCACTACCTTGCTAAGATAGGTGACGGTCGCCCTGCCAAACTCGCACTTGGCCAGGTTCAGTGTCAAGTTCGCCCCAACAAGCCGTCCAAACACCTCCCGCAAACTAGCTATGTGCCCCTCCCAATCGTCAGAGTAAATGACGAGGTCATCGAGGTAGGCCTCACAACAAGCCACGCCCGACAGCACATGATTGACCAACCTCTGGAAGGTCGCAGGCGCGTTGCGCATCCCAAACGGCATCACCGTGTATTGCAGGAAACTGTCAGGGGTCACGAATGCAGAAATTAGTTTAGCCCGGTTCGTAAGTGGCACCTGCCAGTACCCTTTTAGCAAATCCAACTTAGTTACAAAAGACGCGCCCCCCCACCCTGTCGACACAGTCCTCCATCCTGGGCAACGGGAAACTATCTGGCCTAGTCACATTATTTACCCGACGAAAATCAGTGCAAAATCTATCTGTCTTATCAGATTTATCCACCAATAAGCACGGCGAGCTCCACGGGCTGAAGCTGGGCTCAGCGATGCCATTAGCGAGCATATATTCCACCTCTTTTTGTAACCGTGCGTGTTTGTGTGGATTCACGCGATACGCGTGCTGTTTAATGGGCACTGCCTCCCCCACATCAATGTCATGGTACAAGACACTCGTGCGCGAAGGGATATCAGAGAAAAGTTTGCCATGAGTCCTAACCAGGCCCATGATATCAGCTTGCTGTAGCTCTGATAAATGGCCCAGACGACGCCCCAAGAGTGACCAAAGACTCCGTGTTTGTAAGACGGCCCTCCACAACCACTTTAGATGGGATAATCACGTCATCCTCCAGCCCACCACCGCCGTCTGAAAGAGAAAGACTGTCATTACTCATATCGACACTAGATGGGGCCAACACACAAGCCGACACCGGCATAGCGGCCACCACAGTACTGGCCACAGGACCCCTTGTATGAAACGGCTTAATCATATTAATATGACACAGGCGGGTCTTCCGCCCACGATCCGGTGTCTCAATAAGGTAATTCAGCTCCCCTACCTTTTCCCTAACCCGATACGGTCCACTAAACCGAGCCTGTAGACTGGACCCTGTTACCGGAAGTAACACCAAGACCCTCTCCCCTGGCACAAACGTCCTAACCCGAGCCTTCCTATCATACCACCCCTTCATCCGTTTTTGTGTGTCGATCAGATTTGTTCTCGTCAGATCACATGCCCTCTTCAGCTTTTCCCTAAAGCCACAGACATAGTCCAACAGGTTTATCGGCTTGCTCTCCCCCAACCACTTCTCCCTCAACAACCTGAGCGGCCCTCTCACAGAGTGTGCAAACACCAACTCCGCAGGGCTGAAACCCAAAGATTCCTGTACCACTTCCCTTGCGGCAAACAACATCAAATGCACCCCCTCATCCCAATCATCCTCTGTATCACGACAGAACGCCCGAAGCATAGTCTTTAACGTGGAGTGGAATCTTTCTAACGCCCCCTGTGACTCCGGGTGGTATGGACTAGAGAAGCTATGTGATATATCCAGCTGTTTCAAAACCTGCGAGAAGATACGAGATAAGAAATTCGTCCCTTGATCGGATTGGACCACGCGAGGTAAACCGAACACAGAGAAGAACCTCACCAAGGCCTGTGACACTGTCTTGGCCGTTATCCGTTTCAACGGAATCGCTTCAGGGAAACGTGTGTTGGCACACATAATGGTCAAAAGAAAACTATTACCTGCCTTAGTTCTAGGGAGCGGCCCCACACAATCAATAATAACCCTCTCAAAGGGTTCCCCCATTGCCGGGATAGGATAGAGCGGCGCCTGTGGAATGATGTCATTGGGTTTCCCCACCATTTGACACGTAGAACACCCCCTGCAGTGCTGCGCCACATCCCGTTTTAACCCTGGCCAAAAAGAATTACGCAGCACCCTATCAAATGTCTTGTTGACCCCCAAATGCCCCGCGAGCCTATGGTTGTGAGCCAAACAAAGGATATCATGACGGTACTTAAATGGAACCACAACTTGCGTCACCACATTCCAATCATTCCCCAATGACGCATCCGGATCAGGGGACCATTTATGCAGCAACACCCCGTCTCCCAGGACATAACAGCTTTTAAGGCCCTTACTCTCTCCTTCCCCCACAGCGGACGCCCCGCCCCCACTGATACCACCAGTGCCCACAGTCCTGTCGCCGAAACCCCACCTCGGCCTACTCTCCACATTGCGTACAGGGTAACTTGGCCTGTCAAAGAGTGTCTTGTGCGTCAGCACAAACTCGTCCGCCAGGCTCGCAGCCACCGAACACTCAGTCACCTTATGCTCATTCATGTACATAGCAACATTATCGGGCAAACAATACGATTTGAACTCCTCAAGGAGCACGAGCTCCCGCATCTTAAGCAGGGTGTCCACCTTCTCCGACGCGCACCACCGGTCAAACAACAGCTCTTTCTCGTATGCAAACTCCACATAAGTCTGCGAGCTGCCCTTTCTCAGAGCCCTGAACCGCTGTCTGTACGCCTCAGGCACCAGCTCATACGCCCTGAGAATCGCAGCTTTGACCGCCTCGTAGTTTTGGGTATTCGGGCACAGTGACGCATATACATGCTGGGCTTTTCCCGTAAGAGCACTCTGGAGCAGCAACGTCCAGTGCTCGGCCGGCCACCTCAGTGTCGTGGCTACATTTTCAAACATGGAGAAATATTTATCTACATCCTTCTCTAAAAACTTCGGTACGAGACGTAGATATTTGGTCACATCGAACCTATCCTCAAGGTGTGGGCGCACCTCTGCCCCAAGCCTCCTGAGTTCGAGCGTGCACGCGTGAGTGCGCTCCGCCTCGGCTTGGTCACGGTCAACCCGCTCCAACTCGCGCGCATGCACCCGTGCCGCCTCCGCCTGCTTTAGCTGTTCAAACTTAAGTTCTAACTCCAACTTTTGCAGCCCCAGAGAGCCCTCAGAGGCTCGGTCTGACTCCTCATTGTCATCGTCATGCAACACCTCTTGGGCGGTCAGAGCCTCTACCAATAGCCTCCGCTGCTGTGCCTTCCTACCCGGGGGCAGCTTAACCCCATAATGCTCTGCTATCCCCGCCAGCTCATCTTTCGTGCACACGCCCAACAACTCTAATGTCGGCCTATGCACAAAGTCTGTCACTGTCACTGGCATTTTTGAACAGGGGAGGAACAGGGGAGGAGAAAGAGAGAGATACCTATAACCACCATATATAAAAAACGAAACAATCAACCCCTAAAGAACAAAAAAAAAAACGGCTTCACCCTATGTGTCTGTATAGTCCTGGTCCCTACCTACTTCGGCCACCGCCGAACACTATACACACGCCGGCCTAGGAGGAGCCTGACAGGGTCCTTCTAATACCCCGAGCGCATGTGGTGTGTCCCCAGGCGATGGAAGGCACCATATATAAAATGGTCCGACTGCCCTAGCTGGTTGAGAACGCTCCCTATTGGAGAAGTATTTGCCAAGGGGGTCTAAAACATGGGTCACACACACGACAATGTCAACCATACCTCACAGTGTGGATCCAGCCCAGAAATTGTATATCACTTCCAGCTCTGTCACTCTCCTCTCTTGAATATCATGCAGTATCTGTCTCTAATCCATTAAGTCTCACCATTGTTACACTCTATCGCCGTCCAGGTCCCCCCAAACACTTCCCAGATGAACTGGAGATGCTTCTAAGCTCTTTTCCAGAAGATGGCACCCCCTTCCTCCTAATGGGCGACTTCAACCTGCCTGACTGATCTCAGTCAGACAAACCTGCCAACCTCCACCCATTCCAAATGCTGAATCAAGAACCTCATCCTTTACTCTGTCATCTTTTTCTCCCATTACAGACACCAGGTCTTGACACTGGTAACGTTGAACCGTCCCACTGCATGCCAGCTGGTACTGATACCCTCCCCACTCCTCCAGACCATAGCACCAGACATCCTCCCATTCCTAACTGCAACCATCAACTACTCCCTCAACTCTGGGGTGGTTTCCAAAAAACAACCATGAACCCCACCGTCATAGATAAATATCGCCCTGTCTCTTACATTTACATTTACATTTTGTCATTTAGCTGACGCTTTTATCCAAAGCGACTTACGAGTTCTGTATGACAAGTCAGCAGGAAGGGTACCACTCTTACAACTGAGTAACAATGTTCATTAAACAAGTTTCAAGTTTCTTTAATAGTTGTCATACAGAAGTACAGAATACTTTTATACAAAATGCTTCTTACTGTTACGCTCCAGAGACTGTGCTAGACAAGATACGTATCAAATAACATAGTATAGCATGTAAATTAGAAGTAGAAAATGAGGTCACAGTGTTCAGTATAGACATATGTACAATGTTCGATGCAGAATAGACGTAACTGAGTTACCATATAATATACAATACTATGTAGTGCAAAGAAGAAATGGGATGAGGTACAATTTAGGTACAATTTACAGTAAGGTGTACGAGTTGTAGTGCAAATCCTTTATCAATAAATATAAAGTGTGGGGAGTGGGTGCTACAGTGTGTTTGTTTAAAGTGAGTGTGTGCGTGTGGATGTGTGTGCTATGTGCGTTTGATGGTTGTTGTGTAGTGTTCATTGTTCGTTGAGCAGCCTGATGGCCTGGGGATAGAAGCTTCTTCTGAGTCTTTCTGTGCTCGCCTTGAGACTCCTGTATCGCTTGCCTGACCGCAGCAGTTCAAAGAGGCAGTTGTTCGGGTGACTGGAGTCCTTAATGATTCTCTTAGCCTTGCCCCTGCACCGCTTGTTGTAAATGTTCTGGAGGGTGGGGAGCCCCCCTCCAATTGTGCGTTCGGCTGAACGTGTGCTGAAACTTGGGTGCTGCAGTGATGAGTGCATAGTAGTAAAGACATACAGTATTCGTATAGGAAGAGTGCATGATAGTATAAGACAATAAGATGTTTTTAAATTTTTTAAATACATTTCAAATGGTAAATAAATGGTAAATGGCTGCATTTATATAGCGCTTTTATCCAAAGCGTGTTACAATTTGTTCCTCACATTTTACCCATTCACTCACACTTGACTCTTGCTCAGGGACACTGCGATACGTTGCTCGGGGGGAGTGGGAATCGAACCGGGAACCTCCAGATTACCAGACGTCTGCTCCACCTCCTGAGCCACTGTCGCCCCAGATATTGATTGAAGAAGTGTGTATTTAGTCGACGGCGAAAGATTGATCGGGTATTGGCTGTCCTAACTGTGGTGGGAAGTTCGTTGCACCATTGTGGAGCGAGGACCGAGAATAGGCAGCTTCTCTTTGATGAGTCTGATGACCCTCCCGGAGCTTGGATAGGAGTTTGATTGATTGATTGGTTGAAAATTGTATTAACAGATTGCAGAATGGAGGCAGCTGAGTGGCGCAGTGGGCAAGACGCTCGCCACTAACGCAGGAGATGCTGGTATCGAGCCCAGCTCTCTGCGTTTCACCTGCCGACCTTTCCGTCACAGTGGAAAATGTAGCCGTGGCCTCGTCCCCAACCGCCAAGAACCTTGGTGTAGTCCTTGACGACCAGCTGAACTTCTGAGACATACTGCAATGC